>NC_135137.1:17800243-18107380 GCF_051014445.1 Colletes latitarsis
CATGCAGTAAGCTTGAAAGCAAGCAGTAAGCTAGTAAGGAAGCAGTTAGCAATTATGCAAGCAGTATGTTTCCAAAAGACCGGTAAGCTATTAAGCAAGCAATAAGCTAGGAAGCAAGCAGTAAGCCAGCAAGCGTGCAGCAATCTAGTAAGCAAGCAGTTTGTTAGTAAGCCAGCAGCTGGCCATTAAGGAGCTGTAAGTTAAGAAGATAGCAGGTATGTAGTAAGAATGTAGTTAGGTAGTAAGCAAGCATTAAGCTAGTAAGGAACCAGTTAGCAATTAAGAATGCAGTAAGCTAGTAATCAAGCAGCAACCTAGTAAGCAAGCAATGAGCTTGTAAGCGAGAAGGGAGCTAGTAACAGAGCAGTATGCTAGAAAGCAAGCAGCAGGCTAGGAAGGAACTAGCATGCTAGTAAGCAACCTGAAAGCTAGTAAGCAAGCAGTAGGCTAGTAAGGAAGCTGTTAGCTATTAAGCAAACATTATGCTAGTAGGCAAGCAGTAAGGTACTAAGCAAGCAGTGAACTATTAAGTCAGTAGTGAGGTAGTTAACGAGCAGGCAGCTAGTAAGGAAGCAGTATGCAAGTAAGCAAGCACTAAGGTAGAAAGCATGCAGTAAGCTAGCAAGCAAGCAACAAGCGCTTAAGCTAGCAGTAAGCAAACAAGCAAGCAGTAATCGAGTAAACAAGCAGTGACCTGGCAAGCAAGCAGTAAGCTAGTAAGCATGCAGTGAGCTAGGACGCTAGCAGTAAACTAGCCAGCAAGCAGTAAGCTAGTAAGAAAGCAGTAAGTTAGTATGAAACAAGAAAGCTAGTCAGAAACCAGTAAGCTAGTAAGCAAGCAGTAAGCTGGTAAGAAAGCATGAAGTTAGTAAGCAAGCAGTAAGATGGTATTCAAGTAGTAAGCTAGTAAGCAAGCAGTAAGATAGTAAGCAAGCAAGAAGCTAGTAAGCGAGGAGGAAGCTAGTAAGGAAGCAGTATGTTAGTAAGCATGCAGTAAGCTAGAAAGCAAGCAGCAATCTAATAAGCAAGCACTAAGATAGAAAGCATGCGGTAAGCTACTAAACAAACAGTATGCAAGTCTGCAAGCAGCAGGCTAGTCAGAAAGCTGCTAGCTAATAAGTACACATTATGCTAGTAAGCAAGCTGTAAGCTAGAATGCACGTAGTAAGCTAGCCAGGAAGCAGTGAGCTAGCATGGAAGCAGTAAGCTTGCAACCAAGCAGTAAGCTGGTAAGCAAGCAGAATTCTAGTATGGGTGGAGGAGCTAGTAAGCAAGCAGTAAGCGTCTAAGCATTCTGTAAGCTAGTAAGGAATCAGTAAGCTAGTATGCAAGCAGAAAGCTAGTAAGGAAGCAGCATGCTAGTAAGCAAGCAGTATGGTAGAGAACAAGCAGCTGGATAGTTAGCAATCACTAAGCGCGTAACCTGGCTGTAAGTTAGTAAGCGAGCGGCAGGCTAGTAAGGAAGCAGTATGCCAGTAAGCAAACAGAAAGCTAATAAGCAAGCAGTAAGCTAGTAAGCAAGCAGTAAGCATGTAAGCAAGCAGTAAGCTGGTAAGCAAGCAGAAAGCTAGTATGCGTGGAGGAGCTACTAATCAAGCAGTAAGCGTGTAAGCTTTCTGTAAGCTAGTAACGAATCAGTAATCAAGTAATCAAGCAGTAAGCTAGTAGGCAAGCTGTAAGCTAGTAAGCAAGCAGTAAGTTAGTAACAAAGCACTTTGCTAGTAAGGAAGCAGTAAGCTGGAAAGCAAGGAGCAGGCTAGTAAGAAAGCAGTAGGCTAGTAAGGAAGGGGTATGCTAGTAAGCAAGCAGTGAGCTAGTAAGCAAGCAGCAATCTAGTAAGCAAGCGGTACGACAGAAAGCAACCAGTGTGCTAGCTAGCGAGCAGGGAGCTAGTTAGGAAGCAGTGTGCTAGTAAGCACGCGGTAGGCTAGTAAGCAACAAGTAAGCTAGTATGAAGGCAGCAAGCTAGTAAGGAAGCAGTTAGCTAGTAAGAAAGCACTATGCTAGTAAGGAGGCAGCAAGCTAGTAAGGAAGCAGTTAGCTAGTTGGAAAGCAGTAAGCTAGTAAGCATGCAGTGAGCTAGTAAGCGAGGTGGAAGAAAGTAAGGAAGCAGATTGATAGTAAGCAAGCTGTATGTTTGTGTGCAACTAGTGAGCTACTAAGCAAGCAGTAGGTTGGTCAGAAATAAATTACCTAGTAAGCAAGCAGTAGACTAGTAAGTATCCAGTCATCCAGTAAGCAAGTACTAAGCTAGTAAGCGAGATGGCAACTAGTAAGCAAGCAGTAAGCTAGTAAGCAAGCCGTAAGCTACTAAGCATGCAGTAAGAAACTAAGCAAACAGTATGCATGTAAGTAAGCAGCAGGCTAGTCAGAAAGCTGCCAGCTAGTAAGAAAGCAGCATGCTTGGAAGGACGAAGTAAGCTAGTAAGCGAGCATTATGTTAGTAAGGAAGCAATGGGCTAGGATGCGAGCAGGATGCTAGTAAGGAACCAGTGAGCTAGTAAGCAAACAGTAAGCTAGTAAGGAAGCAGTATGCTAGTAAGCAAGCAGGAAGCTAGTAAGCAGCCAGTAAGCTATTAAGGAAGCAGCTGGCTAGTGAGAAAGCACTTAGCTAGTAAATATTCAGTATGCTAGCAAGCAAGCAGTGAGCTAGTAAGCAAACAGTAAGCTAGTAAGGAAGCAGCGAGCAACAAAGCAACAAGTGAGCTGGTAAGCGAGCAGAAAGCTAGGTGGTTAGCAGTGTGCAAGTAAGCATGCAGGAGGGCCGTGACCGGGGGTCTCTTGCTGGAGATCCCCGGTGCAGAAGGCGGCGCGAAGGCGGATCGTCTCGCCCAGAGGCTTCGGGAGCAGCTGGGCGAGCGAGGTGTCCGGGTCGCCCGGCCCACGAAGCGCACGGAGATGCGCATTTGTGGGCTGGACGACTCGGTCAGCGCACAGGATGTGTCCCGTGCCCTTGCGAGGGCGGGGGACTGTCCTGTGGAGGACCTGCGGATCGGAGAGATCCGCAGGTCGCCCTCCGGCCTCGGGTCGGTGTGGGCCCGGTGCCCCCTCTCCGCCGCCCGTAAGGTGGCGGAATCCGGGAGGGTGTTGGTGGGGTGGGTTTCGGCGCGAGTGGAAATCCTCGCGCCGCGCCCGCTCCAGTGTCACCGCTGCCTCGAATTGGGGCACGTGAGGCAGTGGTGCACCTCGCCGGTGGACCGCAGCGGTCAGTGTTACCGCTGCGGTGCCAAAGAGCACCGTGCGAGCCAGTGCTCGGCGGCCCCTCACTGCCCGCTGTGTGCGGACATGGGGAGGCCAGCCGATCACAGGGTGGGGAGCAAGAAGTGCTCCCCCCCCTCCCGGAAGGAGAGGAAGAGGCGGGCTGCACCGGCTCCGGTGCCGAGGGCGGTGGCATCGTCCTCTATGGAGGTGGACGGTGCTACGGGGACGGACGGCCGGGAGGAGGCTGGCGCGGCCATTAATTAATGCCGCCCCGCCTCCTCCTCCAGGCCAACCTCAACCACTGCCGCGCGGCACAGGACTTGATGTCCCAAGTCCTCGCGGAGTGGGGGGTTGGCCTGGCGGTCGCCGCCGAGCCGTACCGCGTCCCTGATCACCCTCATTGGGTGGGCGACGCGGACGGCTTGGTGGCGACGGTATGGGGCGGGGGCGACGGGTCCCCACCGTTCTCCTTGTTGGAGCGCGGTCGGGGATTCGTCGCCGTGGACTGGGGGGGAGTCGCTGTGGTGGGGTGCTACATTTCGCCCCGTAGCGGTCACGCTGCGTTCGAGCTGTACTTGGCCGAGGTCGCGGCATGCGTGCAGCGCTGCGCGGCCCGGCCGGTGCTGGTCCTGGGGGATTTTAATGCCAAGTCGGTGGCTTGGGGATCCCCCAGGACCTCCGTTCGCGGCGGGATCCTGGGCGATTGGGCGGCGGGGCTCGACCTCCGGGTATTGAACCGGGGGTCGGAGAACACATGCGTGCGGCGATATGGGGGGTCCATCGTGGATGTTGGATTCGCGACCCCCAACGCCGTGCGCATGGTGTCGGGTTGGTACGTGGTCGCGGGGGCAGAGACACTCTCCGATCACCGGTACATCCGGATGGAGGTCTCTGCCGCCGCGAGTGCATCCCGACACGGCCGCCTGCGTGGCACCCCACCACGCCGCTGGGCGCTTCGGCGCCTGGACAAGGACGCCCTGATGGCAGCTGCCCTCGCTGCAACTTGGCCGCAGGGAGCGGCCGAGTTGCCGAGCATAGAGGGGGAGGTCGCCCGGCTCGGAGCATTGGTCGCGGGTATTTGCGACGCGGCGATGCCTCGGGTCGGGCGGGCTTCTCCTCGCCGGGCGGTGTACTGGTGGACGGACGCGATCGCGGAGTTGCGAGTCGCGACTGTCCGCGCCCGACGCCAGTACACCCGCGCGCGCCGTCGTCAACGTACAGGCGACGGCGTGGCGCGAGCGAGGGCAGCTGATGACCTGTATGGAGCATACCGCGTGGCGCGGGTTGCTCTGCAGGTCGCCATCAAACGGGCCAAGACCCGGGCATGGAAGGAGCTCCTCCAGACCCTTGATGACGATCCATGGGGGCGCCCATATAAGGTGGTGCTGAATAAGCTCCGCCCGTGGGCGCCCCCCGTCACCGAGGGTCTTGACCCCCGGCTGCTGGAGGACGTGGTCAATACACTCTTCCCAATTGGGGAGAGGGGACCGCGTCCTCCGGCGGCGGCGGCTGTCCCAGTGGAGTGGACGGCCGAGCTGGGGGTCACGCAGGAGGAGCTGGCAGCGGCCATCAGACGGCTCGGGGTTCGTAACACGGCCCCGGGTCCGGATGGTGTGCCCGGCCGGGTTTGGGTCTTGGCCCAGGGCGTCCTTGGGGCCGACCTCAGGCGGTTGTTCGACCGCTGCCTGAGGGACGGGCGATTCCCCCCCAGTTGGAAGGTGGCGAGGATGGTCCTCCTCCGGAAGGAGGGTCGGCCCGCGGAGTCTCCCTCCGCATACCGGCCCATTTGTCTCCTCGACGAGGTGGGCAAGCTCTTCGAGCGTGTGATTGCTGCCCGCCTCGTCGAGCACCTGTCGCGGGGTGATCCCGGTCTGGCCGACTGCCAGTTCGGTTTCCGGGGGGGCCGATCGACTATCGACGCGATAGGTCGTGTGAGGGCCCTCTCGGAGGCGGCCGTCTCCCGGGGTGGGGTGGCATTGGCAATATCCTTGGATATTGCCAATGCCTTTAACACCCTCCCCTGGGAAGAGATAAGGAGGGGACTCGAATATCATCGAGTCCCCCCTTGTCTCAGGGCGGTCGTCGGGGATTATCTCCGCGGCAGGTGGATCGAGTATCCGGGGCGGGATGGTGATATGCGGAGGGAGGTGTACTGCGGTGTTCCGTAGGGGTCGGTCCTCGGGCCACTCCTGTGGAACATCGCGTACGACTCGGTGTTGCGGGCCGGCCTCCCCGACGGCGTCAGCACGGTGTGTTATGCGGATGACACACTGGTGCTGGCCGTCGGGGCGCACTGGGGGAGGGCCATGCGTCGCGCGGAGGAGGGGTCGCAACGCGTCGTCGACCGGATCAGGGGGATGGGGATGACGGTGGCGGTCCATAAGACCGAGGTGATTGCGTTTCATTCACCTCGGCAGGATCCGCCACCCCCTCTGATTCGGGTGGGTGGGGCTGACATCGAGGTGAAGCCCCAGATCAGGTATCTAGGGCTGATCCTCGATAGCCACTGGCGTTTCGAGAAGCATTTCCGCTGCCTGGTCCCACGGTTGGAAAGGATGGTTGCGGCTCTGGGCCGGATCCTGCCCAACCTGGGGGGCCCGGCGGGCCGAGTTCGTCGCCTCTATGTGGCAATGGTCCAGTCGGTGGCCCTATACGGGGCCCCCGTCTGGGCGGACGACCTGGCTGCCTCCCGGCGCAGCATGACTATGCTGCGTCGGGTGCAGAGGCGCATGGCGCTCAGGGTCGTCCGCGGGTATCGGACCATGTCACATGAGGCGGCGACGGTTCTAGCGGGGATGCCGCCCATGGACCTGCTCGCGCGGTCGCACGCGGTGATGTACCGGCACCGCGTCGACCGTCGCGCGGGTGTGGGGGCGGTCCCGGGCGGGCAGGAACCTGCTTGGGGCGATTTGAAGCGCCAGGCCCGGCAGTCCGTGTTGCTCGCGTGGCAGGAGCGGCTGGCTCTGCCAACCGCGGGGCACCGGACTGTCGGGGCTGTTCGGCCACTCCTGAAGGAGTGGCTGGACAGAGGCCATGGCAGCCTCACCTACCGGATGGCACAGGTATTTTCCGGGCATGGCAGCTTCGGAAGATACCTGTGCCGGATAGGGAAGGAGCCGACGGCGCGCTGCTGCCACTGCGACGCTGAGCAGGACACGGCGGATCATACCCTGGAGGTATGCCCCGCGTGGGAGGGGGAGCGCCGTGTCCTGGTCGGCGTCGTCGGGCGGGATGTCTCGCTGCCGGGCGTGGTGCGCGCCATGCTCGGCAGCGAGGAGAAGTGGAGGGCCGTGGCCTCCTTCTGCGAGAACGTAATGTTGCAGAAGGAGGCCGCGGGGAGGGAGCGCGAGCTTCAGCGGCGCGCTGAAGCTCGCGCTCGTGCGGTGGCCCGAGGTCGTCGCCCGGTCGCGAGGCGTCGCGGGCGGCCGCCTCGGCGTGGCGGATGACCTAGGCTGGGAGGGGGGTCCTGGGGGGGCCCTCCTCCCGCCAGGCGGCGCCGGGTCGGACCGGTTGGGGGTAGGAGTGCCTTCCCCTACCGGTCCGACGCAAGGGGAGGCACCCTCGGCGGTCTGGTGCGGCCATGAACGCCCGGCCGCCGAGGGATGGAAACGGGGTCGCGGGCGGTTGCGAGTTGGGGCTCGCAGCCGCCATTAAACGCGGCCCCGGGACGGATAGCGGCGGGATGGAGTGGCCCCGTCCCGCCGCTATGAGGCAGTGTGTCTACTGGGGGGACCGATTGTCCCCCCGGGGGATGGGCGCGAAAGCGCGGGCACGGGGAGGATACCGGAAGAATGCTTCGAGCGATTCCCGGTATCCTCCCAAAGCGTGCCGAAGGGTCACCGTGGGGTTTTTAGTGGGTAGGTCCCGCGCCTGTCGTTGTACGGGCGTGGGGAATCCCACACACCCCTCCCACCTCTCCCCAAGGAGGTGGGAGGGAGTCTTTCGAAGATTTTCCCCACGACAAAAAAAAAAAAAAAAAAAAAAAAAAAAAAAAAGTAAGCATGCAGTATGATGGTAAGCAAATAAGTTTGCTGGCAAGCAAGCCGCAAGCTAGTAAGAAGGCAGATAGCTGGTAAGGAAGCAGTACGCTAGTATGCAAGCAATTATCCAGTAAGCCAGGAGAAAGCTAGTAAGCACGCATTGAGCTAGTAAGGCAGCAGGGAGCGAGTAAGGAAGCAGTATGCTAGTAGGCAAGCAGGAAGCTAGTAAGCAGCCAGTAAGCTACTAACGAAGCAGCTGGCTAGTGAGAAAGCACTTAGCTAGTAAATATTCAGTATGCTAGAAAGCAAGCAGCAAGCTAGTAATGAAGCATTCATCTATAAAGTAAGCAGTAAGCTACTAACAAAGCAGTAAGATACAAACAAAGCAGTAAGCTAGTAAGCAAGCAGGAAGCTAGTAAGGAAGCATTCGGCTAGTATGAGAGCAGTAACTTAGTAAGAAAGCGGTAAGTTACGAGGAAAGCAGGAATGTAGTAAGAAAGTGCTTAGGTAGTAAACAAGCAGCAAGCTAGGAAGCAAGCAGTAAGCTAGTATGCAAGCAGGGAGCTAGTAAGCGAGGAGGAAGATAGTAAGCAAGCAGTAAGCAAGTAAGCTAGCAGCAGGCTAGTAAGAAAGTAGGAAGCTTGTAAGGAATCAGTTTGCTAGAAAGCAAGCAGTAAGCTACTAGGCAAGCAGTAAGCAAATAAGCAAGCAGTATGCTAGTAAGCGAGCAGTAAATATGTAAGCAATCAGTAAGCTGGTAAGAAAGCTATTAGCTAGTATGCAAGAAGTAAGCCAGCAACAAAGCAGTATGCTAGTAAGCAAGCAGTAAGCTACTAAGCATGCAGTGAGCTAGTTAGCAAGCAGGAAGCTAGTAAGGAAGCAGTACGCTAGTAAGCAAGCAGCAGGCTAGTACAATTGGAGTTAGTTAGTAAGGGATCCGTAGGTTTGTAGCAAAGCTGTAAGCTGGTAAGCAAGCAGCAAGCTATTAAGCAAGCTAGAAGCTAGTAAGCAAGCTGTTAGCTAGCAAGCAACCAGTAAGCTAGTAAGCACGCAGTAATCTAGTAAGCAAGCAGTGAGCTAGTTAGCCAGCAGAATGCTAGTAAGGAAGCAGTACGCTAGTAAGCAAGCAGCAGGCTACTACAATTGCAGTTAGTTAGTAAGGGATCCGTAGGTTTGTAGCAAAGAAAGCAGTCAGTTAACACATTGTACGCCGGTGGCATCTGAGACATTTAAAATCTGTGCGCCAGCACAGTATCGACCGCGTAAAGCCTAGGCGCCGGCATGATTCGCTTGTTGACGACCAATGAGTAGGCGAAGAAAATATTTAAAATTTTATACATTATTGTAAAACACTAAAATTGATTTACATATTCATTTTATGCAATGTAACGATAACGAAAAATAGAAGCAAAATAAAAAATTTTAATTTATAGTTTGTTTAAAGATTTGCATAATGCCGAGCGATTGTCCTCGGCCGCGATTACCGTTAATCCTGTTAACGTACAATTCGAAGGAGATTATCTCTAATAGGATTTGTACAGCAAACAGTGATAGAAAAACGCGTGTATAACTAGTTTTTCTGCCATCGGTAACGGCTCATTACCTTCGATTCGAGTGTGCTAACGGTGTTGATGACGTCAGTACCGTGAGAGAGTAGCGCGTAGAGAATTAGACAAAGATCGACTGCCGAAATTTGGACAGCGCTGCGGAACGGCTAATTGGAGCAACGCGGCGACGTTTTCGGCTGTCAATCGACACAGTCCAACAACGACTTCTGCGAGAGACACTTCGGCTCCCGATCGCGTCTGACCAGAATTCGAACACGACTTGAGAAATAAATTCTTAAGTTATTGAATTGCTTTTTCCAAAAATAAAAGGTGCTACGAGCAGATGTTCAGTCTGGTGCAGGTCCTCGAATTGACCTCGCACAGCTGAGAATTCAAAAGCTCGGATAAAAGAGTGAGAATTATTTCACTTTTTGCTTGCTAAACGAATCGGGTTCCGATTCGTGCAAAGGCATCTCGAAGTTTCGCTCGGGAAATTCCCAGACAAACTTCCGATTAAATATTGTTGAATTTGGAGGAATCGAGAATACACCGATAAGGTGCTCGACCTCCCTGGTAATTACAAGGTCGTTTCGAGCGTATAAACGTTTGAGACACAAAGAAGTGGACGAATACCGTTCAAACTTCTTTGGGATTGCTATACGGCTTAGGAGACACCAAAGGGAAGAACCTACGTGGTGAACCTCCAGGTGGGCTCACTGGAGTCAGGTCAACGTCCACCTTGGACGTGTGACATTCGGCCTTCGCCTCCTTATCTCTACAGACCCCGCCGGTGTAACGTTTAGAGGAGCACCAGTGCGGAGAGGTAACGGAGTCGTGGGTCAGGTCCCCACGTAGTTCAAAATACTGCTTCGAATCATATCGAGTGGTGCATTCGTGCAGTGAACAACGTGCTGTCGGGCTTCGCAGTGCAACTCTCGACCAACAAGTCCTCTGTTGGAACGTCTAGTGAAGCCGCAGATCGACGGTCGTGCCGTTGCATTGCAGTGCGACTCGACGCACAGACTCAGTGAGCATACTCGCGGGATCAGTGCATTTGGAGACTTACAACCTCCACGTGCATCCCCGTCCATTGAGCAATCGACCTAATCGGCAAAGAAAAGAAGTTTAATTCCTTTCACGCCAGTAAAATACAGTCCACTAGCGCGTTCGTAATTTACGAACGAGCGAAATTCTCCGCTCCTGTAAATTCGAATAACGAGCCAGGAGCGTGAGTACACAAGCGCGGCGAATATACGTGTAACGTATTTACGTGTCTAACACATAGCCGTGTTTTTCTGTTCATAGGAATCTTGGCCTACCTCAACCAGAGGCAAGTTCATCGACCGGGCCGAGGCAGGAGCCAGAACCTCCGAAATTAATTGCCAATTTATACGGACTTACGATTTTCGAAAATTTCTTCATTGTTTTTTTTAATTATTAGAAATAAACGTTTTGTTGTTTAAAAGAAAATCATAAGTGTCTGAATTCACTTCCCACAATAATAAATCCGATCCCTCTATCCGGACTTCGTCGTTAAAAGCATCAGCTTTTTAACATAGTTATAAAAAAATACACCTGTTTTATTTGATGATTGATTATTACATATATATAATATAAACGGAAAGAAAAATATTAATATTTAAGAGATGTATGGTATTTTTCGAAACATTTTCCAAGATGTAAAGGTACTAGGCACAGAGAGCACATAAAGCTACTCTCGCTTCTTTTTTTGCTAGCAGAGCAAACTTTGCATGGACGTCGTACATATCGGTTTTTCCCAGATCCAATAATTCGAGTAACGTTATGCTTCTTTATATCACCCGATAGTCTCTGAGGGTGATCATATTTTGATGTGCGAGGTGTAGGAACTAATGCAGAAGTTCGTTCCACACAATCATTCGATACATCTTGAGTACTTGGATATTCCTCGATCCATAAACATGCAACAGCATGTAAAAATTTTTGATATTTTATAGTGTTACCATTGAACTCAACATATAATCTATAAGCATTGAACAATGCGCAATTTAAAAGAAACAAAACTGTTTTCTTTGTCCATTTCACTGTTTTCCTCATAATGGAAAAATATGATAAAAACTGATCGGCCAAATCTACGCCCATCATATATTTGTTATAATCTATGACAGATTGAGGTTTTATAATTTCTTGTTTTGTTTTCCAATGTACTTTTTTTGTGTTTGTTAGTTCTCCCGAATGTATTGTAGAAACCATGTATACGATTCTGTGTTTTGGCTTCCACGCCTGTCCTAAAGTTTCATTTTTTCTTTTAAATGTATAATCTCCAGTTTTTAATCTGATATGCTTCATAGATTTGGGAACACCTCTATTCGCTCTAATTGTATCGCAAACTCGTGTACCGTTTTTCAGAAGCAATTCTGCGGTACAAATACTGTTATAATAATTATCCATATATACATGATACCCCAGTCCTATATGTTTATCGAGCAACGACATTATAGTTTGGCCCAGTTTTTTGCCATTCGCACAGTATATTACCAAGTTGCAAGTATATCCACTTTTAGCTTCACATAACATACGACACAGTAGGCCATACTTTATTATTTTTGCGGGATTGTACGTTTTTATAGATAATTTTCCACGCCATGGAATAATAGATTCGTCAAGCGAAAGCTCCTTTTTCGGCGTGTATACTGATTTAAATTTATCTAATAAATAACTCAGTATTGGCTGAATCTTCCCGAGCTTATTAGAACCAGCTGTTGTACGATTATTTGAAAAATGCCATGTGTCCCAAATCTGGCGAAATCTGTTACGCGACATTACCGTGGAGAACGATGGTGTTTTGGTATAAAAGTCTGTGGACCAGTAATCATCTTTTCGATCTTTCTTTACTTGGCTCATCAATATAATCAAACCAAGAAATTTCTTCATGTCGCCTAGAGAAACATCTCTCCAGTTAGGCATTTTTTTACCACTACACATCTTGTCCTTATTCTGATGATAATAAATGTTTGATTCATTTACCATCAATTGAAATAAATCATCGCCAATAAACATTTCGACGATTTCCTTTATGCTCTGCTTATTAGCAGGAACAATCTTTGGACCAGATTCCGCAATAAAATCTGGTACGTTAGGAGCTTTATCAACATCTGACCATGATTCAGTGTCACTATGTGATTCTGTGAACATTTCACTACCAATTAGATCATCGGAATCACTGGAATACTGCAATGGAACAGTTCTTGTTCTTCTTTTTGGAATCACATCACTATCACTGTCCTCGACCTCTATATCAGAATCTTCTGATTGTATAGAATAATCTGATAGAGGATCAGCGACATATACTCAGTAAATTCACTCATATTACAGGAGTGAAAATGCACAGAATAAGAAGGCCTATTATGCTGTACAACTAAAAGCGTAAAGCCATGAAAGATGTACTGGTTACAGTGTACGATGCTCAAGAGTGACTCTTGCATCAGCGTAGTCATGACAACAGCCACCAAATCGCCAAAGAAAAGAATGCTGTATTATCGCAGACCCAGCGCTGAAGCGGCAGACTTTGAAACCCGCGTTTTCACGGGGCCGGCGTTCAAGCGATAGACTTCGAAACCCGCGTTTTCGCGGGCCCGGCGCTCAAGCGATAGACTTCGAATCCCGCGTTTTCGCGGGGCCGACGTACAATGTGTTAAGAAGTAAGCAGGAATGCAGTAAGAGTGCAGTTAGGTAGTAAGCAAGCAGTAAGCAAGTAAGCATGCAGTACGCCAGTAAGCAAGCGGCAAGCTAGAAAGCATGTAGCAATCTAGTAATCAAGCAGTAAGCTTCTAAGCAAGCAGTAAGCTAGTAAGCAAGCAGTAGGCTTGTAAGCAAGCAGTAAGCTGGTAAGATAGCAGGTAGCTAGTAAGGAGGTAGTAAGCTAGTAAGCAAGTAGTAAGATAGTAAGCAAACAGTAAGAGAGAGAGCAAGTAGAAAAATAGTAAGCAAGCAGTGAGCTAGTAAGCGAGCAGGAAGCTAGTAAGGAAGCAGTATGCTAGTAAGCTAGCATTGAGATAGTAACAAAGCAGTATGCTAGTAAGCAAGCAGCAGGCTAGTAAGAAAGCAGTTAGTTAGCAAGGAAGCAGTAAGCTAGTAACAAAGCAGTATGTTAGTAACAAACCAGCAAGCTATTAAGCAAGCAGTAAGGCAAGTAAGCAAGCAGTTAGTAAGCCTGCAGTAAGCTCGAAAGCAAGCAGCAACATAGTAAGCAAGTAAGGATGCGAATAAATTAGCAGTAAGCTAGTAAGCAAGCAGCAGGCTAGTAAGAAAGCAGTAAGCTAGAAAGCAAGCAGTAAGCTTGTAAGCAAGCAGTAAGCTTGTAAGCAAGCAGTAAGCTGGTAAGAAAGCAGGTAGTTAGTAAGGAGTTAGTAAGCTAGTAAGAAAGCAGCAGGCTAGTCAGGAAGCTGCTAGCTAATAAGAATGCAGTATGCTAGTAAGCAAGCAGTAAGCTAGTAAGCGAGCAGGGATCTAGTAAGGAAGTAGTAAGGTAGTAAGGAAGCAGAAAGTTAGTAAGCAAGCAGCTGGCTAGTAAGAAAGCAGTATGCCAGTAAGCAAGCAGTAAGGTAGAAAGGAAACAGCAAGCTAGTAAGCAATCAGGAAGCTAGTAAGGATGCAGGATACTAGTAAGCAAGCAGTAAGCTAGAATGGAAGCAGCAAGCTGGTACGCAAGCTGTAAGCTAGTAAGCGAGCTGTGAGATAGTAAGCGAGCAGGAAGCTAGTAAGGAAGCAGTATACTAGAAAGCAATCAGCGGGCTAGTAAGCAAGCAGTAAGCTGGTAAGCAGGAAGTGTGCTAGTAGGCGAGGAGCAAGCTAGTAAGCAAGCAGTAAGCTAGTAAGCGAGCAGGGTCCTTTTAAGGGAGCAGATTGCTACTAAGCATCCAGTTAGCTAGTAAGCATCCAGTAAGATAGTAAGCAAGCAGGAAGCTAGTAGGGAACCAGAAAGTTAGAAAGCAAGCAGCGGGCTGGTATGCAGGCAGTGAACGAGTACGCGAGCTGTAAGCTAGTAAGCAAGCAGTAATGTAGTAGGCAAGCAGCTGGCTAGTAAGAAAGCAGGGACCTTTTAAGGGAGCAAAATGCTACTAAGCATCCAGTTGGCTAGTAAGCATCCAGTAAGATAGTAAGCAAGCAGGAAGCTAGTAAGGAAGCAGAAAGTTAGAAAGCAAGCAGCGGGCTGGTATGCAAGCAGTGAGCGAGTAAGCGAGCTGTAAGTTAGTAAGCAAGCAGTAAGGTAGTAGGCAAGCAGGTGGCTAATAAGAAAGCAGCGAGCTAGAAACCAAGCAGGAGGCTAGTAAGGAAGCAGTTAGCTAGTGTTAATGCACAGACAAAAAGAGGCGCGGACGAGGAACAGGGACGCGAAGAATGGCGGAGCAATTCACACAGTCACAAATTTATTGTAAGGTTGCACAACGTTCACACTGCGGCAAGCGAAACTGGGACGCGGTGTGCACGTGTCCGATAACAGTTGCAGGGGCAACTCCCCAGGAGAATGCGCAAGGGCGACGAAGGTCCGTTCTCGATATCACGTACAATCGGATCGACAGCTTGGATCGTTCTGCCGTTACAGGATCGCGCAAGACAAACCGTTGATCTCTAAAATCTCGTCCCTACATCGGTGACGGTCGCGCCAACCGTCGGCACACATGACACGCTCTCACAACACTCATTCACTCTCTCACACGCAATCCACACCGCTCGCACCTTAATCTAAACACGAAGACGGTACAATAAACCTATTTCTACATCTTATCCTAATTCTTATACCTTATTCTAAACATGTCGCCCGCCTCGGCTGCGTCAAGCGCGACCGATGCCCCTTAGGGATTTTCACCGCCCGCCGTCACGCCGTCGGGGTCCTCCGCGATCGGCAGGACGACCAGGCGAGTGATAGGTCGCTCAAATTCTCCGCGCGACATGCGGATGGAGACCTCGCGGACTCGCCCATCTCGGCCGGGGTGTGCTCGGTCTATTCGTCCTAACCTCCACTGACCCGCGGGAAGATTGTCCTTCCTCATGACCACGAGGTCGTTGGGTTGGGAGTCGCGCGCTGGCCGGGACCGCCGATATCGCTGCTGAAGGGGCAGCACGTAGTCGCGCTGCCACCTCTTCCAGAAATGATCGCGCATTCGAGTGACGAGCTGCCAGCGGGAGAGTAGCGACGTCGCCGCTGCTTCGGGAACGCGAAGCAGATGCGCTAGCAGGGGGCCGCCGATCCCCTCAGGGGCTGCCAGCCTTTCAGCTGCAGTACGGGCTTAACGAACCCGGGGTACCCGAGTCATACACACACCGTAAGCCTCCTGTTGGTCGTCACAACGACCCATTCACAATTCCCTATTGGTTTTGTGAATGGTACGTGACGGCAGGAGGAACGGGGGTCTTGGCTTACCCGCCTGGGCCACGAGTATGGCGACTCTATAAAATCGCCCTCCAATCCTAAGCTATGGTGCGCGGCGATGGGATGCATGGTTGGGGGAGAAGGCCCAATCCCAAGCGACCACCTCCGGGGAACCTGCCGAACCCCCGGAGTATTAGGCTTACCCGGGTAAGGCGGCTCTGCCCGGGTGGACCTTTATTTCCGACCATCTCGTGGGATTATTATGGACACAGAAAATAAAATGGGGATGGGGCGGGTTTTGTCGGTTGGGGAGGACGGAGACGGGGTTGGGGTTAGGGTGGCGGCGCTCGCGCCCCACTCAGCGCCAGGCCCGGCTTCGTGGAGGGTGGAGGAGGACGACGAGACGGCGTCGGTCTCGTCCTTCTCCTCCAGCACGAGCCACATAGGCTCTAAGAGGAAGAGGACGGGGCAGGCCGTCGTCGAGGTGGGCGGGGCGATGAGCCCGTCGGTGAGGCTGAGTTGCCTCAGGGACGAGGTGACCGAGGAGATATCGGAGAGGATCTCCTCGTCCCTGAGGCGGGTGGAGAAAGTCGCCGCTGCCTGCGCCTTTAAGGGGCAGAAAAGCGGTGGCGCGGAGGCCCTGAAGGCCGCGGCGGAGGAAATGAGGGAGGCGGCGCGGGAGCTCAGAGGGCGGAACGCCCGTCTGCAGCTCCTGTTGGAGGAGGAGCGACAGGGGAGGAGGAGGGCAGAGGCGCTGTGGAACAGCGCGGCCCTCCCTCCCATCCTCCCTCCTCCTCCACCGCCGCGTCCCTCGGCGGAGGTAAATAAGCGGAGTGCGGCGGCAGTGGTGCGGGGCACCGCGGGCCCCTCCACCCGCACTCCGCCCGTGAAGAAGTCCCCGTCCTCCTCAGAAGACGATCTTCTGAGGAGGATTGGGGACATGATTGATGGCAAGCTGGCGGCTTTCCGGGAGGTGCTCCTCGCCGGAAGAGCGGTCAGCAGGTAGGCGGTGCCTCCCCGACCTGTTCCGGTACAGTCGGGGAAGGCAAAGAAGGGCGGAGTGAAGGCTCCGCCCAGCGTTGCGGCACCAGGGCCCCGGGTCGCGACCCACAAGGGGGGTGGTGTACCCGGGGTCGCGGTGGTCGCGTCCTCCACAGCACCCTCCCAAGGGGGGGGTGGCGTGGAGTGAGGTGGTGGGGCGGAAGGCGAAGCGGGCGGCGAGGAAGGCCTCGCAACCGCAGCCTCCGCCTCCGCCGCCGGCGGCCAAGGTAAAGGCCGCGAAGGTCGGGAAGGCACGACCAGGTCGTCCCCCAAAAACGGCAGCGGTGACGCTGACCGTTGCGCAGGGGGGCGACCTGACCCTCGCGGAGGCGATGCGGCTCGCCAGGGAGAATATCTCCCTGGAAGAGCTGGGCATCGCCTCCGTGAGGGCGAAGAGGGCCGTGATCGGGGGTCTCTTGCTGGAGATCCCCGGTGCAGAAGGCGGCGCGAAGGCGGATCGTCTCGCCCAGAGGCTCCGGGAGCAGCTGGGCGAGCGAGGTGTCCGGGTCGCCCGGCCCACGAAGCGTACGGAGATGCGCGTTTGTGGGCTGGACGACTCGGTCAGCGCACAGGATGTGTCCCGTGCCCTTGCGAGGGCGGGGGACTGTCCTGTGGTGGACCTGCGGATCGGAGAGATCCGCAGGTCGCCCTCCGGCCTCGGGTCGGTGTGGGCCCGGTGCCCCCTCACCGCCGCCCGTAAGGTGGCGGAATCCGGGAGGGTGTTGATGGGGTGGGTTTCGGCGCGAGTGGAAATCCTCGCGCCGCGCCCGCTCCAGTGTCACCGCTGCCTCGAATTGGGGCACGTGAGGCAGTGGTGCACCTCGCCGGTGGACCGTAGCGGTCAGTGTTACCGCTGCGGTGCCAAAGAGCACCGTGCGAGCCAGTGCTCGGCGGCCCCCCACTGTCCGCTGTGTGCGGACATGGGGAGGCCAGCCGATCACAGGGTGGGGAGCAAGAAGTGCTCCCCCCCCTCCCGGAAGGAGAGGAAGAGGCGGGCTGCACCGGCTCCGGTGCCGAGGGCGGTGGCATCGTCCCCCATGGAGGTGGACGGTGCTACGGGGACGGACGGCCGGGAGGAGGCTGGCGCGGCCATTAATTAATGCCGCCCCGCCTCCTGCTCCAGGCCAACCTCAACCACTGCCGCGCGGCACAGGACCTGATGTCCCAAGTCCTCGCGGAGTGGGGGGTTGGCCTGGCGGTCGCCGCCGAGCCGTACCGCGTCCCTGATCACCCTCATTGGGCGGGCGACGCGGACGGCTTGGTGGCGACGGTATGGGGAGGGCGCGACGGGTCCCCACCGTTCTCCTTGTTGGAGCGCAGTCGGGGATTCGTCGCCGTGGACTGGGGGGGAGTCGCTGTGGTGGGGTGCTACATTTCGCCCCGTAGCGGTCACGCTGCGTTCGAGCTGTACTTGGCCGAGGTCGCGGCATGCGTGCAGCGCTACGCGGCCCGGCCGGTGCAGGTCCTGGGGGATTTTAATGCCAAGTCGGTGGCTTGGGGATCCCCCAGGACCTCCGTTCGCGGCGGGATCCTGGGCGATTGGGCGGCGGGGCTCGACCTCCGGGTATTGAACCGGGGGTCGGAGTACACATGCGTGCGGCGATATGGAGGGTCCATCGTGGATGTTGGATTCGCGACCCCCAACGCCGTGCGCATGGTGTCGGGTTGGCACGTGGTCGCGGGGGCAGAGACACTCTCCGATCACCGGTACATCCGGATGGAGGTGTCTGCCGCCGCGAGTGCATCCCGACACGGCCGCCTGCGTGGCACCCCACCACGCCGCTGGGCGCTTCGGCGCCTGGACAAGGACGCCCTGATGGCAGCTGCCCTCGCTGCAACTTGGCCGCAGGGAGCGGCCGAGTTGCCGAGCATAGAGGAGGAGGTCGCCAGGCTCGGAGCATTGGTCGCGGGTATTTGCGACGCGGCGATGCCTCGGGTCGGGCGGGCTTCTCCTCGCCGGGCGGTGTACTGGTGGTCGGACGCGATCGCGGAGTTGCGAGTCGCGACTGTCCGCGCCCGACGCCAGTACACCCGCGCGCGCCGTCGTTAACGTACAGGCGACGGCGTGGGGCGAGCGAGGGCAGCTGATGACCTGTATGGAGCATACCGCGTGGCGCGGGTTGCTCTGCAGGTCGCCATCAAACGGGCCAAGACCCAGGCATGGAAGGAGCTCCTCCAGACCCTTGATGACGATCCATGGGGGCGCCCATATAAGGTGGTGCTGAATAAGCTCCGCCCGTGGGCGCCCCCCGTCACCGAGGGTCTTGACCCCCGGCTGCTGGAGGACGTGGCCAATACACCCTTCCCAATTGGGGAGAGGGGACCGCGTCCTCCGGCGGCGGCGGCTGTCCCAGTGGAGTGGACGGCCGAGCTGGGGGTCACGCAGGAGGAGCTGGCAGCGGCCATCAGACGGCTCGG
The DNA here is from genome assembly GCF_051014445.1 of Colletes latitarsis. Lineage (NCBI taxonomy): Eukaryota > Metazoa > Arthropoda > Insecta > Hymenoptera > Colletidae > Colletes > Colletes latitarsis. The sequence continues at coordinate 17,818,783 of NC_135137.1, forward strand.
GGTTCGTAACACGGCCCCGGGTCCGGATGGTGTGCCCGGCCGGGTTTCGGTCTTGACCCAGGGCGTCCTTGGGGCCGACCTCAGGCGGTTGTTCGACCGCTGCCTGAGGGACGGGCGATTCCCCCTCAGTTGGAAGGTGGCGAGGATGGTCCTCCTCCGGAAGGAGGGTCGGCCCGCGGAGTCTCCCTCCGCATACCGGCCCATTTGTCTCCTCGACGAGGTGGGCAAGCTCTTCGAGCGTGTGATTGCTGCCCGCCTCGTCGAGCACCTGTCGCGGGGTGATCCCGGTCTGGCCGACTGCCAGATCGGTTTCCGGGGGGGCCGATCGACTATCGACGCGATAGGTCGTATGAGGGCCCTCTCGGAGGCGGCCGTCTCCCGGGGAGGGGTGGCATTGGCAATATCCTTGGATATTGCCAATGCCTTTAACACCCTCCCCTGGGAAGAGATAAGGAGGGGACTCGAATATCATCGAGTCCCCCCTTGTCTCAGGGCGGACGTCGGGGATTATCTCCGCGGCAGGTGGATCGAGTATCCGGGCCGGGATGGTGATACGCGGAGGGAGGTGTACTGCGGTGTTCCGCAGAGGTCGGTCCTCGGGCCACTCCTGTGGAACATCGCGTACGACTCGGTGTTGCGGGCCGGCCTCCCCGACGGTGTCAGCACGGTGTGTTATGCGGATGACACACTGGTGCTGGCCGTCGGGGCGCACTGGGGGAGGGCCATGCGTCGCGCGGAGGAGGGGTCGCAACGCGTCGTCGACCGGATCAGGGGGATGGGGATGACGGTGGCGGTTCATAAGACCGAGGTGATTGCGTTTCATTCACCTCGGCAGGATCCGCCACCCCCTCTGATCCGGGTGGGTGGGGCTGACATCGAGGTGAAGCCCCAGATGAGGTATCTAGAGCTGATCCTCGATAGCCACTGGCGTTTCGAGGAGCATTTCCGCTGCCTGGTCCCCCGGTTGGAAAGGATGGTTGCGGCTCTGGGCCGGATCCTGCCCAACCTGGGGGGCCCGGCGGGCCGAGTTCGTCGCCTCTATGTGGCAATGGTCCAGTCGGTGGCCCTATACGGGGCCCCCGTCTGGGCGGACGACCTGGCTGCCTCCCGGCGCAGCATGACTATGCTGCGTCGGGTGCAGAGGCGCATGGCGCTCAGGGTCGTCCGCGGGTATCGGACCATGTCACATGAGGCGGCGACGGTTCTAGCGGGGATGCCGCCCATGGACCTGCTCGCGCGGTCGCACGCGGTGATGTACCGGCACCGCGTCGACCGTCGCGCGGGGGTGGGGGCGGTCCCGGGCGGGCAGGAACCTGCTTGGGGCGATTTGAAGCGCCAGGCCCGGCAGTCCGTGTTGCTCGCGTGGCAGGAGCGGCTGGCTCTGCCAACCGCGGGGCACCGGACTGTCGGGGCTGTTCGGCCACTCCTGAAGGAGTGGCTGGACAAAGGCCATGGCAGCCTCACCTACCGGCTGGCACAGGTATTTTCCGGGCATGGCTGCTTCGGAAGATACCTGTGCCGGATAAGGAAGGAGCCGACGGCGCGTTGCTGCCACTGCGACGCTGAGCAGGACACGGCGGATCATACCCTGGAGGTATGCCCCGCGTGGGAGGCGGAGCGCCGTGTCCTGGTCGGCGTCGTCGGGCGGGATGTCTCGCTGCCGGGCGTGGTGCGCGCCATGCTCGGCAGCGAGGAGAAGTGGAGGGCTGTGGCCTCCTTCTGCGAGAACGTAATGTTGCAGAAGGAGGCCGCGGGGAGGGAGCGCGAAGCTCGCGCTCGTGCGGTGGCCCGAGGTCGTCGCCCGGTCGCGAGGCGTCGCGGGCGGCCGCCTCGGCGTGGCGGATGACCTAGGCTGGGAGGGGGGTCCTGAGGGGACCCTCCTCCCGCCAGGCGGCGCCGGGTCGGACCGGTTGGGGGTAGGAGTGCCTCCCCCTACCGGTCCGACGCAAGGGGAGGCACCCTCGGCGGTCTGGTACGGCCATGAACGCCCGGCCGCCGAGGGTTGGAAACGGGGTCGCGGGCGGTTGCGAGTTGGGGCTCGCAGCCGCCACTAAACGCGGCCCCGGGACGGATAGCGGCGGGATGGAGTGGCCCCGTCCCGCCGCTATGAGGCAGTGTGTCTACTGGGGGGACCGATTGTCCCCCCGGGGGATGGGCGTGAAAGCGCGGGCACGGGGAGGATACCGGAAGAATGCTTCGAGCGATTCCCGGTAGCCTCCCAAAGCGTGCCGAAGGGTCACCGTGGGGTTTTTAGTGGGTAGGTCCCGCGCCTGTAGTTGTACGGGCGCGGGGAATCCCACACACCCCTCCCACCTCTCCCCAAGGAGGTGGGAGGGAGTCTTTCGAAGATTTTCCCCACGACAAAAAAAAAAAAAAAAAAAAAAAGTAGGAAAACAGTTTGCTAGCAAGCAAGCTGTGAGCTAGAAAGCGAGCAGTAAGCTAGTAAGGAAGAATTATGCTAGTAAGCAAGCAGAAAGCTAGTACGCAACCTGGATGCTAGTAAGCACCCAGCAAGCTAGTAAGCAAGCAGCAGACTGTTAAGAGAGCAGTTAGCTACTAAGAAAGCAGTAGGCTAGTGGGTAAGCAGCAAACTTGTAAGCAAGCAGCAAGCTAGTTAGCAAGTCGTAAGGGAGCAAGCGAGCAGTGGGTTAGTAAGCAACAAGTAAGCTAGTAAGCAAACAGCAGCCGAGTAAGAAAGCATTTAGGTTCCAAGGAAGCAGTATGCTAGTAAGCAAGCAGTAAGCTAGAAAGCAAGCAGTAAGCTAGCAATTAAGCAGTATGCGATTTAATTAGCTGTAAGCTAGAATGCAAGCAATAAGCTTGTAACAAAGCAGTATGTTAGTAAAAAAGCAGTAAGCTAGTAAGCAAGCCGTAAGCTGGTAAGGAAGCTGTTACCTAGTGAGCAAGCAGTGAGCTAGTAACAAAGCAGTATGCTAGTAAGCAAGCAGTAAGATTGAAAGCAACATGTAAGCTAGTATGGAAGCAGCTGTCTAGTAAGAAAGCAAGTAGCTAGTAAGAACGCAGAATTCTAGTAAGCAACCAGGAAGCTAGAAAGCAAGCCGTAAGCAAGCCAGCATGTATTAAGCGATTCAGCTAGCCGTAAGCTAGTAAGCATGCAGTCATCTAGTACGCAAGCAGTGAGCTGGTAAGCTAGCAGTAAACTATTCTGCAAGCAGTAAGCTAGTAAGCAAGCAGCAGGCTAGTAAGAATGCAGTATGGTAGTATGCAACCAGTAAGCTAGTAAGCAACCAGAAAGCTAGTAAGCAAGCAGTAACCTAGTAAGCGAACAGTAGGCTATTGAGAAAGCAGTAAGCTGGGAAGCAAGCAGTGAGCTAGTAAGTAGGCAGCAAGCTAGTAAGCAAGCAGTAAGCTAGTTCCAAAGCACTATGCTAGTAAGCAAGCAGTATGATAGTAAGCAATCTGTGAGCATGTAAACGAGCAGGACGCCAATAAGGAAGCAGTATACTAGTAAGCAAGCAGTAAGCTAGTAAACACGCAGTGAGCTGGCGAGCAAGTAGTAAGCTAGTAAACACACAATGACCTAGAACGCTAGCAGTAAACTAGTCAGCAAGCAGTAAGCTAGTAATCAAGCAGTAAGCTAGTAAGCATGCAGTAAGCTAGCAAGCAAGCAATTAGCGATTAAGCTAGCTGTAAGCAAACAAGCAAGCAGTAATCAAGTAAACAAGCAGTGAGCTGGCAAGCAAACAGTAAGCTAGTAAGCTGCCAGTGAGATAGTAAGCGAGGAGAAAGCTAGTAACCAGAGAGTATGCTAGAAAGCAAGCAGCAAGCAATTATGCATTGTGTTACACAGATGACACACTCGTGCTGGCCGTCGGGGCTCAGTGGGGGAGGGCCAAGCGCCTCGCCGAGGAGGGGGCGCAACGCGTCGTCGACCGGGTCAGGAGGATGGGGATGACGGTGGCGGTCCATAAGACCGAGGTGATAGCGTTCCATTCACCTCGGCAGGATCCTCCACCCACCCTGATCCGGGTGGGTTGGGCTGATATCGAGGTGAACCGTGTCGCATGAGCCGGCGACGGTTCTTGCGGGGATGCCGCCCATGGATCTCCTCGCGCGGTCGCACGCGATAATGTATCGTCATCTTGTCGGCCGTCGCGCGGGAGTGGGGTCGGTCCCGGGAGAGCAGGAACCTGCTTGGGACGATTTGTAGCGCCAGGCCCGGCAGTTCGTGGTGCTCGCGTGGCAGGAGCGGTTGGCCCTGCCAACCGCGGTGCACCGGACAGTCAGGGCTGTTCGGCCACTCCTGAGTGAGTGGCTGGACAGAGGCCATGGAAGCTTCACTTACCGGCTGGCACAGGTATTTTCCGGGCATGGCAGCTTCGCAAGATACCTGTGCCGGATAGGGAAGGAGACATCGGCGCGTTGCTGCCATTGTGACGCCGGGCAGGGCACGGCTGATCATACCCTCCAGGTATGCCCAGCGTGGGAGGCGGAGCGCCGTGTCCTGGTCGGCGTCATAGGGCAGGATGTCTCGCTGCCGGGTGTGGTGCGCGCCATGCTCGGCAGCGAGAGGAAGTGGAGGGCCGTGGCCTCCTTCTGCGAGACCGTAATGCTGCAAAAGGAGGCCGCGGGAAGGGAGCGCGAGCTTCAGCGGCGCGCTGAGGGTCGCTCTCGAATGGTGGCGCGAGGGCATCGCCCAGGCGCCAGGCGTTGCGGGCGGCCGCCTTTGCGCGGCGGATGACCCTGATTGGGGGGGGGCCCTGAGGGGAGCCTCCTCCCGCCAGGCGGCGAAGGGTCGAACCGGGTGGGTCCGGCCCACGGGGAGGCACCCTCGGTGGCCTGGAGCGGTCATGAGCTCCCGGCCGCCGAGGGGTTGAAACGGGGTCGCAGGCGGTTGCGACTTGGGGCTCGCAGCACCACTAAACGCGGCCCCGGGACGGATGGCGGCGGGATGGAGTGGCCCTGTCCTGCCGCTATGAGACAGAGTGTCTACCGGGGAGACCGTTTGTCCCCCCCGGGGATGGGCGCAAGGCGCGGGCACGGGGAGGATACCGAAAGAATGCTTCGAGCTATTCCCGGTATCCTCCCAAATCGTGCGGAAGGGTCACCGTGGGGTTTTTAGTGGGTAGGTCCCGCGCCCGTCATTCTTCGGGCGCGGAGAACTCCACACACCCCTCCCACCACTCCCCAAAGAGGTTGGAGGGAGTCTTTCGAAGAGTTTACCCACGACAAAAAAAAAAAAAAAGAAGTAAGCTAGTAAGCAAGCAGTAAGCTTGTAAGCAAGCAGTGAGCTAGTAAGAAAGCAGTATGCTAGTAAGCATGCAGCGAGTTAGAAATCAAGCAGCAAGCTAGTACGCAAGCAGTAAGCCAGTAAGCGCGCTGGGATCTAGTAACAAAGCAGTAATCTAGTAAGCAACATGTAAACTAGTAAGCAAGCAGTAAGCTAGTAAGCAAGCAGTAAGCTAGTAAGACAGCAGCTCTCTAGTAAGTAAGCAATATGTTAGAAAGGAAGCAATGAGCTAGTAAGCGAGCAGGAAGCTAGTAAGGAAGCAGTGAGCAAATAAGCGAGCTGGGAGCTAGTAAAGAAGCAGTAAGCAAATAAGCAAGCAGTGAGCTAATAAGCAACCAGTAAGCTAGTAGGCAAGCAGCTGGCTAGTAAGAAAGCAGTATGCTAGTAAGCCAGCAGTAAGCTAGGAAGCAAGGAGCAGGCAAGCAAGACAGCAGTTAGCTAGTAAGGAAGCAGTTAGCAATTATGCAAGCAGTAAGTTAGCAAAAGACCGGTAAGCTATTAAGCAAGGAATAAGCTAGGAAGCAAGCAGTAAGCCAGTAAGCGTGCAGCAATCTAGTAAGCAAGCAGTTTGCTAGTAAGCCAGCAGCTGGCTAGTAAGAAGCTGTAAGTTAAGAAGAAAGCAGGTATGTAGTAAGAATGCAGTAAGGTAGTAAGCAAGCATTAAGCTAGTAAGGAACCAGTTAGCAATTAAGCATGCTGTAAGCTAGTAATCAAGCAGTAGGCTAGTAAGGAAGCAGTTAGCTATTGAGCAAGCATTATGCTAGTAGGCAAGCAGTAAGGTACTAAGTAAGCAGTGAACTATTAACACAGTAGTGTGGTAGTAAACGAGCAGGCAGCTAGTAAGGAAGCAGTATGCAAGGAAGCAAGCACTAAGGTAGAAAGCATGCAGTAAGCTAGCAAGCAAGCAACAAGCGCTTAAGATAGCAGTAAGCCAACAAGCAAGCAGTAATCGAGTAAACAAGCAGTGACCTGGCAAGCAAGCAGTAAGCTAGTTAGCATGCAGTGAGCTAGGACGGTAGCAGTAAACTAGTCAGAAAGCAGTAAGCTAGTAAGAAAGCAGTAAGTTAGTATGAAACAAGAAAGCTAGTAAGAAACCAGTAAGCTAGTAAGCAAACAGGAAGCTGGTAAGAAAGCTTGAAGCTAGTAAGCAAGCAGTAAGATAGTAAGCAAGCAGGATGCTAGTAAGGAAACTGTAAGCTTGTAAGCAAGCAGTAAGTTAGTAACAAAGCAGTAGGCTTGTAAGCAACATGCAAGCTAGTTAGCAAGCATTGAGCGATTAAGCTAGCAGTAAGACATTAAGCAGCCAGTAAGCTAGTAAACAAGCTGTGAGCTGGTAAGCGTGGGGGAAGCTAGTGAAGAAGCAGTGGGCTAGGATGCAAGCAGTAAGCTAGAAAGCAAGCAGGAAGCTAGTAAGGAAGTACGAAGCTAGAAAGCAAGCAGCAGGCTAGTAAGCAAGTAGCAAGCTAGTAAGCAAGCAGTAAGCTAGTAAGCAATCAGTACGCTGGAAAGCAAGAGGCAGACTAGGAAGAAAGCAGTGAGCTATTGGGCAATCAGTAAACTAGTATGCAAGCAGTATGCTAGTGAGCAAGCAGTAAGGTAGTAAGCTACAAGTAAGCTATTAAGCAAGCTGCAGGCTAGTCAGAAAGCAGTTAGCTAGTAGGGAAGCAGTATGCTAGTAAGCAAGCAGTGAGCTAGTAAGGGAGCAGGAAGCCAGTAAGGAAGCAGTATGCTAGTAAGCAAGCAGCAAGTTAGTAACAAAGCAGTATGCTAGTAAGCAAGCAACCTGCTAGTAAGAAAGCAGTTAGTTAGTAAGGAAGCAGTAAGGTAGATACAAAGCAGTAAGTTAGTAACAAACCAGTAAGCTATTAAGCAAGCTGTAAGCTAGTAAGGAAGTAGTAGGCAAGTAAGCAAGCTGTAAGTGAGTAAGCCAGGACTAAGCTCGAGATCAAGCAGCAAGGTAGTAAGTGAGCAGGATGCGAGTAAGCCAGCAGTAAGCTAGTAAGCAAGCAGTAATCTAGTAAGAAAGCAGTTAGCTAGTAAGAAAGCAGCAGTCTAGTCAGATAGCAGTTAGCTAGTAAGAAAGCTGTGTGCTAGTAAGCAAGCGGTAAACTAGATAGCAAGCACCACGCTGTGTGGCAAGCAGTAAGGTAGAAAGCAAGGAGCAGGCTAATAAGCAAGCAGTAAGAGAGTAAGCTAGCAGTAAGATAGTAAGCATGCAGTATGCTTGTAAGCAAGCAGTACGATAGTAAGCAAGCGGCAAGCTAGAAAGCAAGCAAGAAGCTAGTAAGCAAGCAGTAAGCTAGTAAACGAGCAGCAAGCTAGTAGGCAAGCACGAAGCTAGTAAGCAAGCAGTAATCTAGCAAGCTAGCATGGAGCTCGTAACGAGACAGTAAGCTAGAAAACAAGCAGTGTGCTATTAAGCAACCAGTATGCTAGTAAGCAAGCAGCAGGCTAGTCAGAAAGCAGATAGCTAGTAAGAACGTAGTATGCTTGTAAGCAAGCAGTAGGCTAGAAAGCCAGCATTGAGCTAGTAAGCGAGCAGGGAGCTAGTAAGGAAGCAATATGCCAGTAAGCAAGATGTAACATAGTAAGCAACCAGTAAGCAATTAAGCAAGCAGTAAGGTGGTAAGAAAGCTGTTAGTTAGTAAGCAAGCAGCAAGCTAGTAAGCAACCAGTAAGCAATTAAGCAGGCAGTAAGGTGGTAAGAAAGCTGTTAGTTAGTAAGCAAGTAGTAAGCTAGTAAGCATGCAATAAGGTATCATGCAAGCAGTGTGTAAGCAAGCGATAAGATAGTATCCTAGCAGTGAGCTAGTAAGCGTGCAGGGAGCTTGTACGGGAGCAGTATGCTAGAAAGGAAACAGTAAACTAGCAAGCAAGCATTGAGCTAGTAACAAACCAGTATGTTTGTAACGAGGCAGTATGATACTAAGCAATCAATACACTGGTAAGCAAACAGCAGGCTTGTCAGGAAGCAATTAACTAGTAAGAAAGCAGTATACCTGTAAGCAAGCAGTATGCTAGAAAGTAAACAGCAAGCTAGTAAGAAAGCAGAACCTAGAAAGGAAGCAGCAGGCCAGTAAGAAGGCTGTTAGCTATAAAGCAAGCAGTAAGCTAGTAAGCAAGCAGTAAGCTAGTAAGCAAGCAATAAGCTAGTAAGCAAGCAGTATGCTAGTAACAAAGCAGCAAGTTACTAACAAAGCAGTAAGCTAGTAAGCAAGCAGGAAGCTAGTAAGGAAGCATTCGGGTAGTACGAGAGCAGTACGCTAGAATGCAAGCAGCACGCAAGTAAGCATGCGGTAAGCTCTTAAGCCGGCAGTAAGGTAGTAAACTAGCAGCGAGCTAGTAAGCAAGCAGTAAGCTGGTATGGAGGCAGTATACTACACAGCAAGCAGTAAGGTAATAAGCAACAGGTACGAAAGTGAGCAATCAGCAGGCTAGTAAGAAAGCAAGTAGCTATTAAGAAAGCAGTATGCCAGTAAGCAAGCAGTAAGCTAGGAAGCTAGCAGCGGGCTAGTAAGAAAGCAGTTATCTAGTAAGGAAGCAGTAGGCTATTTTGCAAGCAGTTAGCTAGAAACCATGGAGTAAGCTAGTAAGCAGTGAGCTGGTAGGTGCAGTGAGCTGGTTATCGACGAGGAAGCTAGTAAGGAAGCAGTAATCTAGAATGCAACCAGCAGGATAGTAAGAAAGCAGTAAGGCAGTAAGCAACCAGTAAACTCGTAAGGAAGCAGTAGGCTAGAAAGCAAGCAGCAAGTTAGTAATCAAGCAGTAAAATGGAAAGCAAGCAGGAACCTAAAAAGGAAGCAGTATACCGGAATGCAAGCTGCGGGACGGTAAGCAAGCAGTAAGCTAGTAAGCAAGCACTAAGCTAGTAAGCCAGCAGCTGGCTAGTAAGTAAGCGATTAGCTAGTAAGAGTGCAGTATGATCGTAAGCCAGCGGTAAGCTCGAAAGCAAGCAGTAAGCTAGTAAGTCAGCTTTAATCTAGAATGCGAGCAGTAAGCTATAGAGAAAGCAGCATGCTAGTAAGCAAGCAGTAAGCTAGTAAGCAAGCAGTATGCTAGAAAACACGTAGTAAGCGAGTATACTAGCAGTAAGCTATTAAGCAAGCTGAGAGCTAGTAGGAAAGCAGTAATCTAGTAAGCTAGCAGTAAGCTAGTAAGCAAGATGTGAGCCTGTAACCGAGCAGGAAGCTAGTACGGAGGCAGAATGCCAGTAGGCAAGCAGGAATCTAGTAGGCATGCAGTGAGCTAGTAAGCGGGCAACGAGCTAGTAAGGAAGAAGTGAGCTAGTAAGCCAGGAGGACGCTAGTGAGGAAGCAGTAGGCTAGTAGGCAAGCGATAAGCCAGAAAGCAAGCAGCAGGCTAGTAAGAAAGCAGTTAGCTAGTAAGCAACCGCTAAGCTTTTAAGCATGCTGTAAGCTGGTAAGAAAGCTGTTAGCTAGTAACCTAGCAGATGGCTCGGATGAAAGCAATTAGCTGGCAAGAATGCAGCGTGGTAGAAAGCAAGCAGGGAGCTAGTAGGCATGCAGTGAAACAGTAAGCGAGCAGAAAGCTAGTATGGCGGCAGCATGCCAGTAACCAAGCTGTAAACTAGTAAGCAACCAGTAAGGTTGTGAGCAAGCAGTAATCTAGTGACAATGCTGTATGTTAGTAAGAAATCAGTATGCTAGCAAGCAAGCAGTAAGCTAGAAAGCAAGCTGTAGACTAGTAAGCAAGCAGTAACCTAGAGAGCAAGGAGCAGGCTAGGAGGAAAGCAGTCATCTAGTAACCAAGCAGTAAGCAAGTACGGAAGCACAAGCCTCCTGTTGGTCGTCACAACGACCCATTCACAATTCCCTATTGGTTTTGTGAATGGTACGTGACGGCAGGAGGAACGGGGGTCTTGGCTTAACCGCCTGGGCCACGAGTATGGCGACTCTATAAAATCGCCCTCCAATCCTAAGCTATGGTGCGCGGCGATGGGATGCATGGTTGGGGGAGAAGGCCCAATCCCAAGCGACCACCTCCGGGGAACCTGCCGAACCCCCGGAGTATTAGGCTTACCCGGGTAAGGCGGCTCTGCCCGGGTGGACCTTTATTTCCGACCATCTCGTGGGATTGTTATGGACACAGAAAATAAAATGGGGATGGGGCGGGTTTTGTCGGTTGGGAGGACGGAGACGGGGTTGGGGTTAGGGTGGCGGCGCTCGCGCCCCACTCAGCGCCAGGTCCGGCTTCGTGGAGGGTGGAGGAGGACGACGAGACGGCGTCGGTCTCGTCCTTCTCCTCCAGCACGAGCCACATAGGCTCTAAGAGGAAGAGGACGGGGCAGGCCGTCGTCGAGGTGGGCGGGGCGATGAGCCCGTCGGTGAGGCTGAGTTGCCTCAGGGACGAGGTGACCGAGGAGATATCGGAGAGGATCTCCTCGTCCCTGAGGCGGGTGGAGAAAGTCGCCGCTGCCTGCGCCTTTAAGGGGCAGAAAAGCGGTGGCGCGGAGGCCCTGAAGGCCGCGGCGGAGGAAATGAGGGAGGCGGCGCGGGAGCTCAGAGGGCGGAACGCCCGTCTGCAGCTCCTGTTGGAGGAGGAGCGACAGGGGAGGAGGAGGGCAGAGGCGCTGTGGAACAGCGCGGCCCTCCCTCCCATCCTCCCTCCTCCTCCACCGCCGCGTCCCTCGGCGGAGGTAAATAAGCGGAGTGCGGCGGCAGTGGTGCGGGGCACCGCGGGCCCCTCCACCCGCACTCCGCCCGTGAAGAAGTCCCCGTCCTCCTCAGAAGACGATCTTCTGAGGAGGATTGGGGACATGATTGATGGCAAGCTGGCCGCCTTCCGGGAGGAGCTCCTCACCGGAAGAGCGGTCAGCAGGAAGGCGGTGCCTCCCCGACCTGTTCCGGTACAGTCGGGGAAGGCAAAGAAGGGCGGAGTGAAGGCTCCGCCCAGCGTTGCGGCACCAGGGCCCCGGGTCGCGACCCCCAAGGGGGGTGGTGTACCCGTGGTCGCGGTGGTCGCGTCCTCCACAGCACCCTCCCAAGGGGGGGTGGCGTGGAGTGAGGTGGTGGGGCGGAAGGCGAAGCGGGCGGCGAGGAAGGCCTCGCAACCGCAGCCTCCGCCTCCGCCGCCGCCGGCCAAGGTAAAGGCCGCGAAGGTCGGGAAGGCACGACCAGGTCGTCCCCCAAAAACGGCAGCGGTGACGCTGACCGTTGCGCAGGGGGGCGACCTGACCCTCGCGGAGGCGATGCGGCTCGCCAGGGAGAATATCTCCCTGGAAGAGCTGGGCATCGCCTCCGTGAGGGCGAAGAGGGCCGTGACCGGGGGTCTCTTGCTGGAGATCCCCGGTGCAGAAGGCGGCGCGAAGGCGGATCGTCTCGCCCAGAGGCTCCGGGAGCAGCTGGGCGAGCGAGGTGTCCGGGTCGCCGGCCCACGAAGCGCACGGAGATGCGCGTTTGTGGCCTGGACGACTCGGTCAGCGCACAGGATGTGTCCCGTGCCCTTGCGAGGGCGGGGGACTGTCCTGTGGAGGACCTGCGGATCGGAGAGATCCGCAGGTCGCCCTCCGGCCTCGGGTCGGTGTGGGCCCGGTGCCCCCTCTCTGCCGCCCGTAAGGTGGCGGAATCCGGGAGGGTGTTGGTGGGGTGGGTTTCGGCGCGAGTGGAAATCCTCGCGCCGCGCCCGCTCCAGTGTCACCGCTGCCTCGAATTGGGGCACGTGAGGCAGTGGTGCACCTCGCCGGTGGACCGCAGCGGTCAGTGTTACCGCTGCGGTGCCAAAGAGCACCGTGCGAGCCAGTGCTCGGCGGCCCCCCACTGCCCGCTGTGTGCGGACATGGGGAGGCCAGCCGATCACAGGGTGGGGAGCAAGAAGTGCTCCCCCCCCTCCCGGAAGGAGAGGAAGAGGCGGGCTGCACCGGCTCCGGTGCCGAGGGCGGTGGCATCGTCCTCCATGGAGGTGGACGGTGCTACGGGGACGGACGGCCGGGAGGAGGCTGGCGCGGCCATTAATTAATGCCGCCCCGCCTCCTCCTCCAGGCCAACCTCAACCACTGCCGCGCGGCACAGGACTTGATGTCCCAAGTCCTTGCGGAGTGGGGGGTTGGCCTGGCGGTCGCCGCCGAGCCGTACCGCGTCCCTGATCACCCTCATTGGGTGGGCGACGCGGACGGCTTGGTGGCGACGGTATGGGGAGGGGGCGACGGGTCCCCACCGTTCTCCTTGTTGGAGCGCGGTCGGGGATTCGTCGCCGTGGACTGGGGGGGAGTCGCTGTGGTGGGGTGCTACATTTCGCCCCGTAGCGGTCACGCTGCGTTCGAGCTGTACTTGGCCGAGGTCGCGGCATGCGTGCAGCGCTACGCGGCCCGGCCGGTGCTGGTCCTGGGGGATTTTAATGCCAAGTCGGTGGCTTGGGGATCCCCCAGGACCTCCGTTCGCGGCGGGATCCTGGGCGATTGGGCGGCGGGGCTCGACCTCCGGGTATTGAACCGGGGGTCGGAGCACACATGCGTGCGGCGATATGGGGGGTCCATCGTGGATGTTGGATTCGCGACCCCCAACGCCGTGCGCATGGTGTCGGGTTGGCACGTGGTCGCGGGGGCAGAGACACTCTCCGATCACCGGTACATCCGGATGGAGGTCTCTGCCGCCGCGAGTGCATCCCGACACGGCCGCCTGCGTGGCACCCCACCACGCCGCTGGGCGCTTCGGCGCCTGGACAAGGACGCCCTGATGGCAGCTGCCCTCGCTGCAACTTGGCCGCAGGGAGCGGCCGAGTTGCCGAGCATAGAGGAGGAGGTCGCCCGGCTCGGAGCATTGGTCGCGGGTATTTGCGACGCGGCGATGCCTCGGGTCGGGCGGGCTTATCCTCGCCGGGCGGTGTACTGGTGGTCGGACGCGATCGCGGAGTTGCGAGTCGCGACTGTCCGCGCCCGACGCCAGTACACCCGCGCGCGCCGTCGTCAACGTACAGGCGACGGCGTGGCGCGAGCGAGGGCAGCTGATGACCTGTATGGAGCATACCGCGTGGCGCGGGTTGCTCTGCAGGTTGCCATCAAACGGGCCAAGACCCAGGCATGGAAGGAGCTCCTCCAGACCCTTGATGACGATCCATGGGGGCGCCCATATAAGGTGGTGCTGAATAAGCTCCGCCCGTGGGCGCCCCCCGTCACCGAGGGTCTTGACCCCCGGCTGCTGGAGGACGTGGTCAATACACTCTTCCCAATTGGGGAGAGGGGACCGCGTCCTCCGGCGGCGGCGGCTGTCCCAGTGGAATGGACGGCCGAGCTGGGGGTCACGCAGGAGGAGCTGGCAGCGGCCATCAGACGGCTCGGGGTTCGTAACACGGCCCCGGGTCCGGATGGTGTGCCCGGCCGGGTTTGGGTCTTGACCCAGGGCGTCCTTGGGGCCGACCTCAGGCGGTTGTTCGACCGCTGCCTGAGGGACGGGCGATTCCCCCCCAGTTGGAAGGTGGCGAGGATGGTTCTCCTCCGGAAGGAGGGTCGGCCCGCGGAGTCTCCCTCCGCATACCGGCCCATTTGTCTCCTCGACGAGGTGGGCAAGCTCTTCGAGCGTGTGATTGCTGCCCGCCTCGTCGAGCACCTGTCGCGGGGTGATCCCGGTCTGGCCGACTGCCAGTTCGGTTTCCGGGGGGGCCGATCGACTATCGACGCGATAGGTCGTATGAGGGCCCTCTCGGAGGCGGCCGTCTCCCGGGGAGGGGTGGCATTGGCAATATCCTTGGATATTGCCAATGCCTTTAACACCCTCCCCTGGGAAGGGATAAGGAGGGGACTCGAATATCATCGAGTCCCCTCTTGTCTCAGGGCGGTCGTCGGGGATTATCTCCGCGGCAGGTGGATCGAGTATCCGGGCCGGGATGGTGATATGCGGAGGGAGGTGTACTGCGGTGTTCCGCAGGGGTCGGTCCTCGGGCCACTCCTGTGGAACATCGCGTACGACTCGGTGTCGCGGGCCGGCCTCCCCGACGGCGTCAGCACGGTGTGTTATGCGGATGACACACTGGTGCTGGCCGTCGGGGCGCACTGGGGGAGGGCCATGCGTCGCGCGGAGGAGGGGTCGCAACGCGTCGTCGACCGGATCAGGGGGATGGGGATGACGGTGGCGGTCCATAAGACCGAGGTGATTGCGTTTCATTCACCTCGGCAGGATCCGCCACCCCCTCTGATTCGGGTGGTTGGGGCTGACATCGAGGTGAAGCCCCAGATCAGGTATCTGGGGCTGATCCTCGATAGCCACTGGCGTTTCGAGAAGCATTTCCGCTGCCTGGTCCCCCGGTTGGAAAGGATTGTTGCGGCTCTGGGCCGGATCCTGCCCAACCTGGGGGGCCCGGCGGGCCGAGTTCGTCGCCTCTATGTGGCAATGGTCCAGTCGGTGGCCCTATACGGGGCCCCCGTCTGGGCGGACGACCTGGCTGCCTCCCGGCGCAGCATGACTATGCTGCGTCGGGTGCAGAGGCGCATGGCGCTCAGGGTCGTCCGCGGGTATCGGACCATGTCACATGAGGCGGCGACGGTTCTAGCGGGGATGCCGCCCATGGACCTTTTTTTTTTTTTTTTTTTTTTTTTTTTTTTTTTGTCGTGGGGAAAATCTTCGAAAGACTCCCTCCCACCTCCTTGGGGAGAGGTGGGAGGCGTGTGTGGGATTCCCCGCGCCCGTACAACGACAGGCGCGGGACCTACCCACTAAAAACCCCACGGTGACCCTTCGGCACGCTTTGGGAGGATACCGGGAATCGCTCGAAGCATGCTTCCGGTATCCTCCCCGTGCCCGCGCTTTCGCGCCCATCCCCCGGGGGGACAATCGGTCCCCCCAGTAGACACACTGCCTCATAGCGGCGGGACGGGGCCACTCCATCCCGCCGCTATCCGTCCCGGGGCCGCGTTTAGTGGCGGCTGCGAGCCCCAACTCGCAACCGCCCGCGACCCCGTTTCCATCCCTCGGCGGCCGGGCATTCATGGCCGCACCAGACCGCCGAGGGTGCCTCCCCTTGCGTCGGACCGGTAGGGGAAGGCACTCCTACTCCCAACCGGTCCGACCCGGCGCCGCCTGGCGGGAGGAGGGTCCCCTCAGGACCCCCCTCCCAGCCTAGGTCATCCGCCACGCCGAGGCGGCCGCCCGCGACGCCTCGCGACCGGGCGACGACCTCGGGCCACCGCACGAGCGCGCGCTTCAGCACGCCGCTGAAGCTCGCGCTCCCTCCCCGCGGCCTCCTTCTGCAACATTACGTTCTCGCAGAAGGAGGCCACGGCCCTCCACTTCTCCTCGCTGCCGAGCATGGCGCGCACCACGCCCGGCAGCGAGACATCCCGCCCGACGACGCCGACCAGGACACGGCGCTCCCCCTCCCACGCGGGGCATACCTCCAGGGTATGATCCGCTGTGTCCTGCTCAGCGTCGCAGTGGCAGCAACGCGCCGTC
This sequence comes from Colletes latitarsis, assembly GCF_051014445.1. Lineage (NCBI taxonomy): Eukaryota > Metazoa > Arthropoda > Insecta > Hymenoptera > Colletidae > Colletes > Colletes latitarsis. The sequence continues at coordinate 17,834,434 of NC_135137.1, forward strand.
GGCTCCTTCCCTATCCGGCACAGGTATCTTCCGAAGCTGCCATGCCCGGAAAATACCTGTGCCATCCGGTAGGTGAGGCTGCCATGGCCTCTGTCCAGCCACTCCTTCAGGAGTGGCCGAACAGCCCCGACAGTCCGGTGCCCCGCGGTTGGCAGAGCCAGCCGCTCCTGCCACGCGACCAACACGGACTGCCGGGCCTGGCGCTTCAAATCGCCCCAAGCAGGTTCCTGTGCCGGTACATCACCGCGTGCGACCGCGCGAGCAGGTCCATGGGCGGCATCCCCGCTAGAACCGTCGCCGCCCCATGTGACATGGTCCGATATCCGCGGACGACCCTGAGCGCCATGCGCCTCTGCACCTGACGCAGCATAGTCATGCTGCGCCGGGAGGCAGCCAGGTCGTCCGCCCAGACGGGGGCCCCGTATAGGGCCACCGACTGGACCATTGCCACATAGAGGCGACGAACTCTGCCCGCCGGGCCCCCCAGGTTGGGCAGGATCCGGCCCAGAGCCGCAACCATCCTTTCCAACCGGGGGACCAGGCAGCGGAAATGCTTCTCGAAACGCCAGTGGCTATCGAGGATCAGCCCTAGATACCTGATCTGGGGCTTCACCTCGATGTCAGCCCCACCCACCCGAATCAGAGGGGGTGGCGGATCCTGCCGAGGTGAATGAAACGCAATCACCTCGGTCTTATGGACCGCCACCGTCATCCCCATCCCCCTGATCCGGTCGACGACGCGTTGCGACCCCTCCTCCGCGCGACGCATGGCCCTCCCCCAGTGCGCCCCGACGGCCAGCACCAGTGTGTCATCCGCATAACACACCGTGCTGACGCCGTCGGGGAGGCCGGCCCGCAACACCGAGTCGTACGCGATGTTCCACAGGAGTGGCCCGAGGACCGACCCCTGCGGAACACCGCAGTACACCTCCCTCCGCATATCACCATCCCGGCCCGGATACTCGATCCACCTGCCGCGGAGATAATCCCCGACGACCGCCCTGAGACAAGGGGGGACTCGATGATATTCGAGTCCCCTCCTTATCTCTTCCCAGGGGAGGGTGTTAAAGGCATTGGCAATATCCAAGGATATTGCCAATGCCACCCCTCCCCGGGAGACGGCCGCCTCCGAGAGGGCCCTCACACGACCTATCGCGTCGATAGTCGATCGGCCCCCCCGGAAACCGAACTGGCAGTCGGCCAGACCGGGATCACCCCGCGACAGGTGCTCGACGAGGCGGGCAGCAATCACACGCTCGAAGAGCTTGCCCACCTCGTCGAGGAGACAAATGGGCCGGTATGCGGAGGGAGACTCCGCGGGCCGACCCTCCTTCCGGAGGAGGACCATCCTCGCCACCTTCCAACTGGGGGGGAATCGCCCGTCCCTCAGGCAGCGGTCGAACAACCGCCTGAGGTCGGCCCCAAGGACGCCCTGGGTCAAGACCCAAACCCGGCCGGGCACACCATCCGGACCCGGGGCCGTGTTACGAACCCCGAGCCGTCTGATGGCCGCTGCCAGCTCCTCCTGCGTGACCCCCAGCTCGGCCGTCCACTCCACTGGGACAGCCGCCGCCGCCGGAGGACGCGGTCCCCTCTCCCCAGTTGGGAAGAGTGTATTGACCACGTCCTCCAGCAGCCGGGGGTCAAGACCCTCGGTGACGGGGGGCGCCCACGGGCGGAGCTTATTCAGCACCACCTTATATGGGCGCCCCCATGGATCGTCATCAAGGGTCTGGAGGAGCTCCTTCCATGCCTGGGTCTTGGCCCGTTTGATGGCGACCTGCAGAGCAACCCGCGCCACGCGGTATGCTCCATACAGGTCATCAGCTGCCCTCGCTCGCGCCACGCCGTCGCCTGTACGTTGACGACGGCGCGCGCGGGTGTACTGGCGTCGGGCGCGGACAGTCGCGACTCGCAACTCCGCGATCGCGTCCGACCACCAGTACACCGCCCGGCGAGGAGAAGCCCGCCCGACCCGAGGCATCGCCGCGTCGCAAATACCCGCGACCAATGCCCCGAGCCGGGCGACCTCCTCCTCCATGCTCGGCAACTCGGCCGCTCCCTGCGGCCAAGTTGCAGCGAGGGCAGCTGCCATCAGGGCGTCCTTGTCCAGGCGCCGAAGCGCCCAGCGGCGTGGTGGGGTGCCACGCAGGCGGCCGTGTCGGGATGCACTCGCGGCGGCAGAGACCTCCATCCGGATGTACCGGTGATCGGAGAGTGTCTCTGCCCCCGCGACCACGTGCCAACCCGACACCATGCGCACGGCGTTGGGGGTCGCGAATCCAACATCCACGATGGACCCCCCATATCGCCGCACGCATGTGTTCTCCGACCCCCGGTTCAATACCCGGAGGTCGAGCCCCGCCGCCCAATCGCCCAGGATCCCGCCGCGAACGGAGGTCCTGGGGGATCCCCAAGCCACCGACTTGGCATTAAAATCCCCCAGGACCAGCACCGGCCGGGCCGCGTAGCGCTGCACGCATGCCGCGACCTCGGCCAAGTACAGCTCGAACGCAGCGTGACCGCTACGGGGCGAAATGTAGCACCCCACCACAGCGACTCCCCCCCAGTCCACGGCGACGAATCCCCGACCGCGCTCCAACAAGGAGAACGGTGGGGACCCGTCGCCCCCTCCCCATACCGTCGCCACCAAGCCGTCCGCGTCGCCCACCCAATGAGGGTGATCAGGGACGCGGTACGGCTCGTCGGCGACCGCCAGGCCAACCCCCCACTCCGCGAGGACTTGGGACATCAAGTCCTGTGCCGCGCGGCAGTGGTTGAGGTTGGCCTGGAGGAGGAGGCGGGGCGGCATTAATTAATGGCCGCGCCAGCCTCCTCCCGGCCGTCCGTCCCCGTAGCACCGTCCACCTCCATGGAGGACGATGCCACCGCCCTCGGCACCGGAGCCGGTGCAGCCCGCCTCTTCCTCTCCTTCCGGGAGGGGGGGGAGCACTTCTTGCTCCCCACCCTGTGATCGGCTGGCCTCCCCATGTCCGCACACAGCGGGCAGTGGGGGGCCGCCGAGCACTGGCTCGCACGGTGCTCTTTGGCACCGCAGCGGTAACACTGACCGCTGCGGTCCACCGGCGAGGTGCACCACTGCCTCACGTGCCCCAATTCGAGGCAGCGGTGACACTGGAGCGGGCGCGGCGCGAGGATTTCCACTCGCGCCGAAACCCACCCCACCAACACCCTCCCGGATTCCGCCACCTTACGGGCGGCGGAGAGGGGGCACCGGGCCCACACCGACCCGAGGCCGGAGGGCGACCTGCGGATCTCTCCGATCCGCAGGTCCTCCACAGGACAGTCCCCCGCCCTCGCAAGGGCACGGGACACATCCTGTGCGCTGACCGAGTCGTCCAGCCCACAAATGCGCATCTCCGTGCGCTTCGTGGGCCGGGCGACCCGGACACCTCGCTCGCCCAGCTGCTCCCGGAGCCTCTGGGCGAGACGATCCGCCTTCGCGCCGCCTTCTGCACCGGGGATCTCCAGCAAGAGACCCCCGGTCACGGCCCTCTTCGCCCTCACGGAGGCGATGCCCAGCTCTTCCAGGGAGATATTCTCCCTGGCGAGCCGCATCGCCTCCGCGAGGGTCAGGTCGCCCCCCTGCGCAACGGTCAGCGTCACCGCTGCCGTTTTTGGGGGACGACCTGGTCGTGCCTTCCCGACCTTCGCGGCCTTTACCTTGGCCGCCGGCGGCGGAGGCGGAGGCTGCGGTTGCGAGGCCTTCCTCGCCGCCCGCTTCGCCTTCCGCCCCACCACCTCACTCCACGCCACCCCCCCTTGGGAGGGTGCTGTGGAGGACGCGACCACCGCGACCACGGGTACACCACCCCCCTTGGGGGTCGCGACCCGGGGCCCTGGTGCCGCAACGCTGGGCGGAGCCTTCACTCCGCCCTTCTTTGCCTTCCCCGACTGTACCGGAACAGGTCGGGGAGGCACCGCCTTCCTGCTGACCGCTCTTCCGGCGAGGAGCTCCTCCCGGAAGGCGGCCAGCTTGCCATCAATCATGTCCCCAATCCTCCTCAGAAGATCGTCTTCTGAGGAGGACGGGGACTTCTTCACGGGCGGAGTGCGGGTGGAGGGGCCCGCGGTGCCCCGCACCACTGCCGCCGCACCCCGTTTATTTACCTCCGCCGAGGGACGCGGCGGTGGAGGAGGAGGGAGGATGGGAGGGAGGGCCGCGCTGTTCCACAGCGCCTCTGCCCTCCTCCTCCCCTGTCGCTCCTCCTCCAACAGGAGCTGCAGACGGGCGTTCCGCCCTCTGAGCTCCCGCGCCGCCTCCCTCATTTCCTCCGCCGCGGCCTTCAGGGCCTCCGCGCCACCGCTTTTCTGCCCCTTAAAGGCGCAGGCAGCGGCGACTTTCTCCACCCGCCTCAGGGACGAGGAGATCCTCTCCGATATCTCCTCGGTCACCTCGTCCCTGAGGCAACTCAGCCTCACCGACGGGCTCATCGCCCCGCCCACCTCGACGACGGCCTGCCCCGTCCTCTTCCTCTTAGAGCCTATGTGGCTCGTGCTGGAGGAGAAGGACGAGACCGACGCCGTCTCGTCGTCCTCCTCCACCCTCCACGAAGCCGGACCTGGCGCTGAGTGGGGCGCGAGCGCCGCCACCCTAACCCCAACCCCGTCTCCGTCCTCCCCAACCGACAAAACCCGCCCCATCCCCATTTTATTTTCTGTGTCCATAATAGTCCCACGAGATGGTCGGAAATAAAGGTCCACCCGGGCAGAGCCGCCTTACCCGGGTAAGCCTAATACTCCGGGGGTTCGGCAGGTTCCCCGGAGGTGGTCGCTTGGGATTGGGCCTTCTCCCCCAACCATGCATCCCATCGCCGCGCACCATAGCTTAGGATTGGAGGGCGATTTTATAGAGTCGCCATACTCGTGGCCCAGGCGGTTAAGCCAAGACCCCCGTTCCTCCTGCCGTCACGTACCATTCACAAAACCAATAGGGAATTGTGAATGGGTCGTTGTGACGACCAACAGGAGGCTTACGGTGTGTGTATGACTCGGGTACCCCGGGTTCGTTAAGCCCGTACTGCAGCTGAAAGGCTGGCAGCCCCTGAGGGACCGCCCATGGACCTGCTCGCGCGGTCGCACGCGGTGATGTACCGGCACCGCGTCGACCGTCGCGCGGGGGTGGGGGCGGTCCCGGGCGGGCAGGAACCTGCTTGGGGCGATTTGAAGCGCCAGGCCCGGCAGTCCGTGTTGCTCGCGTGGCAGGAGCGGCTGGTTCTGCCAACCGCGGGGCACCGGACTGTCGGGGCTGTTCGGCCACTCCTGAAGGAGTGGCTGGACAGAGGCCATGGCAGCCTCACCTACCGGCTGGCACAGGTATTTTCCGGGCATGGCAGCTTCGGAAGATACCTGTGCCGGATAGGGAAGGAGCCGACGGCGCGTTGCTGCCACTGCGACGCTGAGCAGGACACGGCGGATCATACCCTGGAGGTATGCCCCGCGTGGGAGGGGGAGCGCCGTGTCCTGGTCGGCGTCGTCGGGCGGGATGTCTCGCTGCCGGGCGTGGTGCGCGCCGTGCTCGGCAGCGAGGAGAAGTGGAGGGCTGTGGCCTCCTTCTGCGAGAACGTAATGTTGCAGAAGGAGGCCGCGGGGAGGGAGCGCGAAGCTCGCGCTCGTGCGGTGGCCCGAGGTCGTCGCCCGGTCGCGAGGCGTCGCGGGCGGCCGCCTCGGCGTGGTGGATGACCTAGGCTGGGAGGGGGGTCCTGAGGGGACCCTCCTCCCGCCAGGCGGCGCCGGGTCGGACCGGTTGGGGGTAGGAGTGCCTCCCCCTACCGGTCCGACGCAAGGGGAGGCACCCTCGGCGGTCTGGTGCGGCCATGAACGCCCGGCCGCCGAGGGGTGGAAACGGGGTCGCGGGCGGTTGCAAGTTGGGGCTCGCAGCCGCCACTAAACGCGGCCCCGGGACAGATAGCGGCGGGATGGAGTGGCCCCGTCCCGCCGCTATGAGGCAGTGTGTCTACTGGGGGGACCGATTGTCCCCGCCCGGGGGATGGGCGCGAAAGCGCGGGCACGGGGAGGATACCGGAAGAATGCTTCGAGCGATTCCCGGTATCCTCCCAAAGCGTGCCGAAGGGTCACCGTGGGGTTTTTAGTGGGTAGGTCCCGCGCCTGTCGTTGTACGGGCGCGGGGAATCCCACACACCCCTCCCACCTCTCCCCAAGGAGGTGGGAGGGAGTCTTTCGAAGATTTTCCCCACGACAAAAAAAAAAAAAAAAAAAAAAAAAAAAAAGCCGCATGCAAGACAGAAACAAGTAAGCAAGTAAGAAAGCAGTATGCTAGTAAGAAAGCTGTAAGCTAGTAAGCAAGCAGCTGACTAGTAAGAAAGCCGCAAATTAGGAAGAAACCAGGAAATTAGTAAGAATGCAGTTAGGTAGTAAGCAAGCAGTAAGACACTCAGCTAGCAGTAAGCTAGAAAGCAATCAGTAAGCTTGTAAGAAAGCTACTAGCTGGTAAGAATGCAGTATGCTAGTAAGCAAGCTGTAAGCTAGTAAGCAAGCAGTAAGCTAGTAAGCAAGCAGTTCGCTGGAATGCAAGAAGCAGGCTAGCAAGAAAGCAGATAGCTATTGAGCAAACAGTAAACTAGTATGCAAGCAGTATGCAAGTAAGTAACCAGTAAGCTAGTGTGGTGTGTGTGTGTGTGTATGGTATGTGTGAATCATCAAGCTTGTAACCTAGCAGTAAGCTAGAAAGCAAGCAGTAAGCTAATAAGCAAGCAGTAAGCTAGTAAGCAAGCAGGAAGCTAGTAAGGAAGCAGTATGTTAGAAAGCAAGCATCGGGCTAGTAAGCAAGCAGTAAGCGAGTAAGCTGGCTGTAAGCTAGTAAGCAAGCTGTAAGCTGGTAGGCAAGTAATGAGCTAGTAAGAAAGCAGGATGCTAGTAAGCAAGCAGAAAGCTAGAAAGCAAGCAGTATCCTAGTAACCATGCACTAAGCTAGTAAGCAAGCAGTATGCTAGTATGCAAACAGAAAGCTAGAATGCAAGCAGTATGCTATTAACCATGCACTAAGCTAGTAAGCAAGCAGTATGCTAGTAAGCTAGCAGGGACCTCGTATGGGAGCAGAATGCTAGTATGCAAGCAGGCAGCTGGTAAGGAAGCAGTTACCTAGTAAGCATGCAGTAAGCTAGTAAGCGAACAGGGAGCTGGTAAGTGACCAGAATGCTAGTAAGCAAACAGTTGGCTTGCAAGTATGCAGTCAGGAAGTAAGGAAGCAGTGTGCTAGCAAGCGAGCAGGATGCTAGTAAGGATGTAGTATGCTAGAAAGCAAGCTGTGGGCTAATAAGCGAGCAGTACGCTGGTAAGGTAGCAGTATGCTAGAAGGCAAGCAGTAAACTAGAAAGCAAGTAACAGGCTAGTAAGAATGCAATTAGCTAGTAAGCCAGTAGTGAGCTTGTAAGCTAGCAGCAATAGTAAGCTAGTATGCAAGCAGTAAGTCGGAAGCAAAGCAGTAAGCTAGTAAGGGAACATTAGTCTAATAAAAAATCAGTAAGTTAGTAAGAAGGCAGTAAGTTAGGAAGAAAGCTGGAAGGTAGTAAGAAAGCAATTAGCTACTAAGCAAGGAGTAAGCTAATAGGCATGCAGTAAGCTAGTGAGCAAGAAGTGAGCTAGTAAGAGAGCTTGAAGCTAGTAAGGAAGCAGCAAGCTAGTTAGCGAGCAGGAAAGTAGCAAGGAAGCAACAGGCGAGTAAGCTAGCATTAAGCTAGTAAGCAAGCAGTTAGCTACTAAGGGAGCAGGAAGCTAGAAAGCAAGCCACTGTCCCCTTTATTCAGTCCCCAAGGAGGGATGCAAGTGATTTCTGCATCGCAGAATTGAAAGAAAAATTACGAGAGAAGGGACTTTCAATATCTGGTTTGAAAGCGGAATTGATTCAGCGACTGCATGAAGCCGATCCGACCGGCGAATGGTTAAAAGTATGTACAAGCAGCGTGGTCGAAGAAACTGCGAGTGACAATAGTTCAGGATGCGCAAGTGATATGGTACAGATGCGGCGAGAAATGGAACTTGCGCAAAGAGAGAAACAACTAGTAGAGCGGGAGCTTGATTTAGCTCGCCAACAAATTGCATTACTTCGAGAAATGCAGAGGCTCAATCTCGATAGAGGTGAGGCAGGGGAATCAACAAGCGTACCGACGGGGCAAAGACGACCGCCACCGGTAAATATCTCTGCCATTGCGGATTTATTAAGTTATTTTGATGGAAGTAGCAATACATTCGTCACGTGGGAGCGTCAAGTTCAAACATTGAAAATGACGTATCAACTGACGGATGATATGGCTAAACTGTTGATGGGATCGCGACTGAAGGGTAATGCACTTGAGTGGTTACATTCGAAACCTGAACATATTGCAATGTCAGTAGAAGAATTACTGAGGAATCTACAGGAAATGTTTTACCATCCTGGAAGCGTTCTTGAGATGAGACGACGTTTTGAGGCGCGTGTTTGAAGAAAAGAAGAAACGTTCAGCGAATATGTACATCAAAAAGTGATTTTAGGAAACCGCGTACCTATCAGTGACGCAGAAATGATAGAGTACATTATAGAAGGAATACCTGATCGAGGATTAAGGGATCTGGCGCGAGTGCAGAAGAAAGCAACTAAGGGGGAACTGTTAGCTTCATTCGATAGGATTTCCTTGCAAGGAAGATCGTTGCCATTCAACCCAGCGATCAAGCCAAAGGAAAGCAAGTGTTCACCAGTGCAGACAATAAAGCAAGACGTTAAAGAAGTGCTGAATAACCAATTACGATGCTTCAATTGGGGTGAGAGGAACCATCGAGGTGTAGACTGTCCTGTTAAAAGCAAAGGGCCAAGATGTTTCGCTTGCCGCGACTTCGGACACAGAGCCATGGATTGTAAGAAGGGGCAGGACAAGCAGGTAAACGAGTATACGGCAGTGGCCGTTCAGGACAATAAAGTATACAAGCCTGTTACATTGCTAGGTAAGCAGATAGTAGCGTTTATAGATATGGGTAGCGATTTACATTTAATGAAGGCCGAACAATATATTAGGTTAGGATGCCCAACTTTACACGGTACAGAAATATCTTGTAAAGGATTCGGTTTAAGTAAGGTCACTACTTTAGGCAGTTTTTATGCGAACGTACAAATCGATACAAATATTTTCCGATTTTTAATTCACGTGGTACCGGATGAATATTTGAGACATAATTTTTTGATTGGCTCGGAATTGTTGCAAGAGGCTAAATTGACATTAGACGGAAAGAGTGTTGAGGTTTCAAAACGCGATAACAGGGTAACGAATTCTTATGATGTACCAGAAATATTTTGCATAGATACTTTCGATGAGTCCGAGAACAATGTAACTAATTCTTTAATAGATTTGCAGCATATTAAAAATGATACCGTTAAACAAGGAATAGAAGATATAATAAGTAATTATGAGCCTAAAACTATTAAAAAGTCTAACATTAAAATGAACATTGTATTGAAAGATGATATACCTATATATCAACCTCCACGTAGATTAGCGCCAGTGCAAAGAGAAATAGTTAATAAACAGATCGATGAATGGATGCAACAAGGAATAGTGCGAGAAAGTACATCGGAATATGCCAGTCCGATTGTACTGGTAAGAAAGAAAGATAATGGAATGCGTTTGTGTATAGATTATAGATTACTTAATAAGAAAGTGTGTAAAGATCGCTATCCGCTTCCGTTGATAGAGGATCAGCTGGATCGTTTACAGAGCGCGACGATATTTAGTACTCTCGATTTAAAAGATGGTTTTTTTCACGTCCCGATTGAGGAAAATAGTTGTAAATTCACTGCATTTATAGTACCTGGTGGGCATTTTGAATTTTTAAGAACCCCATTTGGTCTCTGCAACTCTCCAGCTATCTTTCAAAAATATATCAATAATATATTTCGTAACCCGATTCAGACAAGTGTTGTTTTGACATATATAGATGATTTAATTATTCCTACGAATGACGAAAATGAAGTCGTATCAAGATTGCGTGAGATATTGTGTATTGCAAGTTGTTTAAATATGTTAAAAAACTATTTAAAATCGCGTTAGTCTGAAAACATTAAATTCTCGGCTGCGATTCCCGTATCCGTTTGTGTACGTGACACTGCGGAAGGTTAAGCGTTCGTCAGGTTCGTTGAACGTTCGGACGATTTAAAACCGCGGCCGTTTACGTGTTTTTGTACGCCGACCTCACGCGAAGATTCGCTTCGCACCGGTTTAAACGGTATCGTGACGTCAGCGTCGAGAGAGAGATCCGTATGATATATTGAAAAGAGATCGACAGCTGAATTCGGCAGCGCCGCGTCGCGACGACAAGGTGCAACCGAGTCTTCGTCTGTCGATCCGCGACGATATTCGCAATTATTCACGAACCGACTGCCAACGGGAGCGGATCCCAGAAGATCTCGCTCCTCAAGTACGGACTCGCATATAACATTTGGACTTGTATAACAAAGAATTTTCTCCGTTGCTGCGGTTAGAGTTTCCCAGAACAATCTACCTGCGACAAAAGGGAGGTCGTAATACACGCTGCGCGTGACGCGACCGCCTTCGCTAGGAAGGATTGTACGTTGCAGTCGTTCAGTCGTTGAGTCGACTCAGGGTGCACCCACCCAGAATCCCTTTAAAGCTATACGGCTTTGGAGCCTCCCAAAGGTCATACCGTTGAATCGGTACCGCCTCGTGGAGTGCTCTTCGTGCAAAGGTCGCCAAAAAACCCTCTCCAAAAACCCGTCGGTGTACGAGTCGACCGTACACCCTACGGAGGAGTTCGGGTTCAAGGTCGCCTCACCTTCCGTCACGCCGCCTACCAAATACGGTCCCCGTGCAACACGGTCGCCGGGTAGGCTTTATAGTGCGGTTGGACCCGCGAGGGATTTTTTGCAAAGGACACTTTACTGTCACGGTCCCCGATAGAAACGGTCGCCGTGCAGTAATTTTACAGTGTCGCAGGAAATCACCTCGCACGACGTTCCTACGTCACCCGCACGGAGAGCGTGCTCACGGGATCCACCCATTTGGAGCTTTACGACCTCCATTTGGTGACCCGTCCGTGGCTAAGTCGCCCCCGACAGATACGAGTGAATTCTCTTCTGTTCAGGGTAAAATTATCGCTGATAATTACAATAAATAATTATCAGCGTACAAGTACAAATTTACAGTCCACTGATTCACGTTAAACGACAGCTGATTCCCCCCTCCCAGCGCACCGCTAGTCGCTAGGAGAGCGAGGCGAACAGCTGACGAGTGTGTTTACGATACGTGTACGCACGTATTTAATCTGAACGAACCTTTGTTACAGCAACCAAGGTCCATCCCAACCGGGGCAACGCCGGTGAAGCCACACCCCCGCCCCTCAGGGGCTGCCAGCCTTTCAGCTGCAGTACGGGCTTAACGAACCCGGGGTACCCGAGTCATACACACACCGTAAGCCTCCTGTTGGTCGTCACAACGACCCATTCACAATTCCCTATTGGTTTTGTGAATGGTACGTGACGGCAGGAGGAACGGGGGTCTTGGCTTAACCGCCTGGGCCACGAGTATGGCGACTCTATAAAATCGCCCTCCAATCCTAAGCTATGGTGCGCGGCGATGGGATGCATGGTTGGGGGAGAAGGCCCAATCCCAAGCGACCACCTCCGGGGAACCTGCCGAACCCCCGGAGTATATAGGCTTACCCGGGTAAGGCGGCTCTGCCCGGGCGGACCTTTTCTTCCGACCTGCTCGTGGGAATGTTATGGAGTTCAATATTAAAACGGGGATGGGACGGGGTAAGTCAGAGGGGGAGGACGAAGGCGGTGTTGGGACTGGAGTGACGGCGCTCGCGCCGCCTCCAGCGCCTGGCCCGGCTTCGTGGAAAGTGGAGGAGGACGACGAGACTGCGTCAGTCTCGTCCTTCTCCTCCACCAGAAGCCTCATAGGCTCTAAGAGGAAGAGGACGGGGCAGGCCGTCGTCGAGGTGGGCGGGGCGATGAGCCCGTCGGTGAGGCTGAGTTGCCTCAGGGACGAGGTGACCGAGGAGATATCGGAGAGGATCTCCTCGTCCCTGAGGCGGGTGGAGAGAGTCGCCGCTGCCTGCGCCTTTAAGGGGCAGAAAAGCGGTGGCGCGGAGGCCCTGAAGGCCGCGGCGGAGGAGATGAGGGAGGCGGCGCGGGAGCTCAGAGGGCGGAACGCCCGTCTGCAGCTCCTGTTGGAGGAGGAGCGACAGGGGAGGAGGAGGGCAGAGGCGCTGTGGAACAGCGCGGCCCTCCCTCCCATCCTCCCTCCTCCTCCACCGCCGCGTCCCTCGGCGGAGGTAAAGAAGCGGAGTGCGGCGGCAGTGGTGCGGGGCACCGCGGGCCCCTCCACCCGCACTCCGCCCGTGAAGAAGTCCCCGTCCTCCTCAGAAGACGATCTTCTGAGGAGGATTGGGGACATGATTGATGGCAAGCTGGCCGCCTTCCGGGAGGAGCTCCTCGCCGGAAGAGCGGTCAGCAGGAAGGCGGTGCCTCCCCGACCTGTTCCGGTACAGTCGGGGAAGGCAAAGAAGGGCGGAGTGAAGGCTCCGCCCAGCGTTGCGGCACCAGGGCCCCGGGTCGCGACCCCCAAGGGGGGTGGTGTACCCGTGGTCGCGGTGGTCGCGTCCTCCACAGCACCCTCCCAAGGGGGGGTGGCGTGGAGTGAGGTGGTGGGGCGGAAGGCGAAGCGGGCGGCGAGGAAGGCCTCGCAACCGCAGCCTCCGCCTCCGCCGCCGGCGGCCAAGGTAAAGGCCGCGAAGGTCGGGAGGGCACGACCAGGTCGTCCCCCAAAAACGGCAGCGGTGACGCTGACCGTTGCGCAGGGGGGCGACCTGACCCTCGCGGAGGCGATGCGGCTCGCCAGGGAGAATATCTCCCTGGAAGAGCTGGGCATCGACTCCGTGAGGGCGAAGAGGGCCGTGACCGGGGGTCTCTTGCTGGAGATCCCCGGTGCAGAAGGCGGCGCGAAGGCGGATCGTCTCGCCCAGAGGCTCCGGGAGCAGCTGGGCGAGCGAGGTGTCCGGGTCGCCCGGCCCACGAAGCGCACGGAGATGCGCGTTTGTGGGCTGGACGACTCGGTCAGCGCACAGGATGTGTCCCGTGCCCTTGCGAGGGCGGGGGACTGTCCTGTGGAGGACCTGCGGATCGGAGAGATCCGCAGGTCGCCCTCCGGCCTCGGGTCGGTGTGGGCCCGGTGCCCCCTCTCCGCCGCCCGTAAGGTGGCGGAATCCGGGAGGGTGTTGGTGGGGTGGGTTTCGGCGCGAGTGGAAATCCTCGCGCCGCGCCCGCTCCAGTGTCACCGCTGCCTCGAATTGGGGCACGTGAGGCAGTGGTGCACCTCGCCGGTGGACCGCAGCGGTCAGTGTTACCGCTGCGGTGCCAAAGAGCACCGTGCGAGCCAGTGCTCGGCGGCCCCCCACTGCCCGCTGTGTGCGGACATGGGGAGGCCAGCCGATCACAGGGTGGGGAGCAAGAAGTGCTCCCCCCCCTCCCGGAAGGAGAGGAAGAGGCGGGCTGCACCGGCTCCGGTGCCGAGGGCGGTGGCATCGTCCTCCATGGAGGTGGACGGTGCTACGGGGACGGACGGCCGGGAGGAGGCTGGCGCGGCCATTAATTAATGCCGCCCCGCCTCCTCCTCCAGGCCAACCTCAACCACTGCCGCGCGGCACAGGACTTGATGTCCCAAGTCCTCGCGGAGTGGGGGCTTGGCCTGGCGGTCGCCGCCGAGCCGTACCGCGTCCCTGATCACCCTCATTGGGTGGGCGACGCGGACGGCTTGGTGGCGACGGTATGGGGAGGGGGCGACGGGTCCCCACCGTTCTCCTTGTTGGAGCGCGGTCGGGGATTCGTCGCCGTGGACTGGGGGGGAGTCGCTGTGGTGGGGTGCTACATTTCGCCCCGTAGCGGTCACGCTGCGTTCGAGCTGTACTTGGCCGAGGTCGCGGCATGCGTGCGGCGCTACGCGGCCCGGCCGGTGCTGGTCCTGGGGGATTTTAATGCCAAGTCGGTGGCTTGGGGATCCCCCAGGACCTCCGTTCGCGGCGGGATCCTGGGCGATTGGGCGGCGGGGCTCGACCTCCGGGTATTGAACCGGGGGTCGGAGCACACATGCGTGCGGCGATATGGGGGGTCCATCGTGGATGTTGGATTCGCGACCCCCAACGCCGTGCGCATGGTGTCGGCTTGGCACGTGGTCGTGGGGGCAGAGACACTCTCCGATCACCGGTACATCCGGATGGAGGTCTCTGCCGCCGCGAGTGCATCCCGACACGGCCGCCTGCGTGGCACCCCACCACGCCGCTGGGCGCTTCGGCGCCTGGACAAGGACGCCCTGATGGCAGCTGCCCTCGCTGCAACTTGGCCGCAGGGAGCGGCCGAGTTGCCGAGCATAGAGGAGGAGGTCGCCCGGCTCGGAGCATTGGTCGCGGGTATTTGCGACGCGGCGATGCCTCGGGTCGGGCGGGCTTCTCCTCGCCGGGCGGTGTACTGGTGGTCGGACGCGATCGCGGAGTTGCGAGTCGCGACTGTCCGCGCCCGACGCCAGTACACCCGCGCGCGCCGTCGGCAACGTACAGGCGACGGCGTGGCGCGAGCGAGGGCAGCTGATGACCTGTATGGAGCATACCGCGTGGCGCGGGTTGCTCTGCAGGTCGCCATCAAACGGGCCAAGACCCAGGCATGGAAGGAGCTCCTCCAGACCCTTGATGACGATCCATGGGGGCGCCCATATAAGGTGGTGCTAAATAAGCTCCGCCCGTGGGCGCCCCCCGTCACCGAGGGTCTTGACCCCCGGCTGCTGGAGGACGTGGTCAATACACTCTTCCCAATTGGGGAGAGGGGACCGCGTCCTCCGGCGGCGGCGGCTGTCCCAGTGGAGTGGACGGCCGAGCTGGGGGTCACGCAGGAGGAGCTGGCAGCGGCCATCAGACGGCTCGGGGTTCGTAACACGGCCCCGGGTCCGGATGGTGTGCCCGGCCGGGTTTGGGTCTTGACCCAGGGCGTCCTTGGGGCCGACCTCAGGCGGTTGTTCGACCGCTGCCTGAGGGACGGGCGATTCCCCCCCAGTTGGAAGGTGGCGAGGATGGTCCTCCTCCGGAAGGAGGGTCGGCCCGCGGAGTCTCCCTCCGCATACCGGCCCATTTGTCTCCTCGACGAGGTGGGCAAGCTCTTCGAGCGTGTGATTGCTGCCCGCCTCGTCGAGCACCTGTCGCGGGGTGATCCCGGTCTGGCCGACTGCCAGTTCGGTTTCCGGGGGGGCCGATCGACTATCGACGCGATAGGTCGTGTGAGGGCCCTCTCGGAGGCGGCCGTCTCTCGGGGAGGGGTGGCATTGGCAATATCCTTGGATATTGCCAATGCCTTTAACACCCTCCCCTGGGAAGAGATAAGGAGGGGACTCGAATATCATCGGGTCCCCCCTTGTCTCAGGGCGGTCGTCGGGGATTATCTCCGCGGCAGGTGGATCGAGTATCCGGGCCGGGATGGTGATATGCGGAGGGAGGTGTACTGCGGTGTTCCGCAGGGGTCGGTCCTCGGGCCACTCCTGTGGAACATCGCGTACGACTCGGTGTTGCGGGCCGGCCTCCCCGACGGCGTCAGCACGGTGTGTTATGCGGATGACACACTGGTGCTGGCCGTCGGGGCGCACTGGGGGAGGGCCATGCGTCGCGCGGAGGAGGGGTCGCAACGCGTCGTCGACCGGATCAGGGGGATGGGGATGACGGTGGCGGTCCATAAGACCGAGGTGATTGCGTTTCATTCACCTCGGCAGGATCCGCCACCCCCTCTGATTCGGGTGGGTGGGGCTGACATCGAGGTGAAGCCCCAGATCAGGTATCTAGGGCTGATCCTCGATAGCCACTGGCGTTTCGAGAAGCATTTCCGCTGCCTGGTCCCCCGGTTGGAAAGGATGGTTGCGGCTCTGGGCCGGATCCTGCCCAACCTGGGGGGCCCGGCGGGCCGAGTTCGTCGCCTCTATGTGGCAATGGTCCAGTCGGTGGCCCTATACGGGGCCCCCGTCTGGGCGGACGACCTGGCTGCCTCCCGGCGCAGCATGACTATGCTGCGTCGGGTGCAGAGGCGCATGGCGCTCAGGGTCGTCCGCGGGTATCGGACCATGTCACATGAGGCGGCGACGGTTCTAGCGGGGATGCCGCCCATGGACCTGCTCGCGCGGTCGCACGCGGTGATGTACCGGCACCGCGTCGACCGTCGCGCGGGGGTGGGGGCGGTCCCGGGCGGGCAGGAACCTGCTTGGGGCGATTTGAAGCGCCAGGCCCGGCAGTCCGTGTTGCTCGCGTGGCAGGAGCGGCTGGCTCTGCCAACCGCGGGGCACCGGACTGTCGGGGCTGTTCGGCCACTCCTGAAGGAGTGGCTGGACAGAGGCCATGGCAGCCTCACCTACCGGCTGGCACAGGTATTTTCCGGGCATGGCAGCTTCGGAAGATACCTGTGCCGGATAGGGAAGGAGCCGACGGCGCGTTGCTGCCACTGCGACGCTGAGCAGGACACGGCGGACCATACCTTGGAGGTATGCCCCGCGTGGGAGGGGGAGCGCCGTGTCCTGGTCGGCGTCGTCGGGCGGGATGTCTCGCTGCCGGGCGTGGTGCGCGCCATGCTCGGCAGCGAGGAGAAGTGGAGGGCCGTGGCCTCCTTCTGCGAGAACGTAATGTTGCAGAAGGAGGCCGCGGGGAGGGAGCGCGAGCTTCAGCGGCGTGCTGAAGCGCGCGCTCGTGCGGTGGCCCGAGGTCGTCGCCCGGTCGCGAGGCGTCGCGGGCGGCCGCCTCGGCGTGGCGGATGACCTAGGCTGGGAGGGGGGTCCTGAGGGGACCCTCCTCCCGCCAGGCGGCGCCGGGTCGGACCGGTTGGGGGTAGGAGTGCCTTCCCCTACCGGTCCGACGCAAGGGGAGGCACCCTCGGCGGTCTGGTGCGGCCATGAACGCCCGGCCGCCGAGGGGTGGAAACGGGGTCGCGGGCGGTTGCGAGTTGGGGCTCGCAGCCGCCACTAAACGCGGCCCCGGGACGGATAGCGGCGGGATGGAGTGGCCCCGTCCCGCCGCTATGAGGCAGTGTGTCTACTGGGGGGACCGATTGTCCCCCCGGGGGATGGGCGCGAAAGCGCGGGCACGGGGAGGATACCGGAAGAATGCTTCGAGCGATTCCCGGTATCCTCCCAAAGCGTGCCGAAGGGTCACCGTGGGGTTTTTAGTGGGTAGGTCCCGCGCCTGTCGTTGTACGGGCGCGGGGAATCCCACACACCCCTCCCACCTCTCCCCAAGGAGGTGGGAGGGAGTCTTTCGAAGATTTTCCCCACGACAAAAAAAAAAAAAAAAAAAAAAAAAGCCACACCCCCGGCTGGATTATAAAATAATTCTTTTTTGTAATTTATATTTTTTTTTATTTTTTTCATTTTTTTTTGTTAAATTTAAATAAAAGGCTTGTCGCAAAGCGACAAGCGAAAATTACAAAATAAAAAACTTATCAATCACTTTCCCTAGTATTTCCCTCGTCCGGACCCCGGTTAGAACCCTTAGTTTCTAACACAAGTGATTATGGATTGCGAGTGAATTGGAAGAAATGTCGTTTTCTCCAACGTAGCATAGAATATCTAGGTCACATAATTGAGGATGGTCACGTACGTCCGTCGAAGCGTAAGACATTAGCTGTTATGAATTTTCCATTAGTAAAAACTGTTGGAGACGTACAGAGCTTCTTAGGATTAACCGGGTATTTTCGCAAATTTATTCCACAATATTCAACAATAGCCCAACCCTTGACGAACTTGTTGAAAAAGACGTAAATTTTGAACTAAATGAAAAACATATGCTAGCGTTTAAACAATTGAAAATTGCATTGAGCAGTGAGCCGGTTTTAAAATTATACCGCATAGGTGCGGAAACAGAACTGCATACGGATGCGTCGAGCGTCGGACTCGGTGCCATCGTGTTACAGAGAGACGATGTCGATCAACGTTACCATCTAACATATTATGCGAGCTGGAAAACATCAGAGGCAGAATTGCGATACATTAGTTATGAATTAGAGATATTAGCTATAGTTAAAGCATTACATAAGTTTAGAGTTTATCGTTTAGGAATACCGTTTAGAATAATAACCGATTGTCGTGCGTTTACTCTCACTATGAAAAAAAGAGACTTATGTGTTCGAGTTGCAAGGTGGGCATTATTGTTAGAGGAGTTCAATTATACTATTGAACATCGCTCAGGAAGCAATATGCGACATGTCGATGCGCTAAGTCTGAAGCCTATTCCGGTGTGTATGCTTACCAGTGAGTGTGAGACGAGTGTGCTCGTGAGATTGCGAAAAGCGCAATGTGCGGACAAAGACTTATCGGAAATAATGGATTCTATGAATAGTGTACAAAATAATGATGGCGACTTCGTAATAAGAAACGGACTTTTGTTTAAGGTAATTGACGACGATGTTCGCATAGTAGTGCCGCGTGCTATGCAGGGTCAAATAATAAGACAGTTGCATGAGAACGGACACTTCTCTAGTGGTAAAACCGTGACCCTTGTTAGAAAAGATTATTGGTTCAAAGGTCTAAGATCTAAAGTGGAAAAAGTGATTCAGAATTGCATTGCGTGTATTTTAGCTGAACGAAAATCTGGAAAACGAGACGGACTATTATACTCTATCGACAAAGGAAACGTTCCGTTAGATGTATACCACATTGATCACTTAGGACCGCTTCCGTCAACTCGGAAGGATTACAAACACATATTCGTAGTGATAGATGGATTTTCTAAATTTGTGTGGCTTTATGCTACAAAATCTACCAGTACTAGAGAGGTCTTCAACCACTTGAAAAAACAAGCGACAATTTTTGGCAATCCCCGAAAGATTATTTCGGACCGTGGAACTGCATTTACTTCGGCAGAGTTTCAGGCGTACTGCAAAGAAGAAAATATTGAAGCTGGCCTTATTACAACGGGGGTACCAAGAGCGAATGGCCAGGTAGAAAGGGTGAACAGGACAATCATTCCTGCGTTAACTAAGTTGGCCGCACCAAAACCTAATGAGTGGCACAGGTACCTAGACGTATGCCAAAACTACCTGAATGCAACTCCTCACCGCAGTATCGGCAATACACATTTTAAGATTCTATTCGGGACTAATATGAGGTTGAAGAACAATCCCGAGGTCCGAGAACTAATAAGCAACGAGTGGAACGAAATATTTCAAGAAAATCGAGACGAATTGAGACGGCAAGCAAAAAATAACATTTTGAAAATCCAACAGGAGAATCGGCGTAGTTTTAACCGGAATTGTAAAGAGGCTCATCACTCTCACGAAGGAGATTTGGTCGCTATCAAAAGGACACAATCATGACCAGGTTTAAAGTTTGCGCATAAATATTTAGGCCCGTATCAAATTACCCGTGTACTGCGCAATGATCGGTATTTGGTAGAGAAAGTAGGTGAGCACGAGGGGCCACGACAAACATCGACAACTGCAGAATACTTGAAATCGTGGATTGAGGACTTAGAAGATGCATTGACGGATAGTGAGAATACATCTGATATCTGAGGGCAGATATCTCCGCAGGATGGCCGAATGTGGTGTGTGTGTGTGTGTATGGTATGTGTGAATCATGAGTGGTATGAGTAAGCGACGAATGCTTGGAGACGAATGATTGTTTATGCAAGGGTATCGATGCCGATGCCGTCAATGTTGCGGGTGGCGTCATTCGTTTAGAAAACGCACGTGGCTGGCCCTGGGAAAAGAGGGCAGAGTCGAGCGAACCGTCGAAGAGTCGACACCAGCGAGTTAAGACGTAGCGAGTTATATTGTTTACAACCCTTATTTTATTTCATGTTCAAATAAACTTAACATCTTTTATTCTATTTTAATTCCATTTCCTACACTAGTAAGCCACAAGTAAGCTATTAAGCTAGCAGCAGGCTAGTAAGAAAGCAGTTAGCTAGTAGGAAAGCAGTATGCTAGTAAGCAAGCAGTGAGCTAGTAAGCGAGCGGGAAGCTAGTAAGGAAGCAGGATGCTAGTGAGCAAGCAGTAGGCTAGTAAGTATTCAGTTTTCCAGTAAGCAAGCAGTGAGCTAGTAAGCGAGCAGGAAGCTAGTAAGGAAGCAGTATGCCAGTAAGCAAGTTGTAGGCTAGTAAGCAAGCAGTAAACGATTAAGCTAGCAGTACGCTAGTAAGCAAGCACTGAGCTAGAAAGCGAGCAGGAAGCTAGTAAGGAAGCAGCATGATAGTTAGCAAGTAGTAAGCTCGTAAGCTACAAGTAAGCTAGTAAGCATGCAGTAAGCTGGTAAGAGAGCAGTTAGCTAGTGAGCAAGTAGTATGCTAGTAAGCAAGCAGTAAGCTAGTAAGCAATCGGTGAGCTAGTTTGCGAGGAGGAAGCTACTAAGGAAGCAGTAAGCTAGTAAGCAAGCAGTAAGTTGGCATGAAAGCAATTAGGTTGTATGCAAGCAGTAAGCGAGTATGCTAGCAGTGAGCTAGTAAGCGAGGAGGATGCTTGTATGGAAGTAGTATGCTATTAAGCAAGCAGTAAGCTAGTAAGAAAGCAGTTAGCTAGTGAGCAAGCAGTAAGCTAGTAAGCAACCGGTAAGCTAGTAAGCAAGCATCAGGCTGGACAGGAAGATGTTAGCTAGTTTCCCTCAGGGGCTGTGTCCGGCTATCGTCGGCCGCAGTACGGGGCGTAGCGACTCCGAGGTACCTGATGCTTATCACACCGTAAACCTCCTGTTGGTCGTCACAACGACCCATCCTCAATTCCTTCTTTGGTTTTGTGAATGGTACGTGACGGCAGGAGGAACGGGGGCCTTGGCTTAACCGCCCGGGACCGCGAGTGTGGCGACTCTATAAAATCGCCCTCCAATCCTATGTTATGGTGCGCGGCGATGGGATGCATGGTTGGGGGAGGAGGCCCTATCCCAAGCGACCACCTCCGGGGCACCTGCCGAACCCCCGGAGTATATAGGCTTACCCGGGTAAGGCGGCTCTGCCCGGGTGGACCTTTTCTTCCGACCTGCTCGTGGGAATACTATGGAGTTTAAAATTAAAACGGGGATGGGACGGGGTAAGTCAGAGAGGGAGGACGAAGGCGGTGTTGGGACTGGAGTGACGGCGCTCGCGCCGCTCTCAGCGCCTGGCCCGGCTTCGTGTAGGGGGGGGGGGCGATGAGACTGCGTCAGTCACGTCCTTCTCCTCCACCAGGAGCCTCATAGGCTCCAAGAGAAAGATGACGGGGCAGGCCGTCAATGGAGTGGACAGGGCGATGAGCCCGGTTGTCCGGATGCGTTGCCTCAGGGACGAGGTGACCGAGGAGATATCGGAGAGGATCTCCTCGTCCCTGAGACGAGTGGAGAAAGTGGCCGCTGCCTGGAGCTCAGAGGGCGGAACGCCCGTCTGCAGCTCCTGTTGGAGGAGGAGCGACAGGGGAGGAGGAGGGCAGAGGCGCTGTGGAACAGCGCGGCCCTCCCTCCCATCCTCCCTCCTCCTCCACCGCCGCGTCCCTCGGCGGAGGTAAATAAGCGGAGTGCGGCGGCAGTGGTGCGGGGCACCGCGGGCCCCTCCACCCGCACTCCGCCCGTGAAGAAGTCCCCGTCCTCCTCAGAAGACGATCTTCTGAGGAGGATTGGGGACATGATTGATAAGAGGCTGGCCGCCTTCCGGGAGGAGCTCCTCCCCGGAAGAGCGGTCGGTGGGAGGGTGGTGCCACCCCGACCAGTGCCAGCACGGCCGGGGAAGGCGAAGGTGGGGGGAGCCAAGGCTCCGCCCACCGTGGCGACTCCGGGACCACGGGTCGTGACCCCCAAGGGGGGAAGCGGACTCGTGGTCCCGGCTCCCGCGTCCTCCGCGGCACCGCCCCAAGGGGGGGTGTCGTGGAGAGAGGTGGTGGGGCGGAGGGCGAGGAGGGCGGCGACGAAGGCCTCGCAGGCGCAGCCTCCGCCCCCGCCGCCCGCGGCCAAAGGAAAGGGCGCGAAAGCGCAACTTGGCCGCCCCCCTAAAACGGCAGCGGTAGCGCTGACCGTTGCGCAGGGGGGCGACCTGACCCTCGCGGAGGCGATGCGGCTCGCCAGGGACAATGTGTCCCTGGAAGAGCTTGGCATCGCTTCCGTCAGGGCGAAGCGGGCCGTGGCTGGGGGTCTCCTGCTGGAGATCCCCGGTCCAGACGGCGGCGTGAAGGCCGACCGACTCGCCCAGAGGCTCCGGGAGCAGCTGGGCGAGCGGGGTGTCCGTGTCGCCCGGCCCACGAAGCGCACGGAGATGCGCGTGTGTGGGCTGGACGACTCGGCCACCGCGGAGGACGTGGCGTGTGCCCTAGCAAGGGCGGGGTATTGCTCTGAGGGGAATTTGCGGGTCGGGGAGATCCGCAGATCTCCTTCCGGCCTGGGGTCCGTGTGGGCCCGCTGCCCCCTCTCCGCCGCCCATAAATTGGCGGAATCCGGGAGGGTTTTGGTGGGGTGGGTTTCGGCGCGAGTGGAGATACTCGCGCCGCGCCCGCTCCAGTGTCACCGCTGCCTCGAATTGGGGCATGTGTGGCAGTGGTGCACCTCGCCGGTGGACCGCAGCGGTAACATTGACCGCTGCGGGGCAAAGGACCACCGCGCGAGCCAGTGCTCGGCGGCCCTCCACTGCCCGCTATGTGCGGACAGGGGGATGCCAGCCGACCACAGGGTGGGGAGCAGGAAGTGCTCTCCCCCCTCCCGGAAAGAGAGGAAGAGGCGGGCCGTTCCGACTCCGGCGCCGCGGGCGGTGGCATCGTACACCATGGAGGTGGACGGTGCCACGGGGACGGACAGTCGGGAGGAGGCTGGGGCGGTCGGTAATTAATGGCGCCCCGCCTCCTCCTCCAGGCCAACCTCAACCACTGCCGCGCGGCACAGGATATGATGTCCCAAGTCCTCGCGGAGTGGGGGGTTGGCCTGGCTGCCGCCGCCGAGCCGTACCGCGTCCCTGATCACCCTCATTGGGTGGGCGACGCGGATGGCTTGGTGGCGACGGTATGGGGAGGTGGCGACGGGTCCCCGCCGTTCTCCATGCTGGAGCGCGGTCGGGGATTCGTCGCCGTGGACTGGAGGGGAGTCGACGTGGTGGGGTGCTACATATCGCCTCGCAGCGGTCACGTCGCGTTCGAGCAGTACCTGGCCGAGGTCGGGGCCCGGCCGGTGCTGGTCCTGGGAGACTTCAACGCCAAGTCGGTGGCGTGGGGGTCCCCCAGGACTTCCGTTCGCGGCGGGATCCTGGGCGACTGGGCGGCGAGTCTCGACCTTCGGTTACTGAACCGGGGGTCGGAGCACACGTGTGTGCGGCGATATGGGGGGTCTATCGTGGATGTTGGATTCGCGACCCCCAACGCCGTGCGCATGGTGTCGGGGTGGCACGTGGTCGCGGGGGCAGAGACACTCTCGGACCACCGGTATATCCGGATGGAGGTCTCTGCCGCCGCGGGGGGTGCATCCCGACACCACCGTCCGGGTGGTAACCCACCGCGCCGCTGGGCGCTTCGGCGCCTGGACAAGGACGCCCTGATGGCAGCTGCCCTCGCTGCAACTTGGCCGCAGGGGGCGGCCGAGTTGCCGAGTATAGAGGAGGAGGTCGCCCGGCTCGGGGGGGTGGTCGCGAACATATGTGACGCGACGATGCCCCGGGTCGGGCGGGCTTCTCCTCGCCGGGCGGTGTACTGTTGGCCGGCCGCGATCGCGGAAATGCGAGACGCGAGTGTCCGCGCCCGACGCCAGTTCACCCGCGCGCGCCGTCGTCTACGGAGAGACGATAGCGTGGCGCGAGCGAGGGCAGATGACCTGTATGAGGCATACCGCATGTCGCGGATGGCTCTGCAGGTCGCCATCAAACGGGCCAATACCCGGGCATGGAAGGAGCTCCTCGAGACCCGTGATGACGACCCTTGGGGGCGCCCTTATAAGGTGGTGCTGAACAAACTCCGCCCGTGGGCACCCCCCGTCACCGAGGGTCTTGACCCCCGGCTGCTGGAGGGCGTGGTCAATACTCTCTTCCCAATAGGGGAGATGGGACCACGTCCTCCGGCAGAGGCGACGGCCCCGTTGGAGTGGGTGGCCGAGCCGGGGGTCACGCAGGGGGAGCTGGCCGCGGCCATCAGACGGCTCGGGGCGCGTAACACGGCCCCGGGTCCGAATGGTGTGCCTGGCCGGGTTTGGGTCTTGACCCACGGCGTCCTTGGGGCCGACATCAGGCGGTTGTTTAACCGATGCCTGAGGGACGGGCGATTCCCCCCCAGTTGGAAGGTGGCGAGGATGGTCCTCCTCCGGAAGGCGGGTCGGCCCGCAGAGTCTCCATCCGCATACCGGCCCATCTGTCTCCTCGACGAGGTGGGCAAGCTCTTCGAGCGAGTGATTGCTGCCTGCCTCGTCGAGCACCTGTCGCGCGGTGCTCCGGGCCCGGCCGACTGCCAGTACGGTTCCCGGGGGCGCCGGTCGACGGTCGACGCGATCAGTCGGGTCAGGGTCCTCTCGGAGTCGGCCGTCTCCCGGGGAGGGGTCGTGTTGGCGGTATCGCTGGATATTGCCAACGCGTTTAACACCCTTCCCTGGGTGGAGATACGGAGGGGGCTCGAATATCATCGGATACCCCCGTGTCTCAGGGCAGTCGTCGGGGATTATCTCCGCGGCAGGTGGATCGAGTATCCGGGCCGGGATGGTGATATACGGAGGGAGGTCTACTGCGGGGTTCCGCAGGGGTCGGTCCTCGGGCCACTCCTGTGGAACATCGCGTACAACGCGGTGTTGCGGGCCGACCTTCACGACGGCGTCAGTGCCGTGTGTTACGCAGATGACACACTGGTGCTGGCCGTCGGGACTCAGTGGGGGAGCGCCAAGCGCCTCGCCGACGAGGGGGCGCAACGCGTCGTCGACCGGATCAGGGGGATGGGGATGACGGTGGCGGTCCATAAGACCGAGATGATAGCGTTCCATTCACCTCGGCAGGATCCGCCACCCCCTCTGATCCGGGTGGGTGGGGCTGATATCGAGGTGAAGCCCCGGATGAGGTATCTGGGGCTGATCCTCGATAGCCACTGGCGCTTCGAGGAGCATTTCCGCTGCCTGGTTCCCCGGTTGGAGAGGATGGTCTCGGCTTTAGGCCGGATCCTTCCCAACCTGGGGGGACCGGCAGGACGAGTTCGCCGCCTCTATGTGGCAATGGTTCAGTCGGTGGCCCTATACGGGGCCCCCGTCTGGGCGGACGACCTGGCGGCCTCCCGGCGCAGCATGACGATGCTGCGTCGGGTGCAGAGGCGGATGGCGCTGAGGGTCGTCCGCGGCTACCGGACCGTGTCGCATGAGGCGGCGACGGTTCTTGCGGGGATGCCGCCCATGGATCTCCTCGCGCGGTCGCACGCTATGATGTATCGTCATCGTGTCGACCGTCGCGCGGGAGTGAGGGCAGTCCCGGGAGAGTAGGAAACTGCTTGGGGCGATTTGAAGCGCCAGACCCGGCAGTTCGTGGTGCTCGCGTGGCAGGAGCGGTTGGCCCTGCCAACTGCGGGGCACCGGACAGTCGGGGCTGTTCGGCCACTCCTGTGTGAGTGGCTGGATGGCACAGGTATTTTCCGGGCATGGTAGCTTCGGAAGATACCTGTGCCGGATAGGGAAGGAGCCGACGGCGCGTTGCTGCCATTGTGTCGCCGAGCAGGACACGGCTGATCATACCCTCCAGGTATGCCCAGCTTGGGAGGGGGAGCGCCGTGTCCTGGTCGGCGTCATAGGGCGGGATGTCTCGCTGCCGGGTGTGGTGCGCACCATGCTCGGCAGCGAGAGGAAGTGGAGGGCCGTGGCCTCCGTCTGCGAGACCGTAATGCTGCAGAAGGAGGCCGCGGGAAGGGACCGCGAGCTTCAGCGGCGCGCTGAGGCTCGCGCTCGTATGGTGGCGCGAGGGCGTCGCCCGGGCGACAGGCGTCGCGGGCGGCGGCCTCTGCGCGGCGGATGACCCTGGCTGGGAGGGGGGCCCTGAGGGGAGCCTCCTCCCGCCAGGCGGCGATGGGTCGGACCGGGTGGGTCCGTCTCACGGGGAGGCACCCTCGGTGGTCTGGAGCGGCCATCAGATCCCGGCCGCCGAGAGGTAGAAACGGGGTCGCAGGCGGTTGCGAGTTGGGGCTCGCAGCCCGCCACTAAATGCGGCCCCGGGACGGATGGCGGCGGGATGGAGTGGCCCGGTCCTGCCGCTATGAGACAGTGTGTCTACCAGGGGGACCGTTTGTCCCCCCCGGGGATGGGCGCAAAGCGCGGGCACGGGGAGGATACTGGAAGAATGCTTCGAGCGATTCCCGGTATCCTTCCAAATCGTGCGGAAGGGTCACCGTGGGGGTTATAGTGGGTAGGTTCCGCGCCCGTCATTCTACGGGCGCGGGGAATCCCACACAACCCTCCCGCCTCTCCTCAAAGAGGTGGGAGGGAGTCTTTCGTAGATTTTCCCCACACAGAAAAAAAAAAAAAGTGAGCTATCAGTAAGATAGACAGCAAGGTGTAAGCTAGTAAGCAAGCAGTAAGCTAGTAAGCAACCAGTCGTCTAACAAGCAAGCAGTGAGATAGTAGCCCAGCAGTAAGCTAGTAAGCAAGCATTAAACTAGTAAGCAAGCAGTAACCTAGTAAGCAACATGTAAACCGGTGAGTAAGCAGCAGGCTGGTATGAGAGCAATTAGCTAGGTAGCGAGCAGAAAGCTAGTAACGAAGCAGTGTGCTAATAAGCGAGCAGTAACCTAGTAAGTAACAAGTCAGCTAGTGAGCAAGCAGCAGGCTAGTAAGGCTGGAATTAGCTAGTAAGCGAGCAAGAAACTAGTAAGGTAGCAGCGTGCTAGTAAGCGAGGCGGAAGCTACTGAGGAAGCAGTATGGTAGTAAGCAAGCAGCAGGCTTCTCAGAAAGCAGTTAGCTGGAAAGAAAGCAGGATGCTAGTAAGCACGCAGTAAGCTGCTGAGAAAGCAGTTAGCTTGTAAGCAAGTAGTAAGCCAGTAAGCAAGAAGTAAGCTGTAAGCTAGTAAGCAAGAAGTAAGCAAGTAACGAAGAGCTAAGTTAGTAACAAAGCAGGAAGTTTGGATCAAAGCACTAAGTTAGTGTCAAAGCAGTCAGCTAGTAAGCAAGAAGAAACCTAGGAAGCAAGCAGTATGCTAGTAAGCAAGCAGTTGCCTTGTAAGCAACAAGTAAGCTAGTAAGCAAGCAGCATGCTAGTATGAGAGCAATTAGCAAGTGAGCATGCAGTGAGCTGGTAAGCGAGGAGGTAGCTAGTAAGAAAGCAGTAATTTTGTAAGCAGCCAGTAATCTAATAAGCAACCAGTAAGCCAGTAAGCAAGCAGCAAGCTGGTAAGAACGCCATTAGCTAGTAAGTATGTTGGAAGCTAGCAAGCAAACAGTAAGCTAGTAAGAACGCAGTTAGCTATTGAGCAAACCGTAAACTACTGAGAAACGATTAAGCTTGTATGCATGCAGCACGCTGGTAAGAATGCAATTAGCAAGTGAGGAAGCAGTATCCTAGTAAGCAATCTGTAAGCTAGTAAGCAGGCAGTAAGATAGCAAGCTAGCAGTAAGCTGGTACAGAAGCAGTTAGCTGGTAAGCGTGCAGTAAACTAAAAAGCAAGGAGGAGGCTTGTAAGAAACCAGCTAGCTAGTAGGCAAGCAGTTAGGTAGTGAGGAAGCTGTCAGCGAGTAAGCTAGCAGTAAGCTAGTAAGCAAGAAGCAAGCTAGTTCGCGAGCAGGAAGCTATTAAGGAAGCAGTTTGATAGTAAGCAAGCAGTAAGCTAGTAAGCATGCAGTGAGCTTGTAAGAGAGGAGAAAGCTAGTAAGGAAGGAGTTTGATAGTAAGCAAGCAGTAAGCTAGTAAGCAAGCAGTGAGCTAGTTAACAAGCGGTAAGATAGTAAGCACGCAGTGACCCTGTAGGCAGGCAGTAGGTTAGTCAGGATGCAGTTAACTAGTAAGAAAGCAGTATGCTAGTAAGGAAGCAGTATGCTAGAAAGCAAAGAGGAAGTTCGTAAGAAAGCAGTAAGCTAGTAAGCAAGCAAGAAGCTAGTAAGGAAGCTCTAAGCTAGAAAGCTAGCAGCAGGCTAGTAAGCAAGCATTAAGCTGGATAGCAAGCACAGAATTAGTTAGTAAGGCAGCAGTGAGCTAGTAATCGAGCAGGAAGCTAGTAAGGAAGCAGTATTCTAGTAAGCAAGCAGTAAGCTAGTAAGCATCCAGTAAGCTAGTAAGCAGGCAGTAAGCTAGGAAGCAAGCAGTGAGCTAGTAATGGAGCAGTATGATAGAAAGCAAGCAGTGGGTTAGTAAGCAAGAAGTAAGTGAGTAAGCTTGCAGTATGTTTGTAAGAAAGCGGATGCCTAGGAAGCAAGTAGTATGCTACTAAGCAGGCAGTGAGCTAGTACGTGAGGAGGAAGCCAGTATGCATAAAGTGAGCGAGTAAGCTAGCAGCAAGCTAGTAAGTGAGCAGGGAGCTAGTTACAAAACAGTAATGTGGTAAGCAAGAAGTATATTGCTAAAGAATCATTTCACTATTAAGCAAGTAGTATGCTTGTAAGCAAGCAGTGAGCCTAGAAAGCAAGCAGTAAGTTAGTAAGGAAGCAGTGAGCTAGTAAGCGAGCAGGAAGCTAGTAAGCGAGCAGGCAGCTAATAAGGAAGCAGTATGCCAGGAAGCAATCAGTAAGGTAGTAAGCAAGCAGTAAGCTAGTAAGACAGCAGTGAGCTAGAAAGCAAGCAACAAGCTAGTAAGCAAGCAGTAAGCCGGTAAGCGAGCAGGTAGCTAGTAGGGGTGCTGAGTGCTAGTAAGCAAGTAGTAAGCTAGTAAGCAAGCAGTATGCTAGCAAGCAACCAGGAACCTAGTAGAAGGCAAGCTATAAGCCAGTAAGCAAGCAGTTTGCTAGAAAGCAAGCAGTAAGCTAGTAAGCAAGAAGCAAGCTAGTAAGCGAGCAGGCAGCTAGTAAGGAAGCAGTATGCCAGGAAGCAAGCAGTAAGGTAGTAAGCAAGCAGTAAGCTAGTAAGCCAGCAGTAAGATAGAAAGCAAGCAGTAAGCAAAAAAGTAAGCAGCAAGCTAGTAAGCAAGTGGTATGCGCGTATGCAAGCAGTAACCTAGTAAGCAAGCAGTGAGCTAGAAAGCAAGCAACAAGCTAGAAAGCAAGCAGTAAGCCGGTAAGCGAGCAGGTAGCTAGTAGGGGTGCTGAGTGCTAGTAAGCAAGTAGTAAGCTAGTAAGCAAGCAGTATGCTAGCAAGCAAGCAGGAAGCTAGTGAGGAAGCAGTAATCCAGTAAGCAAGCAGTAAGGTAGAAGACAAGCAATAAGCCAGTAAGCAAGCAGTATGCTAGAAAGCAAGCAGTAAGCTCGAAAGCAGGCAGCAAGCTTGCAAGCAAGCATGGAGCGAGTAAGCTAGCTGTACGCTAATAAACAACGAGTGAGCTAGTAAGCAAGCAGTGATCTTGTAAGCGACAGGAAATCTAGTGGGGAAGCAGTAGGCTAGTAAGCAAGCAGTAAGCTAGTAGGAAAGCATTGTGCTAGTAAGCAAGCAGTAAGCTAGTAAGCAAGAAGCAAGCTAGTAAGCGAGCAGTGAGCTAGTAAGAAAGCAGTATGCTAGTAAGCAAGCAGCGGGCTAGTAACAAAGCAGTTAGCTATTAACCAAGCAGAAAGCTAGTAAGCAAGCAGTAAGTTAGTAAGAACGCAGAGACCTAGTAAGCGAGCAGGATGCTAGCATAGAAGCAGTAAGCTAGAAAGCAAACAATTATCTAGTAAGGGAGAAGGGAGCTCGTAAGGAAGCAGTAAGCTGGAAAGCAAGCAGTTAGCTAGAAAGCAACCAGTAAGCTAGTAAGCACGCAGTAATCTAGTAAGCAAGCAGCAGGCTACTACAATTGCAGTTAGTTAGTAAGGGATCCGTAGGTTTGTATACAAAGAAAGCAGTCAGTTAACACATTGTACGCCGGTGGCATCTGAGACATTTAAAATCTGTGCGCCAGCACAGTATCGACCGCGTAAAGCCTAGGCGCCGGCATGATTCGCTTGTTGACGACCAATGAGTAGGTGAAGAAAATATTTAAAATTTTATACATTATTGTAAAACACTAAAATTGATTTACATATTCATTTTATGCAATGTAACGATAACGAAAAATAGAAGCAAAATAAAAAATTTTAATTTATAGTTTGTTTAAAGATTTGCATAATGCCGAGCGATTGTCCTCGGCCGCGATTACCGTTAATCCTGTTAACGTACAATTCGAAGGAGATTATCTCTGATAGGATTTGTACAGCAAACAGTGATAGAAAAACGCGTGTATAACTAGTTTTTCTGCCATCGGTATCGGCTCATTACCTTCGATTCGAGTGTGCTAACGGTGTTGATGACGTCAGTACCGTGAGAGAGTAGCGCGTAGAGAATTAGACAAAGATCGACTGCCGAAATTTGGACAGCGCCGCGGAACGGCTAACTGGAGCAACGCGGCGACGTTTTCGGCTGTCAATCGACACAGTCCAACAACGACTTCTGCGAGAGACACTTCGGCTCCCGATCGCGTCTGACCAGAATTCGAACACGACTTGAGAAATAAATTCTTAAGTTATTGGATTGCTTTTTCCAAAAATAAAAGGTGCTACGAGCAGATGTTCAGTCTGGTGCAGGTCCTCGAATTGACCTCGCACAGCTGAGAATTCAAAAGCTCGGATAAAAGAGTGAGAATTATTTCACTTTTTGCTTGCTAAACGAATCGGGTTCCGATTCGTGCAAAGGCATCTCGAAGTTTCGCTCGGGAAATTCCCAGACAAACTTCCGATTAAATATTGTTCAATTTGGAGGAATCGAGAATACACCGATAAGGTGCTCGACCTCCCTGGTAATTACAAGGTCGTTTCGAGCGTATAAACGTTTGAGACACAAAGAAGTGGACGAATACCGTTCAAACTTCTTTGGGATTGCTATACGGCTTAGGAGACACCGAAGGGAAGAACCTACGTGGTGAACCTCCAGGTGGGCTCACTGGAGTCAGGTCAACGTCCACCTTGGACGTGTGACATTCGGTCTTCGCCTCTTTATCTCTACAGACTCCGCCGGTGTAACGTTTAGAGGAGCACCAGTGCGGAGAGGTAACGGAGTCGTGGGTCAGGTCCCCACGTAGTTCAAAATACTGCTTCGAATCACATCGAGTGGAGCATTCGTGCAGTGAACAACGTGCTGTCGGGCTTCGCAGTGCAACTCTCGACCAACAAGTCCTCTGTTGGAACGTCTAGTGAAGCCGCAGATCGACGGTCGTGCCGTTGCATTGCAGTGCGACTCGACGCACAGACTCAGTGAGCATACTCGCGGGATCAGTGCATTTGGAGACTTACAACCTCCACGTGCATCCCCGTCCATTGAGCAATCGACCTAATCGGCAAAGAAAAGAAGTTTAATTCCTTTCACGCCAGTAAAATACAGTCCACTAGCGCGTTCGTAATTTACGAACGAGCGAAATTCTCCGCTCCTGTAAATTCGAATAACGAGCCAGGAGCGTGAGTACACAAGCGCGGCGAATATACGTGTAACGTATTTACGTGTCTAACACATAGCCGTGTTTTTCTGTTCATAGGAATCTTGGCCTACCTCAACCAGAGGCAAGTTCATCGACCGGGCCGAGGCAGGAGCCAGAACCTCCGAAATTAATTGCCAATTTATACGGACTTACGATTTTCGAAAATTTCTTCATTGTTTTTTTTAATTATTAGAAATAAACGTTTTGTTGTTTAAAAGAAAATCATAAGTGTCTGAATTCACTTCCCACAATAATAAATCCGATCCCTCTATCCGGACTTCGTCGTTAAAAGCATCAGCTTTTTAACATAGTTATAAAAAAATACACCTGTTTTATTTGATGATTGATTATTACATATATATAATATAAACGGAAAGAAAAATATTAATATTTATGAGATGTATGGTATTTTTCGAAACATTTTCCAAGATGTAAAGGTACTAGGCACAGAGAGCACATAAAGCTACTCTCGCTTCTTTTTTTGCTAGCAGTGCAAACTTTGCATGGACGTCGTACATATCGGTTTTTCCTAGATCCAATAATTCGAGTAACGTTATGCTTCTTTATATCAGCCGATAGTCTCTGAGGGTGATCATATTTTGATGTGCGAGGTGTAGGAACTAATGCAGAAGTTCGTTCCACGCAATCATTCGATACATCTTGAGTACTTGGATATTCCTCGATCCATAAACATGCAACAGCATGTAAAAATTTTTGATATTTTATAGTGTTACCATTGAACTCAACATATAATCTATAAGCATTGAACAATGCGCAATTTAAAAGAAACAAAACTGTTTTCTTTGTCCATTTCACTGTTTTCCTCATAATGGAAAAATATGATAAAAACTGATCGGCCAAATCTACGCCCATCATATATTTGTTATAATCTATGACAGATTGAGGTTTTATAATTTCTTGTTTTGTTTTCCAATGTACTTTTTTTGTGTTTGTTAGTTCTCCCGAATGTATTGTAGAAACCATGTATACGATTCTGTGTTTTGGCTTCCACGCCTGTCCTAAAATTTCATTTTTTCTTTTAAATGTATAATCTCCAGTTTTTAATCTGATATGCTTCATAGATTTGGGAACACCTCTATTCGCTCTAATTGTACCGCAAACTCGTGTACCGTTTTTCAGAAGCAATTCTGCGGTACAAATACTGTTATAATAATTATCCATATATACATGATACCCCAGTCCTATATGTTTATCGAGCAACGACATTATAGTTTGGCCCAGTTTTTTGCCATTCGCACAGTATATTTCCAAGTTGCAAGTATATCTACTTTTAGCTTCACATAACATACGACACACTAAGCCATACTTTATTATTTTTGCGGGATTGTACGTTTTTATAGATAATTTTCCACGCCATGGAATAATAGATTCGTCAAGCGAAAGCTCCTTTTTCGGCGTGTATACTGATTTAAATTTATCTAATAAATAACTCAGTATTGGCTGAATCTTCCCGAGCTTATTAGAACCAGCTGTTGTACGATTATTTGAAAAATGCCATGTGTCCCAAATCTGGCGAAATCTGTTACGCGACATTACCGTGGAGAACGATGGTGTTTTGGTATAAAAGTCTGTGGACCAGTAATCATCTTTTCGATCTTTCTTTACTTGGCTCATCAATATAATCAAACCAAGAAATTTCTTCATGTCGCCTAGAGAAACATCTCTCCACTTAGGCATTTTTTTACCACTACACATCTTGTCCTTATTCTGATGATAATAAATGTTTGATTCATTTACCATCAATTGAAATAAATCATTGCCAATAAACATTTCGACGATTTCTTTTATGCTCTGCTTATTAGCAGGAACAATCTTTGGACCAGATTCCGCAATAAAATCTGGAACGTTAGGAGCTTTATCAACATCTGACCATGATTCAGTGTCACTATGTGATTCTGTGAACATTTCACTATCAATTAGATCATCGGAATCACTGGAATACTGCAATGGAACAGTTCTTGTTCTTCTTTTTGGAATCACATCACTATCACTGTTCTCGACCTCTATATCAGAATCTTCTGATTGTATAGAATAATCTGATAGAGGATCAGCGACATATACTCAGTAAATTCACTCATATCATAGGAGTAAAAATGCACAGAATAAGAAGGCCTATTAAGCTGTTCAACTAAAAGCGTAAAGCCATGAAAGATGTACTGGCTACAGTATACAATGCTAAAGAGTAACTCTTGCATCAGCGTAGCCATGACAACGGCCGACAAATCGCCAAAGAAAAGAATGCTGTATTATCGCAGACCCAGCGCTGAAGCGGCAGACTTTGAAACCCGCGTTTTTACGGGGCCGGCGTTCAAGCGATAGACTTTGAAACCCGCGTTTTCGCGGGCCCGGCGCTCAAGCGATAGACTTCGAATCCCGCGTTTTCGCGGGACCGACGTACAATGTGTTAAGAAGTAAGCAGGAATGCAGTAAGAGTGCAGTTAGGTAGTAAGCAAGCAGTAAGCAAGTAAGCATGCAGTACGCCAGTAAGCAAGCGGCAAGCTAGAAAGCATGTAGCAATCTAGTAATCAAGCAGTAAGCTTCTAAGCAAGCAGGAAGCTGGTAAGAAAGCAGGTAGTTAGTAAGGAGTTAGTAAGCTAGTAAGAAAGCAGCAGGCTAGTCAGGAAGCTGCTAGCTAATAAGAATGCAGTATGCTAGTAAGCAAGCAGTAAGCTAGTAAGCGAGCAGGGATCTAGTAAGGAAGTAGTAAGGTAGTAAGGAAGCAGAAAGTTAGTAAGCAAGCAGCTGGCTAGTAAGAAAGCAGTATGCCAGTAAGCAAGCAGTAAGGTAGAAAGGAAACAGCAAGCTAGTAAGCAATCAGGAAGCTAGTAAGGATGCAGGATACTAGTAAGCAAGCAGTAAGCTAGAATGGAAGCAGCAAGCTGGTACGCAAGCTGTAAGCTAGTAAGCGAGCTGTGAGATAGTAAGCGAGCAGGAAGCTAGTAAGGAAGCAGTATACTAGAAAGCAATCAGCGGGCTAGTAAGCAAGCAGTAAGCTGGTAAGCAGGAAGTGTGCTAGTAGGCGAGGAGCAAGCTAGTAAGCAAGCAGTAAGCTAGTAAGCGAGCAGGGTCCTTTTAAGGGAGCAGATTGCTACTAAGCATCCAGTTAGCTAGTAAGCATCCAGTAAGATAGTAAACAAGCAGGAAGCTAGTAAGGAACCAGAAAGTTAGAAAGCAAGCAGCGAGCTGGTATGCAGGCAGTGAACGAGTACGCGAGCTGTAAGCTAGTAAGCAAGCAGTAATGTAGTAGGCAAGCAGCTGGCTAGTAAGAAAGCAGGGACCTTTTAAGGGAGCAAAATGCTACTAAGCATCCAGTTGGCTAGTAAGCATCCAGTAAGATAGTAAGCAAGCAGGAAGCTAGTAAGGAAGCAGAAAGTTAGAAAGCAAGCAGCGGGCTGGTATGCAAGCAGTGAGCGAGTAAGCGAGCTGTAAGTTAGTAAACAAGCAGTAAGGTAGTAGGCAAGCAGCTGGCTAGTAAGAAAGCAGTATGCCAGCAAGCAAGCAGGAAGCATGTAAGCAAGCAGTGAGCTGGTAGGCAAGCAGTGAGCTAGTAAGAGAGCAGTATGCTAGTAAGCAAGTAGTATACTAGAAAGCAAGCAGGTGGCTAATAAGAAAGCAGCGAGCTAGAAAGCAAGCAGGAGGCTAGTAAGGAAGCAGTTAGCTAGTGTTAATGCGCAGATGAAAGGAGGCGCGGACGAGGTACAGGGACGCGAAGAATGGCGGAGTAATTCACACAGTCGCAAATTTATTGTAAGATTGCACAATGTCCACACCTCGGCAAGCGTAACTGGGACGCGGTGGGCGCGTGTCCGATAACAGTTTCAAGGGCACCTCCCTAGGAGAATGCGCCAGGGCGACGAAGGTCCGTTCTCGATATCACTTACAATCGGATCGACAGCTTGGATCGTTCTGCCGTCACAGGATCGCGCACGACAAACCGTTGACCTTTCAAATCTCGTCTATAGATCGGTGACGGTCGCGCCAACCGTCGGCACACATGACACGCTCTCACAACACTCATTCACTCTCTCACACGCAATCCACACCGCACCTTAATCTAAACACGAAGACGGTACAATAAACCTATTTCTACATCTTATCCTAATTCTTATACCTTATTCTAAACATGCCGCCCGCCTCGGCTGCGTGAAGCGCGACCGATGCCCCTTAGGGATTTTCACCACCCGCCGTCACGCCGTCGGGGTCCTCCGCGATCGGCAGGACCACCAGGCGAGTGATAGGTCGCTCAAATTCTCCGCGCGACGTGCGGATGGAGACCTCGCGGACTCGCCCATCTCGGCCGGGGTGTGCTCGGTCTATTCGTCCTAACCTCCACTGACCCGCGGGAAGATTGTCCTTCCTCATGACCACGAGGTCGTTGGGTTGGGAGTCGCGCGCTCTCCGGGACCGCCGATATCACTGCTGAAGGGGCAGCACGTAGTCGCGCTGCCACCTCTTCCAGAAATGATCGCGCATTCGAGTGACGAGCTGCCAGCGGGAGAGCAGCGACGTCGCCGCTGCTTCGGGAACGCGAAGCAGATGCGCTAGCAGGGGGCCGCCGATTAGAAAATGTCCCGGATTGAGTGCCGCACTATCGTCCACATCCGTCGACAGGGATGTAAGCGGACGCGAATTGAGGCACGCTTCGACCATGGCTAACAGCGTCGCGAGTTCCTCGAAGGTGAGAGGGTGCTCGCGGGTGAACCGACGAAGATGATGCTTCACGCTTTTCACCCCGGCTTCCCACAAGCCTCCGAAGTGCGGGGCATTGGGGGGGATGAATCGCCACGATAACTCCTCGGCCTGAATGAACGCGGTGAACTCGGCAGACCGCGTTGCCAACCGGATGGAGGCCCGCAGCTCACGATCCGCGCCGCGGAAGTTGGTGCCGTTGTCACTCCAAACCTCGGTTGGCCTACCGCGTTGAGAAACGAAGCGCTGAAGCGCTGCAAGGAAGCCGGCGGAAGAGCAATAGGACACCAGTTCTAAGTGAAATGCCCTTGTGGCGCCGCATACGAAC
This sequence comes from Colletes latitarsis, assembly GCF_051014445.1. Lineage (NCBI taxonomy): Eukaryota > Metazoa > Arthropoda > Insecta > Hymenoptera > Colletidae > Colletes > Colletes latitarsis. The sequence continues at coordinate 17,870,969 of NC_135137.1, forward strand.
ACGCAGATGTAGGCCTTGCGGGTCCGAGATTCGCGACCTCGAGCGATCCTAGTGGACAAGGGCCCGGCGTAGTCGACTCCCACACGTGAGAATGAACGCGAGGGGGTAATCCGAGCGGGAGGTAGATCAGCCATCAACTGTACTCCACTCTGAGCGCGATATCGGGTGCAGACCACGCAACGGTGTACCACGGAGCGAACCGCTGAACAGGCGCCCAACATCCAATAGATGCTTCTTAACACCCCGAGAGTGAGTTGGGGCCCCCGTGCATTGCCCGTAGATGCGCATGCTCAATGATGCGGGCCGTGAGTGGTGACCGCGGAAGGATTATCGGATACCTGGCGTCATATGGGCCTGGCGCGTGATGGATGCGTCCCCCCACCCGGATGACCCCGAACGTGGTCAGCGGACTCGACGCGGAGACGGGCTTTCCCTGCCGAAGATTACGTAATTCCGCTCGAAACTCGTTAAGCTGTATCCACCGAAGCCAAAATACACGCGCCCGGCGGCTATCCGGTATGTCGCGAACATCGAGGGCCCCGGGTCGCGTGTAGCAAGGGATGCTTGGCTCGCGTGGATGAAACGCAGAATATGTGCGGTGATGCGTAGAAATCGCGGCCACGATGAGACACTATTCGGAAGGGGTTCGAGGGGACTACTCGCAGGAGCAGCCGAGCAATGCGCGATTGTCGTACGCACTTCCGGTGCGACCGTTGGGGACGCGTCGTCCTGAGCGGGCCAGTCTGAGCGAGGGCTCGAGAGCCAGCCGGGGCCGTGCCACCACAGAGTATGGGCAAGAAAGGCTTCGGGTAATATTCCCCGGGATGCGCAGTCGGCGGGTTTGTCGCGGGTCGGCACGTGTTGCCAGGACGCCGAGGGAAGTGCAGTCTGGATTTCGGAGACGCGATTCGCCACAAAAACCTGCCACGTAGAAGGGTGTCGGAGGAGCCATTCTAGGACAACCCGGGAGTACGTCCAAACAAAAATGCTAGCCCGTACGAAGGGTGTTTCGGCGTGAATGCGCGCGAGGAGGCGCGTGAGCAGCACCGCGGCGCACAACTCGAGGCGAGGAATGCTCAACGTTTTGACCGGGGCGACACGCGTCTTAGCTACGAGAAGCGTGACGCGGATCGCCGCTCCCCCTTCCGACGTGACTCGGGTGTAGACCACCGCCGCGTACGCACGAGAGGACGCGGCGGCAAACCCGTGCAGCTCCAACGCCATGTTGCCCGACGACAGCCCGCACCATCGTGGTACGTGTACGTGACGCAGTAAATGCAGTTCCGCTGCATAGCGACACCACTCCTGCAGCAATTCCGGCGGAAGAGGTGAGTCCCAGTCGACCCCGCGAATCCATAGGCTTTGTAAGATAATTTTCGCGACAATGATGACCGGTGACACACAACCAAGAGGGTCGAATAGCCGCGCCGTCATGGATAATACGGATTGCTTCGTGGGAGTCGCTGCGCTGGGCTTGTCCACGCGATACGCGAACACGACGTCCTCGGGGTTCCACTGAAGCCCTAAAACGGAATGGAATAGCTCATCCTCCGATCCTAAGGGTAGAGAATTTTCCGGCAAGGCTCCTTCCGGGAGAGCAGCCGCCTCAGTTGCTGCCCATTTCCCCAACGAGAACCCGCCTTTCGCGAGCAACGAGGTTAGGTCGTGACGCGTCGCGATGGCTTCGGCCAGTGTCAGCTCCGAAGATGACGTCGTCGACGTAGAAGTTGTGGGTGAGAACGAGGCGACCGCGTGGGAAAGAGTCTCCGTCGTCATCGGCCAGCTGCCGTAGGACCCGCTGCGCTAAAAATGGTGCGGAGGCAGTGCCATACGTAACGGTACGTAATGCGAAGGTGCCCGGTTCTTGTGTTGATTCGCGAGGCCACAAGATGCATTGGTACGCGTGTTCTTCCGGATCAACTAAAATTTGACGATACATTTTTTGTATGTCGGCTTTTAGAGCGACGCGCATGATTCGCCACCGGAGCAGAATTGAAATCAAATCGGCCTGTAATTTCGGCCCCACCAGGAGGTGGTCGTTGAGCGACGTGCCGTTCGAGGTCACAGCGGACGCATTAAAAATTATGCGGAGCTTGGAGGTCTGCTCGTGCACCACTGCATGGTGTGGTAAATAGACCGGCTCCGTCGCGAACGGAGAGCTGACGGGAGCCATATGGTCAAGAGCCTCATATTCGCGCAAAAACTCGACATATTGCGCTCCTAGTGTCGTGTCGTTTTTCAATCTGTGATCGAGGGATCGCAGGAGTGCGACCGCGCGGGAAAGGGACTCGCCAATGTCAACAGGCGGCTCGGTACGAAAGGGCAGTCGTACAATGTACAGCCCGTCAGCCGCGCGAAGTGTTGTTCGCATCGAGCTTCTTCCGGCGATAGCGAAGAAGGAGACGCGACCTCCTCAATATCCCTGAACCGACGCAGTAGGGAGTCGACGTCATCTTCCTTCGGCGGAGCGAGCGCGCGAGCATGATACACACCCACCGAGGACGTCTCGCGAGCGGTGGGCCCGGAGACCACCCACCCGAACATGGTGTGCTGCGCAATGGGGTCCTGTGCTCGACCACGACGCAATCCCGGGAGCAGGATCGCACCGAAATAATCTGCCCCTAATAAGACGTCGATGCCGCGAGATTCAGACGAACTGGAATCTGCGAGGAGCAAGTCTCGGATGTGAGGCTACGCAGTCGGAGAGAAGCCGGACACTCCCGAATAGGCGGTGAGGCGGGGTAGGACGAGAGCCGTCACTGTTGTATAAGCCAGGTCAGTACCTGCATGCCGGAGTAATATTTCGACCTTCGCGAGCGATGCTCCCACTAAGACTCCCCCCGTCCCCTTGATTTCAGTAGCGGCCTTGCGTTTTTGCAGGTGGAGTGTCTGTACCAAGGTCTCGGACACAAAAGAGGTCTCCGAACCCTGGTCGAGTAATACGCGGTCCGAGACGTGCCCCCGGATGCCGACCGCGCTTGCACGACAGCTGTCGCGAGCAGTACAGGAGTACTCGCGCGCTCTGGTGGAGCCGCGGCGCACGTATAGACGGACCGAGTGCCGTTAGATCCCGAAGGAATGCCAGTGGGTTTCGAAGATGACGCTGCACGATCGCCGCTCGTCGGCGCTTCGACACTCGTCGCGGGAACGTGTAACAAACTGTGGTGATTGCGGTTATATCGCGAGCACGTGGTGCGAACCGGACACGTCGAAACCATGTGTCCATCGCGAAAACAGTTAAAACAGGCGTTGGTCCCAGTCACTATGTCTCGCCGCTGCGTAGGTTGTAGGCTATGGAACGCCGGACATCGATATAACGGATGCTTCGATCGGCACATCGGGCACCGGTTCACAGCTGTATTCGCTGCGTGCGTGCGAACTCCCGTCGAGGGCGCCGATCGCGGCGCGGCGAGGCGCGCGGCCGAAGTTTCGGGCTTGTCGTGAAGCGCCTCGAGAGCGCGGATCTGCGCAACGAGGAATTGGTCGAGCTCGTCGAAGGTGGGGGGCTCGGTGATTGCTCCGCGGGATATCTCCCACTCTCGTAGCGTACGGCGGTCTAGCTTGGCGGTAAGCAGGAAGACGATGACGTCATCCCATGTATCCACCGGGCGACCGATACTGCGCAACATGGCGATCGACTCCTTCGTCGTGTCGCGAAGACGAGATAATTCGTCCGCGGACTCGCTAACAATAACCGGCAGCGAGATGAAATTGCTTAATAATGTTGATACTATCACGCGCTTGTTATTGTACCGGTCGGCTAGCGTCTTCCAGGCCGGTTCAAAATTCGCGTCGGTTATCCAGAAATGTGCGAGCAGGTTCGTGGCGTGACTTTCGACGGACGATTTTAAATAGTGTAACCGTTGCACGTTCGTTAGGGACTTATTGTCCAACACGAGCGATTTGAACAGATGGTGGAAACTGTTCCATTCGGTGTACGACCCAGCGAATTTGGGCAACGGGATTCGCGCGAGTTTCGCGACGCAGATGGAGTCGCCTGTGGGAGCGGGAGAGGGACTCGGTTGCGCGGCGCTGGTCGCAGTGCATTTCGCTGCAACGTCGGCGAAAAAGTCGCACGAGGCCCAATAGGTCTCCTGCACCTTCTCGAAGGTTTCCTCGGTAAAGTACGGCATGATAGACTTAGCTTGAGCGGGGACTAACTGCAGAAACTCCAGGTGCAGCTTCTCGAAGCGCATCCACTCGCCTTCCAGTCTCTTGAGCCGTCCCTCGGCGGAAGCTGTGGAGAACTTGGCCTGCCCTTCCGTTCGGTAGTTAACCTGCATCCGGGTGATGGTTTGGGCGATGACCTGCAGCTGGTGTAGGTGGGCTTCCACGGTCTGATTGGTCAGCGGCGCTGATGTTGTTGCAGCTCATGCGGTCTCCATTCTGCGTCGTCCTCAAATCCGGCTCGAAGGACCACTTTGTTAATGCACAGACAAAAAGAGGCGCGGACGAGGAACAGGGACGCGAAGAATGGCGGAGCAATTCACACAGTCAGAAATTTATTGTAAGGTTGCACAACGTTCACACTGCGGCAAACGTAACTGGGACGCGGTGTGCACGTGTCCGATAACAGTTGCAGGGGCAACTCCCCAGGAGAATGCGCAAGGGCCACGAAGGTCCGTTCTCGATATCACGTACAATCGGATCGACAGCTTGGATCGTTCTGCCGTTACAGGATCGCGCACGACAAACCGTTGATCTCTCAAAACTCGTCCCTACATCGGTGACGGTCGCGCCAACCGTCGGCACACATGACACGCTCTCACAACACTCATTCACTCTCTCTCCCAAACAATCCACACCGCTCGCACAATAATCTAAACACGGAGACGGCAGAATAAACGTATTTCTACATCTTATCCTAATCCTTATACCTTATTCTAAACAATACTACTTGCTTACTAGCTTACTGCTTGCTTACCTGCTTACTGCTTGCTTACTAGCTTCCTGTTCTGTTACTAACCTACGGCTTTATAACTAACTTACTGCTTTCTTACCAGCTCACTGCTTGCTTACTAGCATACTACATTTTTCTAGCTTCCCGCTCGCTTACTAGCTCACTGCTTCCTTACTACTTCCCTTCCCGCTTAATAGCTTAATGCTCTCTTAGTAGACTGCTGCTTGCTTACTAGCTTAGTGCTTGCTTACTAGCTTACTGCTTGCTCAATAGCTAACTGCTTTCTTACTAGCCTACTGCTTGCTTACTAGCTCACAGGTTGCTTAATAACCTGCTGCTTGCTTTTTAGCTTCCTGCTTGCTTACTAGCATACTACTTTCTTACTAGCTACATGCTTGTTTACTGGACTGCTGCTTGCTTACTAGCTTACTTGTTGCTTTCAATCTTACTGCTCGCTTTCTAGCATACTGCTTTGGTACTAGCTTACTGCTTGCTTACTAGCTAACAGCTTCTTTACCAGCTTATGGCTTGCTTACAGGCTCAGTACTGACATACAAACTAACTGCCTTATTACCAGCATACTGCATGCGTACTAGTTTACTGCATTGTTATCAGCTCCCTGCTCGCTTACAAGTATACTGCTTGCTTACTTGCATAAAGCTTCCTTGCTAGCTCCCTGCTCGCTTACTAGTTTTCTGCTTGCTCTCCAGCTTACTGCTTGCTTTCTAGCTTTCTGCTTGCTTACTGGCTCACTACTGGCTTACAAGCTATCTGCCTTCTTACCAGCATACTGCTTGCGTACTAGTTCACTACTTGCTTACTAGCTTACTACCTCCTTACTATCTACCTGCTTTCTTACCAGCTTATTAATTGCTCACAGGCTGACTGCTTGCTTACTAGCTTAGTGCTAGCTTACAAGCTTACTGCTTGCTTACTTGATTGCTACATGCTTTCTAGCTTGCGGCTTGTTTACTAGCGTACTGCTTGCTTACTAGCTTACTGCTTGCTTACTACCTAACTGCTTCCATACTACATTCCTGCTTACTTCTTAACTTACTGCTTTCTTACTGGCCAGCTGATTGCTTACTAGCTTACTGCATGCTTACTAGCTCCTAGCTTGCTTACTAGCTAGCTGCTCGCTTACTAACTTACTGCTTGCTTACATAGCTTACAACTTGCTTTCTAGCTTACTGCTTGCTTACAAGCATACTGCTTCCTTACTAGCTTCCTCCTCGCTTACTAGCTCATTGCATGCTTACTAGATTACAGCTTGATTACTAGCTTACTGCTAGCTTAATCGCTTACTGCATGCTTACGTACCTTACAACTTGCTTACTAGCATACTGGTTGGTTACAAGCATATTGCTTCCTTTCTGGATTCCTGCTCGCTTACTATCTTGCTGCTTGCTTTCGAGGTTACTATTTTTTTTTTGTACGTGGGGAAATCCTTATGGACACCCGCGAACCCACCGGAAGGGCGGGCTGGTAGGTAGTGTCGGACTCATACCGACTAAAACCCCACGGTGACCATCCTCAGACGCCTGGCGAGTGACCGGGAACTCTAGTGAGACATCACAGAGTCCCCCGCCGCGTCGTGCCTTCTCAGGACACTCCCGGTGGGTGGCACTCCTCCCACAGCATTCCCACTCAACCGCAGGCGCCTGGTCACCAGCGCCCACGGCCCCGTGACATAGGACTAAGCCGCCGACTGGGTGGCCACGTTGCTGGATTCATCCGCAGCCGACGGGCCAACCTGCAGACTTAGGTAACACCCGCGGCAAATATCCCATGCCCCGGGCCACTCACACACACATTCACCAACACAAAGCATTCATACCGGTGTTTGGTCCGCGAAAGCTTTCGCTCCAACCTCCGGGATGCCATGCGAGTATGCGGTCACCAGCTCCCTCAGGTTGGTGAACCCATCCCCGAATCCCATCCCAGCGGCTACCCCTATCCGCCACCTGGGGACGCGCCACGTAGGGGTTCACCTCCCCTGCCGCCTGGACAACCAAGCGGGTGCGTGGGCTTTCGAGGTTACAGCTGGCTTAATAACTTACTGTTTGCTTACTTACCAACTACTTCCTTACAAGCTTACTGCTTGCTTACAAGCTTCCTGCTTGCTTACTAGCTTACTGCTAGCATACTCGCATTCGGCTCACTTACTGACTAACTGCTTTCCTACCAGCTTACTGCTTGCTTACTAGCTTGCTGCTTGCTTACCAGATCACTGCTCGCTCACTAGCTCACTGCTTGCTATCTAACTTAATCGCTCGCTTACTAGCACACTGCTTGCTATCTAGCTTACTGCTCGCATAATAGTTAGCTGCTTTTTTAGTGGACTCCTGCTTGCTTTCTAGCTTACTGCTTTCTTACTAGCTTACATGTTTCCTACTTGCATGCTGCTTGCTTACTAGCATACTGCTTCCTTACTAGCTTCCTCCTCGCTTACCAGCTCACTGGTTGCTTACTAGCTCACTGGTTGCTTACTAGCTTACTGCTTGCTTGCTACCTAACTGCATTCTTACTACATTCCTGCTTTCTTCCTAATTTGCTGCTTTCTTTCTAGCCAGCTGCTTGCTTACTAGCTTACTGCTTTCCTACTAGCTGGCTCCTTGCTTTTTATCTTACTGCTTGCTCACTTGCATGGTGCTTGCTTTCTAGCCTACAGCTTGCTTACTAGCATACTGCTCTCTTACTAGCTAACTGCTTGCTGACTAGCTCACTGCTTGCTCTCTAGCTTACTGCTTGCTTACTGGCTTAGTGCTTTGTTACTAACTTACTGCTTTCTTACTACCTTACCGGTTGCTTACTAGCTTACTGCTTGCTTACTAGCATACTACTTTTTAACTAGCTTCCCGCTCGCTTACTAGCTCACTGCTTGCTTAATACCTTCCTGCTTTCTTAGTGGCTACTAGCTTTCTTTCCAGCCTGCTGCTTGCTTCCTGGCCTGCTGCTTGCTTGCTAGCTTACCGGTTGCTTACTTTCTTACTGCTTGCTGACTAGCATACTACATTCTTACTAGCTTCCTGCTCGCTTACTAGCTCACTGCTTGCTTACTACCTTCCTGCTTTCTTAGTAGCTACCAGCTTTCTTACTAGCCTGCTGCTTGCTTACTAACCTGCTGCTTGCTTACACGCTTACTTGTTTCCAACTAGCTCACTGCATGCTTACTAGCATACTGCATCCTTACTAGATTTCTTCCTAACATACAGCTTTCTTACTAACTTACTGCTCTCTTACCAGCCGAATGTTTCCTTACTAGCATCCAGCTTGCTTCTCGGCTTACGGCTTTCCTACTGTTTAAATAACGCGTTAATTCGTTAATTGAAAAACGTCGGTTAAACCGTCGCGTGATCGATAGAAAAAGCAGGACATTTCTTATACGGTTATTCTCAGCTTACGCGACATTCCAGAGCCTTCTCTGCGTCGTAATATGTTTCGAGCAATACCGTGTAGAAAAACTACAAATTTACTTTCGATACAAATCACGCGATCGGCCTAGTAACGGTTCCCAGAGAACAGGTGTTACTACGCCGAAATTACAGGGAGGATACAAAATAAGAGACGGACAGCTTAGACCAGACAGCGCCACGAGACGAAAATTTTCCCCTCTCTCGTGGCCACGGTTAAGCAGGTATGTCTCGGGAACACTTGCTACCTGGTTCTCGACGAGTGCGGATCTCCTGAGCCGACCTCGTCAATCTATCGGAATCGATACATACGATTAATTAGATTCGTCTAATACGATCGTGGATCCACTTAACCAAAACGGTACAAAACAGAGACTGCTGCGGATTCGAAAGAATCACGCCAAGTCGAATTTCGTACCCTACGGTTTCGTGAGAATATCTCGATTTCCGCGGTAAATGAACCATAGGAACGGGAAAATTTACTTTATAATTTGAGTAATTTTCACAACCCGCCATCGGTGGCTGAATATAATCAGATTACACTTAAACAGTGCTTGATTATCGCCACCGTTGTGACGGACAAACACGTATTGCTGAAATCAGTGCTCGTGTTTGAGAACCGAGAGAATTTCTTGATTCTCTGTTTGGCTATTGCACGGTTCAGAACCCCAACCTATAGGGAGCCTTCGTTGCAAAATCCCTGGGTTGGGTTCGTCGTTTTCCAGGATCGAAACAAAAGTTTGAGATAACACCCGATAGGGGCCTTATTGGCATTCCCAGGGTAATTATCTCGGCTGGTTTCGACCTGCTCGAGCGTGGGTTCCAGATCGTCAGTGGGTACGGACACTCGACGTAGAACTACGTTCAAAGGGCACCGTGGTGTTAGAACCTTAATAATCAGTCGCTTCTGCGCAGTTAAGGCTCTGCATCACACCGGTCCCGTACGGACCAGGGAACGGCGAGGGATGGCGGAGTTGACAACCCTTGGAGCCTTAAAACCTCCACTTGTTGTCCTCTCCTGCAAAAACCAAATCTGCAGCAGTGGGAAGATCGAGATTAGAATCTCGTCTTCCCCATCTGCAATTCAACGTTTCCAAAATCTGAAACGTTGAAATATTTTACAGTCCACGAACACGGCTGCGTATCGCTGTGGTGATAATTCCCGCTCCAGTTTACAAATAAACGAAGTAAGGAGCGAGTGGATTAAAGCGAGTCCGACAACGCGACGAGCGTTGTCCTTTATTAACAGCTGGATTTCGGTTTCTTTTTGTTACAGAAGACCGAGGCGAGAGCCTTGAAGGCAAGCCGGCTCAGCCCAACTGCAGTTTATCCAGCTAATTTCCTATAAATTTTCTTTTTTTTACGTTTATTTAATTTTTGAATGTTTCCTCTAAATAAACGGCCTAGTCCTTTGGAATAGGCGAAAGAAAATTTTCAATTGTACATTCACTTTCCCCCATATTTCCAATCCCTCGTGATCCGGACCATACTTCGTTAAAGGGTACGTGACAAGGTTTTATCATAACCTTTGCACGAACTCGTACCAATTTTAACAATCAGTTATTATATTATTATATTATTTAAATAAGTTTCTCCGTTTCAGTTTTCTTCAAGCACTTATCGTTTCAGTTTCTTCAATCGTTTATCGTTCAGTTCCTACAGTTATTTAAAAACCTCTCTAATATAATATGGTAAATGTATTAGGTTGTAAACGCTGGTGTGTAATGTGATGACAAATAAAGTAAAGAAGAATGTACAAGGAAGCACGAGAGGAGAGCGAGAGGCCTTTGGGGTTAATTCGTCCGTCAGAAACGAGATTGGAGGCGTCTCGCGGATTCGCGGATTGGATAGAAACCCCGCATCGTCGGGATTCTTTCCCAAGCCCACGGGTAAGGTTGTCGTAAGCGGCATCCTAGGCCCGGTAGACCAAAGGGGGAAAACGTGAGCGTGTTCTCAAAATCAAGGTCCACGAGCACGGTAGACCGATCAGGTCGAGCCGAGGCCGTTAGGCTGAGCGAAGCCGCGAGACGAGCCCTACAACATTGAGGTAGGGAGGATTAAGACGGTTCCGCGGCAGTACGCGTCCGGGATTCATTCTGGTCTGAGATGTCGTATCGACAAGACGATCCTCTGGCTCTCCTATCGTGCTGCGCTTAAAACTATAATTTGCTCAATCGAGTCAGACGACAATAAATTTTTGTTAATCATCCCATTGACTTTGTTGGCCTGCTGCTTATCCTGGGTTAGTCCTATAACAAGTACAAAATGTAAAAATAAACGAAAAACAGAAAACAAAAATCTTGGACGGTGGCTCTGCTTTGGCCAGGCGTCTCCTATTCTTTTTGTCTCCAATTTGTTCTACTGCGGAGGCTTTCTGCAACAAAAGAATCCGCGTAATAAATACTTTTGCGGACAAGTCAACAATCGAGAGCTCGTCAGCTGTTTCTCGCGCTCCAGCGACAGTCTGGTGTGCTTGGAGGGGAGAGCTGGCTGGCTATCTAGCGCTCTAGCTAGTGGACTGTATATTCTTCTCTTTCTGGTCGATGAGATTCGTTTCCTACGATCTCACCGACGCGCACGACCGGGTGGACGTGCTTTTCTCCGTTCTACCGGGTTCTCTTCGCAATGCCACGGACGGGAAACCAAATGGAGGTTGTAAGGCTCCAAGAGGCTATATCCCGCGAGCATGCCCCCCGTGCGGGTGGCGTTTCTACACCACCCACGCAAGAGGACGTCTTGTACTGGTTCGGCTTCCTCGACGGCTGCTTCTCAGGAGCAACCTGCGGTATGCACACGTGGTTGCCAAGCCGGCGATTCCTTCATCAAAAGAACGCCCGGCAGCCAGCTGTGGCTACCTCGACGGAGGCTCCTATGTTCCGAGGAACTGGCCTGTGGCACACCGGTTCAGGACTCAATCCCCTGTAATTCCAACCACCCTACGTTCACAGCCCAGTGTGGTCGACTCACAGCTGGTAGTGGGTGTAGCAATGGAAGGAAGGCTCTTCGAACTCTTTGCTCCACCGTACGATTAGGCTCTACTTATTGTCCTCTCACGACGGTATATTGGAGCGGGTTCTCCGACGCCCGATGCACGGAGAGCACCACGAAGTGATATCCTTCCTGAATATCTATCTTCCGGTTGCCCCTACACCGTATAGCTCTAATCTAGTCGTTAAAACTTTCCACCCCACCAGTCGGTGTACTCTCAGTGGTACACAGGACGGGTGGTTCTAGTGGGTTTCGGATGACCTCTACGAACGGTGAACTACCACTAGGTGATAGCAGTATGTCGGTATCAGCCTTCCAGTAGCTCTAACCGGATAACTGGAAGAAGACTCAAGGCGATCCACACCGAATCTCCAACGTCGCAGTCGCATCGACGACCTGCAACGTTCAATCACAATCCTGCGTCTACGATCGCTTCACACTCGGCGTGCCTTGCGATCGCTGCAACGTCAGGCAGATTGTCCTTTTTCTGGGGAAAATCTCCAGACGCTATGACGAGATTTTCCAATAAATTGTTTGTCCGCAAACTGATTCTATTACGAGGAGCGAGATCGACTCATCCTCCTCGGAACTCGTAGGTAAATGGAAACGCGACCGTCACTGGGTCCGCTCTCGATCGCCGACGGCTCAAGAATGAACCGTGACCATCTGCAAGCAGCGACGGCTGCGGCCGGCTCCGTCGCGCAAGCGCAGAACCGGGTAGCTACGCCTCGCGTTGCTGGACACGGGCTGCTACCCGCCGCGGGGCCACAGCGCGGCGCTGCCGCGTTTCGTCTATCGATCTTTCTCCGATAGATCTCTTTTCGCTCTCTTTCTCAGCGCTAACAACACAACTCCTAGAATTTGTTCCAAAACTCGAGAATTTTAGTGAAGCTAGCTTGAAAAACCACGTAAATTACCGCGGTAAACTGCTCTGAACGATGGAAAATTCCCACATCAGCACAACCATCTAGAATTACGCGAATTCAATATAGATACGGGCATCGCGGCCGAGTTTCTACGTCTCGGACTCACGCGATATATAAACAAAGCTAGTAAGCAAGCAGCAGGCTAGTAAGAAAGCAGTTAGCTAGTAAGAAAGCAATTAGCTAGTAAGAAAACAGTATGCTGGTATGCCAGCAGTGAGCTCGAAAGTAAGCATCAAGCTAGTAAGCAAGCACTAAGCGATTATGCTAGCAGTAAGCTGTTATGCAGCCAGTAACCTAGAAAGCAAGCAGTGAACTAGTAACAGAACAGTATGTTAGTAACAAAGCAGTAAGCTATTAAGCAAGCTGTAAGCTAGTAAGCAAGCAGTCAGCTAGTAAGCGAGCAGCAGGCTAGTAAGGAAGCAGTTAGTTAGTCAGGAAGCAGTAGGCCAGTCAGCAAGCAGAATGATAGAAAGCATGCAGCAGGCTAGTAAGGAAGCAGTTACATATTGGGCAAGCAGTAAACTAGTAAGAATGCAGCAAGCTAGCAAGCAAACACAAAGCGATTATGCTAGCAGTAAGCCATTAAGCAGACAGTAAGCCAGTAAGCAAGCAGTGAGCTAGTAAGAAAGCAATTAGGTTGTAAGAAAGCGGTGTGCTAGTACGCAAGCAGCTGGCTAGTAAGATAGCAGTGTGTTAGGAAGAAAGCAATAAGCCTGAAAGTAAGCATCAAGCTAGTAAGACAGCAGTTAGTAAGTACGAAAGCAGTATGCTTGCAAGCAAGCAGTAAGCTAGTAAGCAAGCAGTAAGCTGGTTAGAAAGCAGTTACCTGGTAAGCAATTAGTAATCTAGTAAGCAAGCAGTGAGCTAGTAAGCGAGGTGGAAGCTAGTAAGCAAGCAGTAAGCTAGTAAGCAACCTGTAAGCTAATAAACAAGCAGCAGACAATTAAGAAAGCAGGTACACAGTAAGAAAGCAGTGGGCTTTTGTGCAAGCAGCAAGCCAGTAAGCATGAGGTAAGCTTGTAAGCGTGCAGTGGGCTAGTAAGCGAGGAGGAAGCTAGTAAGGAAGTAGTTTGATAGCAAACAAGGAGTAACCTAGTGTGCAAGCATTTAGCTAGTAAGCGAGGAGGAATCCTGTAAGAAAGCAGTATGCTAGAAAGCAAGCAGTAAGCTAGAAGCAAGCAGCAAGTTTGTAAGCAAGTAGTAAGATGGAAAGCAAGCCGCAGGGTAGTAAGAAAGCAGTTATCTAGTAAGCTAGCAGTAAGCTAGTAAGCAAGCAGTGAGCTAGTAAGCAAGCTGTAAGTTAGAACGCAACCAGTGAGCAAGAAAGCAGGCTGGAAGCTGGTAAGATAGCAGTTAGCTAGTAAGGAATTAGTAAGCTAGTAAGCAAGCAGTCAGCTAGTAAGCGAGCGGGAAGCTAGTAAGGAAGCAGTATGCTAGTAAGCAAGCAATAAGCCGGTAAGGAACAGTTAAGCAAGTAATGAAGCAGCGGGCTAGTAAAAATGCAATTATCGAGTAAGATGGCTGTATGCTAGTAAGCAAGCAGTAAGCTAGTAAGCATGCCTTAAGGTAGTTAGCAAGTGTTTAAATATCGCGTTAATTGACGGTTTTGAGAACCGTTTAGAGAAATATTCAATTTAACGTGAATTATAACTGAGAACTATAAATTCCTCGTACGGTATTGTTTTCGTGTACGCGACATTCCAGAGACTCTCTGATGCGTAGATCGGTACACGGAACGATACAGGTTAGAAAAACCATACGCGAGTGTTGGCTGCTCTCAGTCATGTGATCGACTCAATACATTTACTTGGGATCGATCGTCGAAGAGCCATAAACAGAGAGGGTAGAGGGATGGACATTGAAGAGCAGGGATAGCGCCGCGAGGTGGTGATTACGCCTCTCGTGGCCGCGACTGCGGATGTCTGTTCGCTTCTTAGCTTCGGGACTCGATAACGGGTCCTCGCAGCGAGCAGATCGATAAACGATTCCGCTCCGCGACGAAACCAAATCTCCGAATATAGGTTCTGAGAACACTCGAACCTTTCGTTGAGATTTTTAAATTGTTGCTCAAAATTAACTAAATCGGTGAGGCATTTTATCAGCCCCGATTATTGACTGTACAATCTCGCCGAATAGCACGTGACGCTCGAGTTACGTGGTCGTGTGTGGGAATTGATAAATTTCGGTTCCCGCTTGGCGAGGTTATTAACAAAATTTAAAAGAATGTGGGTTTTCGTCCAACTTTCATGTGACGTTTGTGCTACGCGGTCATGAAAGGGGAATCGAGATAAGAATCGTTTCCCGTGTGTCGAAACTCCAGTTTCAGCAAGGGCTACGGCCCGATAAGTACTGACGACTCCACGGACTGCTGCATTTGACGCGGTCGTGCGAGGCTGGCATTATCACGGACTGCTGCATTTGACGCGGTCGTGAGGCTGACTTTCCAACGTCTTTTTTTTTTTTTTTTTTTTTTTTTTTTGTCGTGGGGAAAATCTTCGAAAGACTCCCTCCCACCTCCTTGGGGAGAGGTGGGAGGGGTGTGTGGGATTCCCCGCGCCCGTACAACGACAGGGGCGGGACCTACCCACTAAAAACCCCACGGTGACCCTTCGGCACGCTTTGGGAGGATACCGGGAATCGCTCGAAGCATTCTTCCGGTATCCTCCCCGTGCCCGCGCTTTCGCGCCCATCCCCCGGGGGGACAATCGGTCCCCCCAGTAGACACACTGCCTCATAGCGGCGGGACGGGGCCACTCCATCCCGCCGCTATCCGTCCCGGGGCCGCGTTTAGTGGCGGCTGCGAGCCCCAACTCGCAACCGCCCGCGACCCCGTTTCCACCCCTCGGCGGCCGGGCGTTCATGGCCACACCAGACCGCCGAGGGTGCCTCCCCTTGCGTCGGACCGGTAGGGGGAGGCACTCCTACCCCCAACCGGTCCGACCCGGCGCCGCCTGGCGGGAGGAGGGTCCCCTCAGGACCCCCCTCCCAGCCTAGGTCATCCGCCACGCCGAGGCGGCCGCCCGCGACGCCTCGCGACCGGGCGACGACCTCGGGCCACCGCACGAGCGCGAACTTCAGCGCGCCGCTGAAGCTCGCGCTCCCTCCCCGCGGCCTCCTTCTGCAACATTACGTTCTCGCAGAAGGAGGCCACGGCCCTCCACTTCTCCTCGCTGCCGAGCATGGCGCGCACCACGCCCGGCAGCGAGACATCCCGCCCGACGACGCCGACCAGGACACGGCGCTCCCCCTCCCACGCGGGGCATACCTCCAGGGTATGATCCGCCGTGTCCTGCTCAGCGTCGCAGTGGCAGCAACGCGCCGTCGGCTCCTTCCCTATCCGGCACAGGTATCTTGCGAAGCTGCCATGCCCGGAAAATACCTGTGCCAGCCGGTAGGTGAGGCTGCCATGGCCTCTGTCCAGCCACTCCTTCAGGAGTGGCCGAACAGCCCCGACAGTCCGGTGCCCCGCGGTTGGCAGAGCCAGCCGCTCCTGCCACGCGAGCAACACGGACTGCCGGGCCTGGCGCTTCAAATCGCCCCAAGCAGGTTCCTGCCCGCCCGGGACCGCCCCCAACCCCCGCGCGACGGTCGACGCGGTGCCGGCACATCACCGCGTGCGACCGCGCGAGCAGGTCCATGGGCGGCATCCCCGCTAGAACCGTCGCCGCCTCATGTGACACGGTCCGATACCCGCGGACGACCCTGAGCGCCATGCGCCTCTGCACCCGACGCAGCATAGTCATGCTGCGCCGGGAGGCAGCCAGGTCGTCCGCCCAGACGGGGGACCCGTATAGGGCCACCGACTGGACCATTGCCACATAGAGGCGACGAACTCGGCCCGTCGGGCCCCCCAGGTTGGGCAGGATCCGGCCCAGAGCCGCAACCATCCTTTCCAACCGGGGGACCAGGCAGCGGAAATGCTCCTCGAAACGCCAGTGGCTATCGAGGATCAGCCCCAGATACCTGATCTGGGGCTTCACCTCGATGTCAGCCCCACCCACCCGGATCAGAGGGGGTGGCGGATCCTGCCGAGGTGAATGAAACGCAATCACCTCGGTCTTATGGACCGCCACCGTCATCCCCATCCCCCTGATCCGGTCGACGACGCGTTGCGACCCCTCCTCCGCGCGACGCATGGCCCTCCCCCAGTGCGCCCCGACGGCCAGCACCAGTGTGTCATCCGCATAACACACCGTGCTGACGCCGTCGGGGAGGCCGGCCCGCAACACCGAGTCGTACGCGATGCTCCACAGGAGTGGCCCGAGGACCGACCCCTGCGGAACACCGCAGTACACCTCCCTCCGCATATCACCATCCCGGCCCGGATACTCGATCCACCTGCCGCGGAGATAATCCCCGACGACCGCCCTGAGACAAGGGGGGACTCGATGATATTCGAGTCCCCTCCTTATCTCTTCCCAGGGGAGGGTGTTAAAGGCATTGGCAATATCCAAGGCTACTGCCAATGCCACCCCTCCCCGGGAGACGGCCGCCTCCGAGAGGGCCCTCACACGACCTATCGCGTCGATAGTCGATCGGCCCCCCCGGAAACCGAACTGGCAGTCGGCCAGACCGGGATCACCCCGCGACAGGTGCTCGACGAGGCGGGCAGCAATCACACGCTCGAAGAGCTTGCCCACCTCGTCGAGGAGACAAATGGGCCGGTATGCGGAGGGAGACTCCGCGGGCCGACCCTCCTTCCGGAGGAGGACCATCCTCGCCACCTTCCAACTGGGGGGGAAACGCCCGTCCCTCAGGCAGCGGTCGAACAACCGCCTGAGGTCGGCCCCAAGGACGCCCTGGGTCAAGACCCAAACCCGGCCGGGCACACCATCCGGACCCGGGGCCGTGTTACGAACCCCGAACCGTCTGATGGCCGCTGCCAGCTCCTCCTGCGTGACCCCCAGCTCGGCCGTCCACTCCACTGGGACAGCCGCCGCCGCCGGAGGACGCGGTCCCCTCTCCCCAACTGGGAAGAGTGTATTGACCACGTCCTCCAGCAGCCGGGGGGCAAGACCCTCGGTGACGGGGGGCGCCCACGGGCGGAGCTTATTCAGCACCACCTTATATGGGCGCCCCCATGGATCGTCATCAAGGGTCTGGAGGAGCTCCTTCCATGCCCGGGTCTTGGCCCGTTTGATGGCGACCTGCAGAGCAACCCGCGCCACGCGGTATGCTCCATACAGGTCATCAGCTGCCCTCGCTCGCGCCACGCCGTCGCCTGTACGTTGACGACGGCGCGCGCGGGTGTACTGGCGTCGGGCGCGAACAGTCGCGACTCGCAACTCCGCGATCGCGTCCGACCACCAGTACACCGCCCGGCGAGGAGAAGCCCGCCCGACCCGAGGCATCGCCGCGTCGCAAATACCCGCGACCAATGCTCCGAGCCGGGCGACCTCCTCCTCTATGCTCTGCAACTCGGCCGCTCCCTGCGGCCAAGTTGCAGCGAGGGCAGCTGCCATCAGGGCGTCCTTGTCCAGGCGCCGAAGCGCCCAGCGGCGTGGTGGGGCGCCACGCAGGCGGCCGTGTCGGGATGCACTCGCGGCGGCAAAGACCTCCATCCGGATGTACCGGTGATCGGAGAGTGTCTCTGCCCCCGCGACCACGTGCCAACCCGACACCATGCGCACGGCGTTGGGGGTCGCGAATCCAACATCCACGATGGACCCCCCCATATCGCCGCACGCATGTGTGCTCCGAACCCCGGTTCAATACCCGGAGATCGAGCCCCGCCGCCCAATCGCCCAGGATCCCGCCGCGAACGGAGGTCCTGGGGGATCCCCAAGCCACCGACTTGGCATTAAAATCCCCCAGGACCAGCACCGGCCGGGCCGCGTAGCGCTGCACGCATGCCGCGACCTCGGCCAAGTACAGCTCGAACGCAGCGTGACCGCTACGGGGCGAAATGTAGCACCCCACCACAGCGACTCCCCCCCAGTCCACGGCGACGAATCCCCGACCGCGCTCCAACAAGGAGAACGGTGGGGACCCGTCGCCCCCTCCCCATACCGTCGCCACCAAGCCGTCCGCGTCGCCCACCCAATGAGGGTGATCAGGGACGCGGTACGGCTCGGCGGCGACCGCCAGGCCAACCCCCCACTCCGCGAGGACTTGGGACATCAAGTCCTGTGCCGCGCGGCAGTGGTTGAGGTTGGCCTGGAGGAGGAGGCGGGGCGGTATTAATTAATGGCCGCGCCAGCCTCCTCCCGGCCGTCCGTCCCCGTAGCACCGTCCACCTCCATGGAGGACGATGCCACCGCCCTCGGCACCGGAGCCGGTGCAGCCCGCTTCTTCCTCTCCTTCCGGGAGGGGGGGGGAGCACTTCTTGCTCCCCACCCTGTGATCGGCTGGCCTCCCCATGTCGGCACACAGCGGGCAGTGGGGGGCCGCCGAGCACTGGCTCGCACGGTGCTCTTTGGCACCGCAGCGGTAACACTGACCGCTGCGGTCCACCGGCGAGGTGCACCACTGCCTCACGTGCCCCAATTCGAGGCAGCGGTGACACTGGAGCGGGCGCGGCGCGAGGATTTCCACTCGCGCCGAAACCCACCCCACCAACACCCTCCCGGATTCCGCCACCTTACGGGCGGCGGAGAGGGGGCACCGGGCCCACACCGACCTGAGGCCGGAGGGCGACCTGCGGATCGGAGAGATCCGCAGGTCCTCCACAGGACAGTCCCCCGCCCTCGCAAGGGCACGGGACACATCCTGTGCGCTGACCGAGTCGTCCAGCCCACAAACGCGCATCTCCGTGCGCTTCGTGGGCCGGCCGACCCGGACACTTCGCTCGCCCAGCTGCTCCCGGAGCCTCTGGGCGAGACGATCCGCCTTCGCGCCGCCCTCTGCACCGGGGATCTCCAGCAAGAGACCCCCGGTCACGGCCCTCTTCGCCCTCACGGAGGCGATGCCCAGCTCTTCCAGGGAGATATTCTCCCTGGCGAGCCGCATCGCCTCCGCGAGGGTCAGGTCGCCCCCCTGCGCAACGGTCAGCGTCACCGCTGCTGTTTTTGGGGGACGACCTGGTCGTGCCTTCCCGACCCTCGCGGCCTTTACCTTGGCCGCCGGCGGCGGAGGCGGAGGCCGCGGTTGCGAGGCCTTCCTCGCCGCCCGCTTCGCCTTCCGCCCCACCACCTTACTCCACGCCACCCCCCCTTGGGAGGGTGCCGTGGAGGACGCGACCACCGCGACCACGGGTACACCACCCCCCTTGGGGGTCGCGACCCGGGGCCCTGGTGCCGCAACGCTGGGCGGAGCCTTCACTCCGCCCTTCTTTGCCTTCCCCGACTGTACCGGAACAGGTCGGGGAGGCACCGCCTTCCTGCTGACCGCTCTTCCGGCGAGGAGCTCCTCCCGGAAGGCGGCTAGCTTGCCATCAATCATGTCCCCAATCCTCCTCAGAAGATCGTCTTCTGAGGAGGACGGGGACTTCTTCACGGGCGGAGTGCGGGTGGAGGGGCCCGCGGTGCCCCGCACCACTGCCGCCGCACTCCGCTTATTTACCTCCGCCGAGGGACGCGGCGGTGGAGGAGGAGGGAGGATGGGAGGGAGGGCCGCGCTGTTCCACAGCGCCTCTGCCCTCCTCCTCCAACAGGAGCTGCAGACGGGCGTTCCGCCCTCTGAGCTCCCGCGCCGCCTCCCTCATTTCCTCCGCCGCGGCCTTCAGGGCCTCCGCGCCACCGCTTTTCTGCCCCTTAAAGGCGCAGGCAGCGGCGACTTTCTCCACCCGCCTCAGGGACGGGCTCATCGCCCCGCCCACCTCGACGACGGCCTGCCCCGTCCTCTTCCTCTTAGAGCCTATGAGGCTCCTGGTGGAGGAGAAGGACGAGACTGACGCAGTCTCGTCGTCCTCCTCCACCTTCCACGAAGCCGGGCCAGGCGCTGGAGGCGGCGCGAGCGCCGTCACTCCAGTCCCAACACCGCCTTCGTCCTCCCCCTCTGACTTACCCCGTCCCATCCCCGTTTTAATTTTGAACTCCATAATATTTCCACGAGCAGGTCGGAAGAAAAGGTCCGCCCGGGCAGAGCCGCCTTACCCGGGTAAGCCTATATACTCCGGGGGTTCGGCAGGTGCCCCGGAGGTGGTCGCTTGGGATTGGGCCTCCTCCCCCAACCATGCATCCCATCGCCGCGCACCATAACTTAGGATTGGAGGGCGCTTTTATAGAGTTGCCATACTCGCGGTCCCGGGCGGTTAAGCCAAGGCCCCCGTTCCTCCTGCCGTCACGTACCATTCACAAAACCAAAAAAGGAATTGTGAATGGGTCTTTGCGACGACCAACAGGAGGCTTACGGTGTGATAAGCATCAGGTACCTCGGGGTCGCTACGCCCCGTACTGCGGCCGACGATTGCCGGACACAGCCCCTGAGGGATGACTTTCCAACGTCTTGCTGCAACCAGCGGTCGTCGGAAGTCCAGTTTCGGCCAGTGGCTACGGCCAACTCAATACTGATTTCTCCACGGACTACTGCATTTGACGCGGTCGTGTGAGGCTGATTATCTTCAGGTGACGTTTGAGTTTCGCGGTCGTGTAAGAATTTGTCGTGCGGACTGCTGCATTTGACGCGGTCGTGCGACAAGTTGAATTGTCCGCACGGTTTTGTATATCACCCCTAGGGTGGTCTCTGACCGATACCCTACGTGGGCTCACCGTTTCTCCGGTCGGGGCTAAGAAATTCCGGACTTCTTAGCTCTCAACCTGCTCGAGCAACGCTCCTTGAGCGCCAGTGAGTACGTACCCTGTGCGTAGAGCAACGCATAATGAGCACCGTAGTGTATGCTCCTTTAAACGTAAGACGCTACGTGCGCCGTTAAGGGCTACAACACACCGCGTCTTGTACGCAGGGAACGGTGAGAAACTGCGGTTTGGACAGCATTTGGAGCTTTACGACCTCCACCTGTTGTCCTTTCCTGCGGCATTCAACGATCGCTAAAAAGCGGAGAATTGAGAAATTAGATCTCTTCTTCCGCACAGCGATCGAACGGTTCTCGATTTGTGAGAACGTTCATATATACAGTCCACTCATACATATCTCAGTTCGTTGAGACGTGTCTGTAATCTCCGCTCTTGAGTGCGAACGGCACAGACAGGAGCGTGCGAGATAGAGCGAGACAGGCGACGCGACAAGCGTTAATAGGTATTTAAATCCAGCCTTGCCTTTCCTTGTTACAGAAAAGCACATCGCGAACTTGGCCAGGAGCAGCCGGCCCAGGTTTTTTCCCCCAGACGTCGGACCGACGTCTAGGCGGTTTTTTTCCTTTTTTTCTTTTGATTAAAAATAAATGTTTAATTTCTTGAGCAAATTCAGATGCATCAATTTATTTCAATAATTTTTCCCAGTGTCCTTTCCCTCGTAATCCGGACCACTTCAGACTAAAATAACCACCCCTTAGGGCAGTTAAGGTCTTTAAACAGCAAGCAATAAGCTAGAAAGCAAGGAGCTGACTAGTAAGAAAGAAATTATCTATTAAGGAAGCAGCATGCGAGTATACCAGCAGTTAGCTCGAAAGCAAGCTGCAAGCTAGCAAGAAAGCAGTACGCGAGTAAGCTAGCAGTAAGCTAGTATGCAAGCAGTAAGCTAGTAACCATGCAGTAAGCTACTAAGCAAGCAGCAAGGTAGCATGCAGCAGTGTGTTAGTAAGCTAGCTGGAAGCTAGTAAAGCTAGCAGTACGCTAGTAAACAAGCAGTAAGCTAGTAAGAAACGAGCAAGCTAGTAAGCAAGCAGAAGGCTAAGGAGCATGCAGCGAGCTAGTAAGAAAGCGGTAAGCTAGAAAGGAAGCAGCAAGCTAGCAAGCAAGCAGTAAGCTAGTAAGCAAGCAGCAGGCTAGTAAGGGAGCAGTTAGCTAGTAAGAAAGCAGTAAGCTAGTGAGCAAGCAGTATGTTAGAAAGCTAGCAGCAAGCTACTAAGCAAACAATAAGCTAGAAAGCATGGAGCAGGCCAGTGAGCAAGCAGTACGCTAGTAAGCAACAAGCAAGCTAGTAAGGAAACAGCAAGCTAGCAAGCAAGCTGTAAGCCAGAAAGCAAGCAGCAAGCTAGTAAGCAAGCAGTAAGCTAGTAACAATGCAGTATGCTATGCCAACAAGCAGTAGCTTAGATAGCAAGCAGAGTGCTAGAAAGCGAGCAGTGAGATAGTAAGCGAGGCGGCAGCTAGTAACAAAGCAGTAATCTAGTAAGCAAGCGGTATAATGTTAAGAAAGCAGTTAGGTAGTAAGCAAGTAGTAAGCTGGTAAGCAAGCTGTAAGCTAGAAAGCAAGCAGTGTGCTAGGAAGCGTGGAGGAAGATAGCAAGGAAACAAGCAGTAAGCTAGTTAGCAACAAACAAGCTAGTAAGCCAGCAGTACAGCTAGGTAACAGTTAGCTAGTAGGCAAGTTGTAAGCTGGTAAGCAAACAGTAAGCTAGTAAGCAAGAAGTGAGCTATTAAGCGAGGAGAAAGCCAGTAAGGAAGCAGCATTATAGTAAGAAACCAGTAAGATAGTAAGCAACAAGTAAGCTAGTAAGCAAGCAGTAAGCTGGCAGGAAAGGAGTTAGCTAGTATGCAAGCAGGAAACTAGTATGGAAGCACTAAGCTAGTAAGCAAGCAGGAATCTAGTGAGGAGGCAGTGTGCTAGAAAGCAAGCAGCGGGCTAGTACGCAAGCACGGAGCTGGTCCCCTCAGGGGCTGCCAGCCTTTCAGCTGCAGTACGGGCTTAACGAACCCGGGGTACCCGAGTCATACACACACCGTAAGCCTCCTGTTGGTCGTCACAACGACCCATTCACAATTCCCTATTGGTTTTGTGAATGGTACGTGACGGCAGGAGGAACGGGGGTCTTGGCTTAACCGCCTGGGCCACGAGTATGGCGACTCTATAAAATCGCCCTCCAATCCTAAGCTATGGTGCGCGGCGATGGGATGCATGGTTGGGGGAGAAGGCCCAATCCCAAGCGACCACCTCCGGGGAACCTGCCGAACCCCCGGAGTATTAGGCTTACCCGGGTAAGGCGGCTCTGCCCGGGTGGACCTTTATTTCCGACCATCTCGTGGGACTATTATGGACACAGAAAATAAAATGGGGATGGGGCGGGTTTTGTCGGTTGGGGAGGACGGAGACGGGGTTGGGGTTAGGGTGGCGGCGCTCGCGCCCCACTCAGCGCCAGGTCCGGCTTCGTGGAGGGTGGAGGAGGACGACGAGACGGCGTCGGTCTCGTCCTTCTCCTCCAGCACGAGCCACATAGGCTCTAAGAGGAAGAGGACGGGGCAGGCCGTCGTCGAGGTGGGCGGGGCGATGAGCCCGTCGGTGAGGCTGAGTTGCCTCAGGGACGAGGTGACCGAGGAGATATCGGAGAGGATCTCCTCGTCCCTGAGGCGGGTGGAGAAAGTCGCCGCTGCCTGCGCCTTTAAGGGGCAGAAAAGCGGTGGCGCGGAGGCCCTGAAGGCCGCGGCGGAGGAAATGAGGGAGGCGGCGCGGGAGCTCAGAAGGCGGAACGCCCGTCTGCAGCTCCTGTTGGAGGAGGAGCGACAGGGGAGGAGGAGGGCAGAGGCGCGCTCAGGCTCGCGCTCGTATGGTGGCGCGAGGGCGTCGCCCGGGCGCCAGGCGTCGCGGGCGGCGGCCTTTGCGCGGCGGATGACCCTGGCTGGGAGGGGAGCCCGGAGGGGAGCCTCCTCCCGCCAGGCGGCGATGGGTCGGACCGGGTGGGTCCGGCCCACGGGGAGGCACCATCGGTGGCCTGGAGCGGCCATCAGCTCCCGGCCGCCGAGGGGTAGAAACGGGGTCGCAGGCAGTTGCGAGTTGGGGCTCGCAGCCCGCCACTAAATGCGGCCCCGGGACGGATGGCGGCGGGATGGAGTGGCCCCGTCCTGCCGCTATGAGACAGTGTGTCTACCGGGGGGACCGTTTGTCCCCCCCGGGGATGGGCGCAAAGCGCGGGCACAGGGAGGATACCGGAAGAATGCTTCGAGCGATTCCCGGTATCCTCCCAAATCGTGCGGAAGGGTCACCGTGGGGTTTTTAGTGGGTAGGTCCCGCGCCCGTCATTCTACGGGCGCGGGGAATCCCACACACCCCTCCCACCTCTCCCCAAGGAGGTGGGAGGGAGTCTTTCGAAGGTTTTCCCCACGACAAAAAAAAAAAAAAAAAAAAAAAAAGTAGTATGCTAGTAAGCTATCAGTAAGTTAGTAAGCAAGCCGAAATTTAGTAAGCTAGCACTGCGATAGTATGCGAGCAGTGAGCTAGTAAGGAAGCACTATGCTAGGGAAAAAGCAGGCAGCTAGTAAGCAACATGTAAGCTAGTAAGCAAGCAGCAGGCTAGTAAGGAAGCAATTAGCTAGTAAGGAACCAATGTGCTAGTAACCAAGCAGTAAGCTAGAAAGCAAGCAAGAAACCGGTAACCAAGCAGTAAGCTGGAAAGCCAGCATGAGGCTAGAAAAAAAGCAGTTACCTGTTAAGCAAGCTTCATGCTAGCAAGTAAGCAGGAAGCTAGTAGGAAAGTAGACAGCTATCAAAGGAGCAGTATGATTGTGAGCAAGCAGTAAGCTGGAAGTAAGCAGAAAGCTAGTAAGCGAGGAGTAAGCTAGTAAGCAAGCAGTGAGCTATTAAGCAAGCAGGGAGCTCGTAGGGAAGCAGTATGCTAGTAACTAAGCAGTTAGCTAGAAAGGAAGCAGTTAGAGGGATAGCAAGCAGTGAGCTATTAAGCTAGCAGGGATCTCGTAAGGAAGCACTATGCTAGGATACAAGCAGTAAGCTAGTAACCATCCAGTAAGGTAGTAAGCAAGCATCGGGCTAGTCAGAAAGCAGTAAGCTTGTAAGTATGCAGTGAACTGGTAGGAAAGCAATAAACTAGTAAGCAAGCAGTGAGCTAGTAAGGGAGCAGCATGCTAGTAGGCAAGCAGCTGGCTAGTAAGAGAGCAGTATGCCAGTAAGCAAGCAGTAAGGTAGTAAGCAAGTAGTAAGCTAGAAAGAATGCATCAAGCTAGTAAGGAAGCAGTAAGCTAGTAAGCGAGCAGGGACCAAGTAAGGAAGTAGTAAGGTAGTAAGCAAGCAGAAAGTTAGTAAATAAGATGTGAGCTAGTAAGCAAACAGCAGGCTAGTAAGCTAGCTGTTAGCTAGCAAGCAACCAGTAAGTTAGAAAGCAAGCAGCTGGCCAGTAAGAAAGCAGTCAGTTAACACATTGTACGCCGGTGGCATCTCAGACATTTAAAATCTGAGCGCCAGCACAGTATCGACCGCGTAAAGCCTAGGCGCCGGCATGATTCTCTTGTTGACGACCAATGAGTAGGTGAAGAAAATATTTAAAATTTTATACATTATTGTAAAACACTAAAATTGATTTACATATTCATTATATGCAATTTATCGATAACGAAAAATAGAAGCAAAATAAAAAATTTTAATTTATAATTATAAAAAAATACACCTGTTTTATTTGATGATTGATTATTACATATATATAATATAAACGGAAAGAAAAATATTAATATTTAAGAGATGTATGGTATTTTTCGAAACATTTTCCAAGATGTAAAGGTACTAGGCACAGAGAGCACATAAAGCTACTCTCGCTTCTTTTTTTGCTAGCAGAGCAAACTTTGCATGGACGTCGTACATATCGGTTTTTCCCAGATCCAATAATTCGAGTAACGTTATGCTTCTTTATATCAGCCGATAGTCTCTGAGGGTGATCATATTTTGATGTGCGAGGTGTAGGAACTAATGCAGAAGTTCGTTCCACACAATCATTCGATACATCTTGAGTACTTGGATATTCCTCGATCCATAAACATGCAACAGCATGTAAAAATTTTTGATATTTTATAGTGTTACCATTGAACTCAACATATAATCTATATGTATTGAACAATGCGCAATTTAAAAGAAACAAAACTGTTTTCTTTGTCCATTTCACTGTTTTCCTCATAATGGAAAAATATGATAAAAACTGATCGGCCAAATCTACGCCCATCATATATTTGTTATAATCTATGACAGATTGAGGTTTTATAATTTCTTGTTTTGTTTTCCAATGTACTTTTTTTGTGTTTGTTAGTTCTCCCGAATGTATTGTAGAAACCATGTATACGATTTTGTGTTTTGACTTCCACGCCTGTACTAAAATTTCATTTTTTCTTTTAAATGTATAATCTCCAGTTTTTAATCTGATATGCTTCATAGATTCGGAAACACCTCTATTCGCTCTAATTGTACCGCAAACTCGTGTACCATTTTTCAGAAGCAATTCTGCGGTACAAATACTGTTATAATAATTATCCATATATACATGATACCCCAGTCCTATATGTTTATCGAGCAACGACATTATAGTTTGGCCTAGTTTTTTGCCATTCGCACAGTATATTTCCAAGTTGCAAATATATCCACTTTTAGCTTCACATAACATACGACACAGTAGGCCATACTTTATTATTTTTGTGGGATTGTACGTTTTTAAAGATAATTTTCCACGCCATGGAATAATAGATTCGTCAAGCGAAAGCTCCTTTTTCGGCGTGTATACTGATTTAAATTTATCTAATAAATAACTCAGTATTGGCTGAATCTTCCCGAGCTTATTAGAACCAGCTGTTGTACAATTATTTGAAAAATGCCATGTGTCCCAAATCTGGCGAAATCTGTTACGCGACATTACCGTGGAGAACGATGGTGTTTTGGTATAAAAGTCTGTGGACCAGTAATCATCTTTTCGATCTTTCTTTACTTGGCCCATCAATATAATCAAACCAAGAAATTTCTTCATGTCGCCTAGAGAAACATCTCTCCTCTTAGGCATTTTTTTACCATTACACATCTTGTCCTTATTCTGATGATAACAAATGTTTGATTCATTTACCATCAATTGAAATAAATCATTGCCAATAAACATTTCGACGATTTCTTTTATGCTCTGCTTATTAGCAGGAACAACCTTTGGACCAGATTCCGCAATAAAATCTGGTACGTTAGGAGCTTTATCAACATCTGACCATGATTCAGTGTCACTATGTGATTCTGTGAACATTTCACTATCAATTAGATCATCGGAATCACTGGAATACTGCAATGGAACAGTTCTTGTTCTTCTTTTTGGAATCACATCACTATCACTGTCCTCGACCTCTATATCAGAATCTTCTGATTGTATAAAATAATCTGAAAGAGGATCAGCGACATATACTCAGTAAATTCACTCATATTATAGGAGTAAAAATGCACAGAATAAGAAGGCCTATTATGCTGTTCAACTAAAAGCGTAAAGCCATGAAAAATGTACTGGCTACAGTATACGATGCTCAAGAGTGACTCTTGCAACAGCGTAGTCATGACAACAGCCAACAAATCGCCAAAGAAAAGAATGCTGTATTATCGCAGACCCAGCGCTGAAGCGGCAGACTTCGAAACCCGCGTTTTCACGGGGCCGGCGTTCAAGCGATAGACTTCGAAACCCGCGTTTCCGCGGGCCCGGCGCTCAAGCGATAGACTTCGAATCCCGCGTTTTCGCGGGGCCGGCGTACAATGTGTTAAGAAGTAAGCAGGAATGCAGTAAGAGTGCAGTTAGGTAGTAAGCAAGCAGTAAGCAAACAAGCATGCAGCACGCCAGTAAGCAAGCGGCAAGCTAGAAAGCATGTAGCAACCTAGTAACCAAGCAGTAAGCTTCTAAGCAAGCAGTAAGCCAGTAAGCAAGCAGTAGGCTAGAAAGCAAGCAGTAAGCTGGTAAGATAGCAGGTAGCTAGTAAGCAAGCAGTAAGAGAGTGAGCAAGTAGAAACATAGTAAGCAAGCAGTGAGCTAGTAAGCGAGCAGGAAGCTAGTAAGGAAGCAGTATGCTAGTAAGCAAGCACTGAGTTAGTAACAAAGCAGTATGCTAGTAAGCAAGCAGCAGGCTAGTAAGAAAGCAGTTAGTTAGCACGGAAGCAGTAAGCTAGTAACAAAGCAGTATGTTAGTAACAAACCAGCCAGCTATTAAGCAAGCAGTAAGGCAAGTAAGCAAGCAGTAAGCTCGAAAGCAAGCAGCAACATAGTAAGCAAGCAAGGATGCGAATAAGCTAGCAGTAAGCTAGTAAGCAACCCGTAAGCTAGTTAGTAGCAGTAAGTTGGTAAGGAGGAAGTTAGCTAGTAAGGAAGTAGTAAGCTAGTAAGCAAGCAGAAAGCTAGTAAGCAAGCAGTGAGCTAGTAAGAAAGCAGTATACTAGTAAGCAAGCAGTAAGCTAGTAAGCAAGCAGAGGGCTAGTAAGCAAGCAGCAAGCAAGTAAGCAAGCATTAAACGGTTAAGCTAGCAGTAAGCTATTAAGCAGCCAGCAAGCTAGTAAACAAGCAGTGTGCTAGTAGCAAAGCAGTAAGTTAGGAAGAATGCAGCAATGTAGTGAGATAGCAGTGAAGTAGTCAGCAAGCAGTAAACTAGTAAGGGAGCAGCAGGCTAGAAAGTGTGCAGTCAGTTAGTAAGGGAGCTGTAGGCTAGTAAGCAAGCACTAATTTAGGAAGCAAGCAGTAATCTTGTAAGGAAGCAGTGAGTCAGTAAGCGAGCATGGAGGTAGTAAGGAAGCGGTATGCTGGTAAGGACGCAGTAATCTAGTAACCAAGCAGCAGGCTAGTAAGCATGCAGTGAGTTAGATAGCATGCAGTGAGCTAGTAAGCGAGGAGGAAGCTAGTAATGAAACAATATGACAGTGAGCATGCTGTAAGCTAGTAAGCATCAAGTAAGCTTGTAAGCAAGCAGCAGGATAGTAAGAAAGCAATTAGTTAGTAGGAAAGCAGGATGCTAGTAAGCGAGGGGGAAGCTAGCAAGGGAGCAGTATGCTAGTAATCAAGCAGCAAGCTAGTGAGCAAGCTACAAGCAAGTAAGATGTAGTTAGCTGTTAAGCAAGCAGTAAGCCAGTAAGCCATCAGTAAGCTAGTAAGCAAGCAGTAATCTTGTAAGCACGCAGTAAGATAGAAGGAAAGCAGTTAGCTAGTAAGACAGCGGTATGCCAGGAAGCAAGCAGTATGCTAGAAAGCAAGCAGCAAGCTAGTTAGCAAGCAATAAGCTAGAAAGCAAGGAGCAGGCTAGCAAGGAAGCAGTCAGCTATTGAGCAAGCTGCAATCTAGTAAGCAAGCAGTAATCTTGTAAGCAAGCAGTGGGCTAGTAAGTGAGCAGGGAGCTAGATTGGAAGCAGTATGCTAGAAAGCAATCAGCAGGCTAGTAAGAAATCAGTTAGCTATTGAGCAAGCTGCAAACTAGTAATCAGGCAGTAGTCTTGTAAGCAAACAGTGGGCTAGTAAGCTTGCAGGGAGCTAGTGAGGAAGCAGTATGCTAGTAAGCGAGAAGTAAGATAGTAAGAAAGCATTATGCTATTAAGCAAAGAGTAAGCTAGTAAGGAAGCAGTATGCCAGTATGCCAGCAGTAAGCTCGAAAGCAAGCTGCAAGCTGCAAGCAAGCCGGAAGCGAGTAAGCTATCAGTAAGCTAGTAAGCAAGCAGTAATCTAGTAAGCAAGCTGTAAGCTGGTAATAAAGCAGTTAGCTAGTAAGGAAGTAGTATGATAGTAAAAAAGCAGTAAGCTAGAATGCAAGCAGGGAGCTAGTAAGGAAGCAGTATTGGTAAAAAGCTGATGCTTCTAACGACGAGGTCCGGATAGAGGTACAGCAGTTTTCAGGGAAAATTATTACGGGCGTCAGGTTTTCTTTTCGTCGGCCTTCTGCGCCGACCTTTTATTAGAAAGTAAAATTGAAATAAAAAATAACAATCGAAAACCAAAAAGAATTATAAATTATCTATAATTGTGCTGGGACGTTGCCTGCCTCGTCTCTGCCGGTCGCCGAACTCGCCGGGTTGCGGTAGGCCAAGGTTCCTATAATCAGAAAAACACGGCTATGTGTTAGATACACGTAAACACGTTATACGTATCTATGCCGCGTTTGTGTCCTCACGCTCCTGGCTTCGGGATTCGAACGTATAGGAGCGGAGAATTACGCTCGCTCGTAATATACGAGCTCGCTAGTGGACTGTATATT
This sequence comes from Colletes latitarsis, assembly GCF_051014445.1. Classification (NCBI taxonomy): domain Eukaryota; kingdom Metazoa; phylum Arthropoda; class Insecta; order Hymenoptera; family Colletidae; genus Colletes; species Colletes latitarsis. The sequence goes on from NC_135137.1 coordinate 17,901,153, forward strand.
TAATTTTGGCTTTTGATAAAGAATCAATTCCTCATCTACGCCGTCTGCAGTCGATTACCTTGTGTACGGGATTGCAAGTGGAGGTTGTAAGGCTCCAAATGCACTTTTCCCGTGAGTCTGTCCACTGAGTCTACGCGTCGGAATGCAGTGCAGTGCAACAGCCCAACCGTCGAACTATGGCTGCTCTTGGCTGCTTCAACAGGCGACTTATTGGTCAGGGGTTGCACTACGGAGCCCGACTAAACGTGGTTCACTGCACGTTGCACATCTATTCGTTGCACTTAGCAGTATTTGAACCACGTGGGGGCCTGACCCACGACTCCGTTACTCCTCCGCACAGGTGCTCCTCTAAACGCTACACCGGCGGGATCTGTAGGAGTAAGGACTCGCAGGCCGGAAAAGTCAGGCGTCCTTTGTGGACGTCGACCCGACTACAATGGATCCACCTGGATGGTTCATCACGTAGGTGCCTCTCTTTGGTGTCTCCTCAGCCTGGCGGTAATCACATGAAAATTGAAGCGTAATTTTGCCAACTTTCTTATGTCTCGATCGTTTACACGATCGAGACGACCGCTCAATTCTGCACGGAGGGATCGAACACCTTACTGGTGTATATTCTCGATCACTCCACAGGATATCGAACACCTTATTGGTGTATTTTCTCGGTCTCCTGTCGCAAGACTGATTTCGTGGAATCTCGATTTGGGAAATCCCATACAAGATTCCGGGGCGTACTTGACCGAATCTAAACCGATCCGTTTGTCAAGGAAAAGGCGGACTATTTCCACACTTTTCTCGAGTTTTATCGAATTCTCAGCTGTGCGAGGTCAATCAGTGGACCCGCACCAGACTGAACATCTACTCTTTACACCCTTTAACTACAGGCAGAATCGTTCTGAATATTAAACAATGAGAACTTTCCTTTTGTAAATCTTTCCGTTTGAGTGCAATCGGGAGCCGATCCGCTCTAGTTGGAAGTCTACGTAGGACTGCGCGGATTGACAGCCGAAGACGCGGCCGCGTTACTCTAATTAGTCGTTACGCGGCGCTGTCTAAATTTCGGCGGTCTTTCTCCGTCTAATTCATAACGCACTACTCTCTCACGGTACTGACGCCATCAACACCGATAGGACACTCGAATCGAAGGTAATGAGCCGTTACCGATGCCAGAAAAACTAGTAATAAACGCGTTTTTCTATCACAGCTCGCTGTACAAATTCTCTTAGAGATAATCTCCCGATTATTGTACGCTAACAGGATTAATGGTAATCGCGGCCGAGGACAATCGCTCGGCATTATGCAAATCTTTAAACATACCGCCCCCCTTGCACGGCTCGTGCAATGAACCAGGGAGCGATAGTACCGATCGGCCAAGATCCGAGTGAGAGTAGGCGAGTACACAATTAAAATATGTAATGTACTTACAATTTTTGGACGGTCCAGCAGACTTTTTTCCCTGCATCATCTGAGCTAGCAAGAAAGCAGCATGCTAGTAATCAAGCTGTAAGCTAGTAAGCGATCAGGAATCTAGTAGGGAAGTAGTATGCTAGTAAGCAAGCAGTAAGATAGTAAGAAAGCAGTTAGCTAGTAAGAAAGCAGTATGCTATTGAGCAAGCAGTAAGCTAGTAAGGAAGCAGTATGCCAGTATACCAGCAGCAAGCGCGAAAGCAAGCAGCGGGCTAGTAAGCTAGCAGTAAGCTAGTAAGCAAGCAGTGAGCTAGTAGGAAAGCAATTAGATGGTAAGCAAGCATTCACCTAGTGGGCAAGCAGTTAGCTAGTAAGCGAGGAGGAAGCTAGTAAGGAAGCACTAAGCTAGTAAGCAAGCAGGAAGCTGCTAAGGGAGCACTAAGTTAGATAGCAAGCAACGGGCTAGTAAGCGACCTCTCGCTGGCCACAGTAGTTGGCAAGATGGTGGCCAGCGAGATGACATGGCAAGTGGTGGCCTCCTTCTGTCAGGTAGTTATGTCACAGAAGGAGGCCGCCGAGCCGGCGCGCGAGCAGGCCGCGCATCCAGCTCGAAGATGGAGGGCTCCTGAAGAGGTGGGTGGCCCGTTAACTTTCAACTCCGGCCACCACGTCGATGGCCGCGGGACGGACGGGCCGCCGGTGTGGGCTGCAGATGCTCGGCGATAGGGCCCCGCGCACCGAAGGCAGCCCCGTGGCCGCGGGCGTTGGGTGACTTGACGTTTGCGGCGGGGAAAATGGGGGGGGGGGGAGGGACACTGTCGATTCCCCCGGGATGAGCATCGAAAGGCAAGGCGCGGCGAGGGACACTGTGATGTATCACTCGAGTTCCCGGTCACCCGCCGCAGCGCCCGAGGACGGTCACCGTGAGGTTTTAGCCGGTAGGAGTTCGGCACTACCCCGAGGCCCTCCCCTACTTAAGGGCCTCGGGGTGTCCATGAGGATTTCCCCTACTTAAGGGCCTCGGGGTGTCCATGAGGATTTCCCCACATAAAAAAAAAAAAAAGATAAAAAAAGCGGGCTAGTAAGCGAGCTGGAAGCATGTAAGCAAGCAGTGAGCTAGTAAACGTGCAGGGAGCTAGTGACAAAGCAGTAATCCAGTAAGCAACCGGTATACAAGTAAGAAAGCAGTTAGCTAGTAAGCAAGTAGTAAGCCGGTAGGCATGCTGTAAGCTAGAAAGCAAGCAGCAGGCTAATAAGCATGCAATAAGCGAGCAAGCTAGCAGTGAGCTGGGAAGCAAGCTGTGAGCTTGGAAACGTGGTGGAAGCTAGCAAGGAAGCAGCATGATAGTAAGCAAGCAGTAAGCTAGTAAGCAACAAGGAAGATAGTAGGCAAGCAGTAAGCAGGTAGGAAAGCAGTTAGCTAGTAAGCGAGCAGTATGCTACAAAGCAAACAGCAAGTTAGTAAGAAAGCAGTAAGCTAGAAAGGAAGCAGCAAATCTCGGAAGCAAGCATCAGGCTAGTAAGAAAGCAGTTAGCTAGTAAGCAAGGAGTATGCTGGAAAGCAAGCAGTAAGCTAGTAAGAAAGCAGTGAGCTATAAAGGAAGCAGCAGGATAGTAAGAAAGCAGTTAGATATTAAGCAAGCAGTAAGTGTGTAAGCTAGCAGTGAGTTAGTAAGCAAGCAGTAAGCCAGGATACAAGCAGTGAGCTAGTAAGCGAGGAGGATGCTAGTAAGCAAGCAGTAAGCATGTAAGCAAGCAGTGAGCTAATAAGCGTGCTGTGAGATAGTAAGCGAGCAGGAAGCTAGTAAGGAAGCAGTATACTAGTAAGCAATCAGCGGGCTAGTAAGCAAGCAGTAAGCTGGTAAGCAGCCAGTGTGCTAGTAGGCGAGGAGCAAGCTAGTAAGCAAGCAGTAAGCTAGTAAGCGAGCAGGGTCCTTTTAAGGGAGCAGAATGCTACTAAGCATTCAGTTAGCTAGTAAGCATCCAGTAAGATAGTAAGCAAGCAGGAAGCTAGTAAGGAAGCAGAAAGTTAGAAAGTAAGCAGCGGGCTGGTATGCAAACAGTGAGCGAGTAAGCGTGCTGTAAGCTAGTAAGCAAGCAGTAAGGTAGTAGGCAAGCAGCTGGCTAGTAAGAAAGCAGTATGCCAGTAAGCAAGCTGTATGCTAGAAAGGAAGCAGCAAGCTAGTAAGCAGGCAGTAAGCTAGAAAGCAAGCTGCTGGCTAGTAAGCTAGCGGTAAGCTAGTAAGCAAGCTGTCAGCTAGTAAGCGTGGAGTAAGCTGGTAAGCATGCAGTGAGCTAGTAACCGAGCAGGGAGCTAGTAAGGAAGCATTATGCTAGTAAGCAACCAGTAAGATATTAAGCAAGCAGGAAGCTAGTAAGGAAGCAGTATGTTAGAAAGCAAGCAGCTGGCTAGTAACCAAGCAGTAAGCTAGTAGGCAAGCAGTGAGCTAGTATCAAGCAGTATGCTAGTAAGCGAGCAGGGTCCATGTATGGGAACAGAATGCTACTAAGCATCCAGTTAGCTAGTACGCAGGCAGTAAGATGGTAAGCAAGCAGGAAACTGGTAAGTAAGCAGTATGTTAGAAAGCCAGCAGCGGGCTAGTACGCAAGCAGTAAGCGTGTAAGCTAGCTGTAAGCTAGTAAGCAAGCAGTAAGATAGTAGGCCAGGAGTGAGCTAGTAAGAAGGCAGTAAGATAGTAGGCAAGCAGTGAGGTAGAACGCAAGCAGGAGGCTAGTAAGAAAGCAGCTAGCGAGTAAGCAAGCAGTTAGCTACTAAGCAAGTAGTAATCGAGTAAGCTAGCAGCTAGCTAGTAAGCAAGCAGCGAGCTAGTAAGAGAACAGTTAGCTAGTGTTAATGCGCAGACGAAAAGAGGCGCGGACAAGGAACAGGGACGCGAGGAATGGCGGAGTAATTCACACAGTCGCAAATTTATTGTAAGATTGCACAACGTTCACACTGCGGCAAGCGTAACTGGGACGCGATGGGCACGTGTCCGATAACAGTTTCGAGGGTAACTCCCTAGGAGAATGTGCCAGGGCAACGACGGTCCGTTTTCGATATCACTTACAATCGGATCGACAGCTTGGATCGTTCTGCCGTTACAGGATCGCGCACGACAAACCGTTGATCTTCGAAATCTCATCCATAGATCGGTGACGGTCGCGCCAACCATTGGCACGCATGACACGCTCTCGCAACACTCATTCACTCTCTCTCACGCAATACACACCTCTCGCACCTTAATCTAAACACGAAGACGGTACAATAAACGTATTTCTACAACTTATCCTAATTCTTATACCTTATTCTAAACATGCCGCCCGCCTCGGCCGCGTGAAGCGCGACCGATGCCCCTTAGGGATTTTCACCGCCCGCCGTCACGCTGTCGGAGTCCTCCGCGACCGGCAGGAGGACCAGGCGAGTGATAGGTCGCTCAAATTCTCCGCGCGACATGCGGATGAAGACAACGCGGACTCGCCCATCTCGACCGGGGTGTGCTCGGACTATTCGTCCTAACTTCCACTGACCCGGGGGATGATTGTCCTCCCTCATGACCACGAGGTCGTTGGGTTGGAAGTCGCGCGCTGGCCGGGACCGCCGATATCGCTGCTGAAGGGACAGCACGTAGTCGCGCTGCCACCGCTTCCAAAAATGATCGCGCATTCGGGTGACGAGCTGCCAACGGGAGAGCAGCGACTTCGCCGCTGCTTCGGGAACGCGAAGCGGAAGCGCTAGCAGGGGGCCGCCGATTAGTAAATGTTCCGGAGTGAGTGCCGCACTATCGTCCACATCTGTCGACAGGGGTGTAAGTGGACGCGAATTTAGAGGAGGAGGTCGCCCGGCTCGGAGCATTGGTCGCGGGTATTTGCGACGCGGCGATGCCTCGGGTCGGGCGGGCTTCTCCTCGCCGGGCGGTGTACTGGTGGTCGGACGCGATCGCGGAGTTGCGAGTCGCGACTGTCCGCGCCCGACGCCAGTACACCCGCGCGCGCCGTCGTCAACGTACAGGCGACGGCGTGGCGCGAGCGAGGGCAGCTGATGACCTGTATGGAGCATACCGCGTGGCGCGGGTTGCTCTGCAGGTCGCCATCAAACGGGCCAAGACCCAGGCATGGAAGGAGCTCCTCCAGACCCTTGATGACGATCCATGGGGGCGCCCATATAAGGTGGTGCTGAATAAGCTCCGCCCGTGGGCGCCCCCCGTCACCGAGGGTCTTGACCCCCGGCTGCTGGAGGACGTAGTCAATACACTCTTCCCAATTGGGGAAAGGGGACCGCGTCCTCCGGCGGCGGCGGCTGTCCCAGTGGAGTGGACGGCCGAGCTGGGGGTCACGCAGGAGGAGCTGGCAGCGGCCATCAGACGGCTCGGGGTTCGTAACACGGCCCCGGGTCCGGATGGTGTGCCCGGCCGGGTTTGGGTCTTGACCCAGGGCGTCCTTGGGGCCGACCTCAGGCGGTTGTTCGACCGCTGCCTGAGGGACGGGCGATTCCCCCCCAGTTGGAAGGTGGCGAGGATGGTCCTCCTCCGGAAGGAGGGTCGGCCCGCGGAGTCTCCCTCCGCATACCGGCCCATTTGTCTCCTCGACGAGGTGGGCAAGCTCTTCGAGCGGGTGATTGCTGCCCGCCTCGTCGAGCACCTGTCGCGGGGTGATCCCGGTCTGGCCGACTGCCAGTTCGGTTTCCGGGGGGGCCGATCGACTATCGACGCGATAGGTCGTGTGAGGGCCCTCTCGGAGGCGGCCGTCTCCCGGGGAGGGGTGGCATTGGCAATATCCTTGGATATTGCCAATGCCTTTAACACCCTCCCCTGGGAAGAGATAAGGAGGGGACTCGAATATCATCGAGTCCCCCCTTGTCTCAGGGCGGTCGTCGGGGATTATCTCCGCGGCAGGTGGATCGAGTATCCGGGCCGGGATGGTGATATGCGGAGGGAGGTGTACTGCGGTGTTCCGCAGGGGTCGGTCCTCGGGCCACTCCTGTGGAACATCGCGTACGACTCGGTGTTGCGGGCCGGCCTCCCCGACGGCGTCAGCACGGTGTGTTATGCGGATGACACACTGGTGCTGGCCGTCGGGGCGCACTGGGGGAGGGCCATGCGTCGCGCGGAGGAGGGGTCGCAACGCGTCGTCGACCGGATCAGGGGGATGGGGATGACGGTGGCGGTCCATAAGACCGAGGTGATTGCGTTTCATTCACCTCGGCAGGATCCGCCACCCCCTCTGATTCGGGTGGGTGGGGCTGACATCGAGGTGAAGCCCCAGATCAGGTATCTAGGGCTGATCCTCGATAGCCACTGGCGTTTCGAGGAGCATTTCCGCTGCCTGGTCCCCCGGTTGGAAAGGATGGTTGCGGCTCTGGGCCGGATCCTGCCCAACCTGGGGGGCCCGGCGGGCCGAGTTCGTCGCCTCTATGTGGCAATGGTCCAGTCGGTGGCCCTATACGGGGCCCCCGTCTGGGCGGACGACCTGGCTGCCTCCCGGCGCAGCATGTCTATGCTGCTCCGGGTGCAGAGGCGCATGGCGCTCAGGGTCGTCCGCGGGTATCGGACCATGTCACTTGAGGCGGCGACGGTTCTAGCGGGGATGCCGCCCATGGACCTGCTCGCGCGGTCGCACGCGGTGATGTACCGGCACCGCGTCGACCGTCGAGCGGGGGTGGGGGCGGTCCCGGGCGGGCAGGAACCTGCTTGGGGCGATTTGAAGCGCCAGGCCCGGCAGTTCGCGGTGCTCGCGTGGCAGGAGCGGTTGGCCCTGCCAACCGCGGGTCACCGGACAGTCGGGGCTGTTCGGCCACTCGTGAGTGAGTGGCTGGACAGAGGCCATGGAAGCCTCACTTACCGGATGGCACAGGTATTTCCCGGGCATGGCAGCTTCGGAAGATACCAGTGCCGGATAAGGAAGGAGCCGACGGCGCGTTACTGCCATTGTGACGCCGAGCAGGATACCCTCCAGGTATGCCCAGCGTGGGAGGGGGAGCGCCGTGTCCTGGTCGGCGTCATAGGGCGGGATGTCTCGCTGCCGGGTGTGGTGCGCGCCATGCTCGGCAGCGAGGAGAAGTGGAGGGCCGTGGCCTCCTTCTGCGAGAACGTAATGTTGCAGAAGGAGGCCGCGGGGAGGGAGCGCGAGCTTCAGCGGCGCGCTGAGGCTCGCGCTCGTATGGTGGCTCGAGGGCGTCGCCCAGGCGCCAGGCGTCGCGGGCGGCCGCCTTTGCGCGGCGGATGACCCTGGCTGGGAGGGGGGGCCCTGAGGGGAGCCTCCTCCCGCCAGACGGCGAAGGGTCGGACCGGGTGGGTCCGGCCCACGGGGAGGCACCCTCGGTGGCCTGGAGTGGCCATGAGCTCCCGGCCGCCGAGGAGTGGAAACGGGGTCGCAGGCGGTTGCGAGTTGGGGCTCGCAGCCCGCCACTAAATGCGGCCCCGGGACGGATCGCGGCGGGATGGAGTGGCCCCGTCCTGCCGCTATGAGACAGGGTGTCTGCCAGGGGGACCGTTTGTCCCCCCCGGGGATGGGCGCAAGGCGCGGGCACGGCGAGGATACCGGAAGAATGCTTCGAGCGATTCCCGGTATCCTTCCAAATCGTGCAGATGTGTCACCGTGGGGTTGTTAGTGGGTAGGTCACGCGCCCGTCATTCTACGGGCGCGGGGAATCCCACACACCCCTCCCGCCACACCCCAAAGGGGTGGAAGGGAATCTTTCGAAGATTTTCCCCACGACAAAAAAAAGAAAAAAAGTGGCAAGTAAGAAATCAGTATACCAGTATGCAAGCAGTAAGCCTGGAAGCAAGCAGAAATCTAGTAACATAGCAGTAGGTTAGTAACAATGCAGTAAGTTAGTAACAAAGCAGTATGCTGGAAAGCATGCAGGAAGCTAGTAAGGAAGCATTTGGCTAATAGAGAAGCAGTAAGAAAATATAGAAGCAGTAAGTTAGGAAGAATGCAGGAATGTAGTAAGAGAGCAGTTAAGTAGTAAGCTTGGAGTAAGCTACTAAGCATGCAGTAAGCTAGTTAGCAAGCAGTAATATTGTAAGCAACCAGTATGCTAGTAAGCAAGCAGTAAGCTGGTAAGAATTCAATTACCTAACAAGCAACCTGTATGCTAGCATGCGAGCAGTGAACTAGAAAGCGAGCAGGGAGCTTGTAAGGAATCGGTAAGCTAGAAAGCAAGCATTAAGCTAGTAAGCTAGCATTGAGCCAATAAGTGAGGAGGAAGCTAGTAAGGACGCTATATGCTAGAAGGCATGCAGTAAGCTAGGAAGGAAGCAGCAAGCTTGTAAACAAGCAGGAAGCTAGTATGGAAGCATTCGGCTAGTAAGAGAGCAGTTAGTTAGTAAGAAAGCGGTAAGTTAGGAAGAATGCAGGAGAGTATTACGAAGGCAGTTAGGTAGTAACTAAGCAGTAAGGTTGAAAGAAAGCAGTTAGATATTGCGTTGGCAGTAAACTAGTGGTCAAGCAATAAGCTGGTAAGCATGCAGCAGGCTAGTATGCAAGCAACAAGCTAGTAAGCAAGCAGTAAGCTAGTAAGCAAGCAGTAATTCTGAATGCATGAGGTAAAGTGGCAAGCAAGCAGTGAGTTTGTAAGCGTGCTGAGAGATTGTAAGGAAGCAGTATGCTGCAAAGCATGCAATTAGCTAATAAGTAACCAGTAACCTAGTAAGCAAGCAGTAAGCTGTCATAAAAACGATTAGCTTGAAAGCTAGCAGCAAACAAGTAGGCAAGCAGTGAGCTAGTAAGCGAGGAGTAAGATAGTAAGCAAGCAGTAAGCAAGGAAGCAAGCAGTAAGCATGTAAGCTATCTGCAGGCTAGTAAGGAAGCAGTTAGCTTTTCAAAAGCAGCAATATTGTAAGAAAGCAGTAATCTTGTAAGCAAGCAGTGGGCTAGTAAGGGAGAAGGGCTCTAGTAAGGAAGCAGTGAGCTAGAAAGCAATCAGCAGGCTAGTAAGAAAGCAGTTAACTATTGAGCATGCAGCAAGCTAGTAAGCAAGCAGTAACCTTGTATGCAAGCAGTGGGCCAGTAAGCGAGCAGGGAGCAATGAGGAAGCAGTATTCTAGTAAGCAAGCTACAAGCTAATAAGTAAGCAGTAATCTGGTAAGCAAGCTGTAAGCGGGCATGGAAGCAATTAGCTTGTGTGCAAGCAGTAAGCTACTATGTAAGCCGCGAGCTAGTATGCGAGGAGGAAGCATGTAAGGAAGCAGTATGCTAGTGAGCTTGAAGTAAGCTAATATGTAAGAACGAAGCTAGTTAGCGAACAGAAATCTAGTTGGGAAGCAGTATGCTGATAAGCAAGCAGTTAGTTAGGAAGAATGCAGGAAAGTAGTTGGAAAGCTGTTAGGTAGAAAACAGGCAGTAAGCTAGTAAGCAAGCAGTTAGATAGTGTGCATGCAGTTTGCTAGTAAGCAAGCAGTACGCTTGTAAGCAAGCTGTAAGCTAGTAAACATCCAATGAACTACTAAGAAACCAATTAGCTAGTAAGCAAGCAGTAGCCTGGTGTGCAAGCTATTAGCTAGTAAGCGAGGAGGAAGCTAGTAAGGAAGCAGTATACTCGTAAGCAAGCAGTATGCTAGAAGCAAACTGTTAGCTTCTAAGCAAGCAGTAAGCGAGTAAGCTAGCAGTAGGCTAGGAAGCAAGGAGCAGGCTAGTAAGAATGCAGTTATCTTGTAACCAAGCTGTAAGCTAGTAAGCAAGCAGTACGCAGGAATGCAAGGTGCAGGCTAGCAAGAAAGCAGTTAGCTATTGAGCAAACAGTAAACTAGTATGCAAGCAGTATGCAAGTAAGTAACCAGTATGCTAGTGTGGTGTGTGTGTGTATGGTATGTGTGAATCATCAAGCTTGTAACCTAGCAGTGAGCTAGAAAGCAAACAGTAAGCTAATAAGCAAGCAGTAAGCTAGTAAACACGCAGTGAGCAAGTAAACACGCAGTGAGCAAGTAAGTGAGCAGGAAGTTAGTAGGCAAGCAGTAAGCTGGTAAGGAAGCAGTTATCTAGTAAGCCAGTAGTAAGCTAGTGAGCAAGCAGCAGGCTACTAAGAATGCAATTAGCTAGTTGCAAAACAGTATGCCAGTAAGGAGACAGTATGCTAGTAAGCAAGCTGTAAGCTAGTAAGCAAGCAGTATGCTAGTAAGCAAGCAGTAAGCTAGTAAGCAAGCAGTAAGCTAGTAAACACGCAGTGAGCAAGTAAACACGCAGTGAGCAAGTAAGTGAGCAGGAAGTTAGTAGGCAAGCAGTAAGCTGGTAAGGAAGCAGTTATCTAGTAAGCCAGTAGTAAGCTAGTGAGCAAGCAGCAGGCTACTAAGAATGCAATTAGCTAGTTGCAAAACAGTATGCCAGTAAGGAGACAGTATGCTAGTAAGCAAGCTGTAAGCTAGTAAGCAAGCAGTATGCTAGTAAGCAAGCAGTAAGCTAGTAAGCAAGCAGTAAGCTAGTAAACACGCAGTGAGCAAGTAAACACGCAGTGAGCAAGTAAGTGAGCAGGAAGTTAGTAGGCAAGCAGTAAGCTGGTAAGGAAGCAGTTATCTAGTAAGCCAGTAGTAAGCTAGTGAGCAAGCAGCAGGCTACTAAGAATGCAATTAGCTAGTTGCAAAACAGTATGCCAGTAAGGAGACAGTATGCTAGTAAGCAAGCTGTAAGCTAGTAAGCAAGCAGTATGCTAGTAAGCAAGCAGTAAGCTAGTAAACACGCAGTGAGCAAGTAAACACGCAGTGAGCAAGTAAGTGAGCAGTCCTTGGGGTCGACCTCAGGCGGTTGTTCGACCGCTGCCTGAGGGACGGGCGATTCCCCCCCAGTTGGAAGGTGGCGAGGATGGTCCTCCTCCGGAAGGAGGGTCGGCCCGCGGAGTCTCCCTCCGCATACCGGCCCATTTGTCTCCTCGACGAGGTGGGCAAGCTCTTCGAGCGTGTGATTGCTGCCCGCCTCGTCGAGCACCTGTCGCGGGGTGATCCCGGTCTGGCCGACTGCCAGTTCGGTTTCCGGGGGGGCCGATCGACTATCGACGCGATAGGTCGTGTGAGGGCCCTCTCGGAGGCGGCCGTCTCCCGGGGAGGGGTGGCATTGGCAATATCCTTGGATATTGCCAATGCCTTTAACACCCTCCCCTGGGAAGAGATAAGGAGGGGACTCGAATATCATCGAGTCCCCCCTTGTCTCAGGGCGGTCGTCGGGGATTATCTCCGCGGCAGGTGGATCGAGTATCCGGGCCGGGATGGTGATATGCGGAGGGAGGTGTACTGCGGTGTTCCGCAGGGGTCGGTCCTCGGGCCACTCCTGTGGAACATCGCGTACGACTCGGTGTTGCGGGCCGGCCTCCCCGACGGCGTCAGCACGGTGTGTTATGCGGATGACACACTGGTGCTGGCCGTCGGGGCGCACTGGGGGAGGGCCATGCGTCGCGCGGAGGAGGGGTCGCAACGCGTCGTCGACCGGATCAGGGGGATGGGGATGACGGTGGCGGTCCATAAGACCGAGGTGATTGCGTTTCATTCACCTCGGCAGGATCCGCCACCCCCTCTGATTCGGGTGGGTGGGGCTGACATCGAGGTGAAGCCCCAGATCAGGTATCTAGGGCTGATCCTCGATAGCCACTGGCGTTTCGAGAAGCATTTCCGCTGCCTGGTCCCCCGGTTGGAAAGGATGGTTGCGGCTCTGGGCCGGATCCTGCCCAACCTGGGGGGCCCGGCGGGCCGAGTTCGTCGCCTCTATGTGGCAGTGGTCCAGTCGGTGGCCCTATACGGGGCCCCCGTCTGGGCGGACGACCTGGCAGCCTCCCGGCGCAGCATGACTATGCTGCGTCGGGTGCAGAGGCGCATGGCGCTCAGGGTCGTCCGCGGGTATCGGACCATGTCACATGAGGCGGCGACGGTTCTAGCGGGGATGCCGCCCATGGACCTGCTCGCGCGGTCGCACGCGGTGATGTACCGGCACCGCGTCGACCGTCGCGCGGGGGTGGGGGCGGTCCCGGGCGGGCAGGAACCTGCTTGGGGCGATTTGAAGCGCCAGGCCCGGCAGTCCGTGTTGCTCGCGTGGCAGGAGCGGCTGGCTCTGCCAACCGCGGGGCACCGGACTGTCGGGGCTGTTCGGCCACTCCTGAAGGAGTGGCTGGACAGAGGCCATGGCAGCCTCACCTACCGGATGGCACAGGTATTTTCCGGGCATGGCAGCTTCGGAAGATACCTGTGCCGGATAGGGAAGGAGCCGACGGCGCGTTGCTGCCACTGCGACGCTGAGCAGGACACGGCGGATCATACCCTGGAGGTATGCCCCGCGTGGGAGGGGGAGCGCCGTGTCCTGGTCGGCGTCGTCGGGCGGGATGTCTCGCTGCCGGGCGTGGTGCGCGCCATGCTCGGCAGCGAGGAGAAGTGGAGGGCCGTGGCCTCCTTCTGCGAGAACGTAATGTTGCAGAAGGAGGCCGCGGGGAGGGAGCGCGAGCTTCAGCGGCGCGCTGAAGCTCGCGCTCGTGCGGTGGCCCGAGGTCGTCGCCCGGTCGCGAGGCGTCGCGGGCGGCCGCCTCGGCGTGGCGGATGACCTAGGCTGGGAGGGGGGTCCTGAGGGGACCCTCCTCCCGCCAGGCGGCGCCGGGTCGGACCGGTTGGGGGTAGGAGTGCCTCCCCCTACCGGTCCGACGCAAGGGGAGGCACCCTCGGCGGTCTGGTGCGGCCATGAACGCCCGGCCGCCGAGGGGTGGAAACGGGGTCGCGGGCGGTTGCGAGTTGGGGCTCGCAGCCGCCACTAAGCGCGGCCCCGGGACGGATAGCGGCGGGATGGAGTGGCCCCGTCCCGCCGCTATGAGGCAGTGTGTCTACTGGGGGGACCGATTGTCCCCCCGGGGGATGGGCGCGAAAGCGCGGGCACGGGGAGGATACCGGAAGAATGCTTCGAGCGATTCCCGGTATCCTCCCAAAGCGTGCCGAAGCGTCACCGTGGGGTTTTTAGTGGGTAGGTCCCGCGCCTGTCGTTGTACGGGTGCGGGGAATCCCACACACCCCTCCCACCTCTCCCCAAGGAGGTGGGAGGGAGTCTTTCGAAGATTTTCCCCACGACAAAAAAAAAAAAAAAAAAAAAAAAAAAAAAAAAAAAAAAGTAAGTGAGCAGGAAGTTAGTAGGCAAGCAGTAAGCTGGTAAGGAAGCAGTTATCTAGTAAGCCAGTAGTAAGCTAGTGAGCAAGCAGCAGGCTACTAAGAATGCACTTAGCTAGTTGCAAAACAGTATGCCAGTAAGGAGACAGTATGCTAGTAAGCAAGCTGTAAGCTAGTAAGCAAGCAGTAAGCTAGTAAGCAAGCAGTGAGCTAGTAAGCGAGCAGGAGGCTAGTAAGCAAGCAGTAAGCTAGTAAGCATGCAGTAAGCTAGTAAGCGTGCAGGAAGCTAGTAGGGAAGCAGTATGTTAGTAAGCAAGATGTAAGCTAGTAAGTAACCAGTAAGTTCGTAAGCAAGCAGTAAGCTGGCATGAAAGCAATAGGGTTGTAAGCAAGCAGTAAGGTAGTATGCGAGCAGTGAGCTATCAAGAAAGCAGTATGCTAGTAAGCAAGCATTAAGCTGGAAAGCACGCAAGGAAGCTAGTAAGCCTGCAGTAAGCTAGTGGGCAAGCAGTAAGCTAGTAAGCAAGCAGTAAGCTAGTAGACATGAAATGAGCTAGTAAGCGAGGAGAAAGCTAGTAAGGAAGCGGTAAGCTTCTAAGAAAGAAGTAAGATAGAAGGCAAGCAACGAGCTACTAGGCAAGCAGTAAACTAGTAAGGAAGCAATAATATAGAAAGCAAGCAGCAAGCTAGTAAGCAAGCAGTAAGCTACTAGGCAAGCAGTAAGCTAGTAAGCAAGCAGAAAGCTACTAGGTAAGCTGTAAGCTAGTAAGCAAGCAGTAAGCTAGTAGGCAAGAAATGAGCTAGTAAGTGATCAGGAAGCTAGTCGGGAAGCAGTATGCCAGTAAACAGCATGTGTGCTTGTTGGAAACATGTAAGCTGGTTAGCAAGCTGCACGCATGTAAGCAATCAGTGAGCTAGTAAGCGAGGAGGCATTTAGAAAGCAAGCAGGAAGCTAGTAAGCAAGCAGTGAGCTAGTGAGGAAGCGTTTAGTTAGTAACGAAGCAGCAAGCTAGTAAGCAAGCAGTAAGCAGGTAAGCATTGAGTATGCTAGTAAGCAAGCAGTAAATTAGTAAACTAGCAATAAGCTTGTGACCAAGCAGCAAGATAGTGAGCAAGCAGTGAGCTAGAAAGTATGCAGCAGGCTAGTAAGAAAGCTGTAAGCTAGTAAGCATGCAGTATGCTAGTAAGCAGGCAGTAAGCTGGTACGCAAGCAGCGAGCTAGTAAGCATCCAGTAAACCAGTAAGCAAGCTGTAAGCTGGTAACAAAGCAATGAGCTAGTAAGAAAGCAGTTTACTAGTAAGGAAGCAGTAAGCTAGAAGGCAAGCAGCAAACTAGTAAGCAAATAGTAAGCTAGTATGGGAGCAGAGAGCTAGTAAGGGAGCATAATGATAATAAGCAAACAGTAAGCTAGTAAGCAAGCAGCTGGCTAGTAAGAAAGCAGTATGCTTCTGAGCAAGCAGTAAGCTAGTAAGCAAGTAGTAAGCTAGTAAACAACCAGTAAGCTTGTAAGCAAGTTGAAAGCTAGTACGCAGGCAGTAAACTTCTAAGCTAGTAAGGAAGCAGTAATCTGGGAAGAAAGCAGCAAGCTAGTATGCAACCTTCTGGGTCTGTGCCCGGCAATCGTCGGCCGCAGTAAGGGGCGTAGCGACCCCGAGGTATCTGATGCTTATCACACCGTTAGCCTCCTGTTGGTCGTCACACCGACGCATGCACAATTCCTTCTTTGGTTTTGTGAATGGTACGTGACGGCAGGAGGAACGGGGGCCTTGGCTTAGCCGCCCGGGCCGGAGTATGGCGACTCTATAAAATCGTCCTAGAATCCTAAGCTATGGTGCGCGGCGATGGGATGCATGGTTGTGGGAGAAGGCCCAATCCCAAGCGACCACCCCCGGGGACACCTGCTGAACCCCCGGATTATTAGGCTTGCCCGGGTATGGCGGCTCTGCCCGGGTGGACCTTTTCTCCGACCTACGCGTGGGAACTAAATGGATTTTCATAACAAAACGGGGTTGAGGCGGGTTATTGCGGGGAGGGCGGTCGCAGACGGTGTTGGGGCTGGGGTGACGGCGCTCGCACCTCACTCAGCGCCTGGCCCGGCTTCGTGGAGGGCGCAGGAGGACAACGAGACTGCTTCGGAATGACTGCGTTTCTCTCCAAGAGGAAGCGGACGGGGCAGGCCGTCTCCGGAGTGGGTAGGGCAATGAACCCGGTGGTAATGGTGAGTTGCCTCAGGGAAGAGCTAATCGAGGAGATTTCCGAGAGGATATCCTCGTCTCTGGAGCTGGTGGAGAAGGTGGCCTCATCATGCTCCTTTAAGGGGCAGAAGAGCGGCGGCGCAGAGGCCCTGAGAGAGGCTGCGTAAAAGGTGGGGGAGGCGGCGCAGGAGCTGAGCAGACGGAACTCCCGTCTGCAGCTCCTGTTGGAGGAGGAGTGTCGGGGGCGGAGGAGGGCAGAGGCATGCTGGAATGGCGCAGCCCTCCCCCCAAACCTCCCGCCTCCTCCGCCGCGCGGCCCGGCGGTGGCACATAAGCGGGGAGCGGCGGCAGTGGTGCGAGGCTCTACAGACCCTTCCGCCCGCACTCCGTCCGCGCAGAGTTCCCCGTTCTCCTCAGAGGACGAACTTCTGAGGAGTATTGGGGAAATGATTGACCGGAAGCTGGCCGCCTTCCGGGATGAGCTTCTCCCCGTTAGAGCGGTCAGCAGGAAGGCGGTGCCCCCCCCCCCCCGACCAATACCGGAACAATCGGGGAAGGCGAGTGTGGAGGGAGCGAAGGCTTCGTCCACCGTGGTCACTCCGGGATCTCGGGTCGCGGCCTCCAAGGGGGCCAGACTACCCGCGGTTCCGGATCGGACGCCATCCATGACACCGTCCTAAGGGGGGGGGGGGGGTGTCCTGGAGCAAGATGTTTGGGCGGAAGGCGAGGAGAGCGGCGAGGAAGCCCTCGCAGCCGGCTGCACCGGCTCCGGTGCCGAGGGCGGTGGCATCGTCCTCCATGGAGGTGGCCGGTGCTACGGGGACGGACGGCCGGGAGGAGGCTGGCGCGGCCATTAATTAATGCCGCTCCGCCTCCTCCTCCAGGCCAACCTCAACCACTGCCGCGCGGCACAGGACTTGATGTCCCAAGTCCTCGCGGAGTGGGGGGTTGGCCTGGCGGTCGCCGCCGAGCCGTACCGCGTCCCTGATCACCCTCATTGGGTGGGCGACGCGGACGGCTTGGTGGCGACGGTATGGGGAGGGGGCGACGGGTCCCCGCCGTTCTCCATGCTGGAGCGCGGTCGGGGATTCGTCGCCGTGGACTGGGGGGGAGTCGCTGTGGTGGGGTGCTACATTTCGCCCCGTAGCGGTCACGCTGCGTTCGAGCTGTACTTGGCCGAGGTCGCGGCATGCGTGCAGCGCTACGCGGCCCGGCCGGTGCTGGTCCTGGGGGATTTTAATGCCAAGTCGGTGGCTTGGGGATCCCCCAGGACCTCCGTTCACAGCGGGATCCTGGGCGATTGGGCGGCGGGGCTCGACCTCCGGGTATTGAACCGGGGGTCGGAGCACACATGCGTGCGGCGATATGGGGGGTCCATCGTGGATGTTGGATTCGCGACCCCCAACGCCGTGCGCATGGTGTCGGGTTGGCACGTGGTCGCGGGGGCAGAGACACTCTCCGATCACCGGTACATCCGGATGGAGGTCTCTGCCGCCGCGAGTGCACCCCGACACGGCCGCCTGCGTGGCACCCCACCACGCCGCTGGGCGCTTCGGCGCCTGGACAAGGACGCCCTGATGGCAGCTGCCCTCGCTGCAACTTGGCCGCAGGGAGCGGCCGAGTTGCCGAGCATAGAGGAGGAGGTCGCCCGGCTCGGAGCATTGGTCGCGGGTATTTGCGACGCGGCGATGCCTCGGGTCGGGCGGGCTTCTCCTCGCCGGGCGGTGTACTGGTGGTCGGACGCGATCGCGGAGTTGCGAGTCGCGACTGTCCGCGCCCGACGCCAGTACACCTGCGCGCGCCGTCGTCAACGTACAGGCGACGGCGTGGCGCGGGCGAGGGCAGCTGATGACCTGTATGGAGCATACCGCGTGGCG
Organism: Colletes latitarsis; assembly: GCF_051014445.1. Lineage (NCBI taxonomy): Eukaryota > Metazoa > Arthropoda > Insecta > Hymenoptera > Colletidae > Colletes > Colletes latitarsis. The sequence goes on from NC_135137.1 coordinate 17,918,698, forward strand.
CGGGTTGCTCTGCAGGTCGCCATCAAACGGGCCAAGACCCGGGCATGGAAGGAGCTCCTCCAGACCCTTGATGACGATCCATGGGGGCGCCCATATAAGGTGGTGCTGAATAAGCTCCGCCCGTGGGCGCCCCCCGTCACCGAGGGTCTTGACCCCCGGCTGCTGGAGGACGTGGTCAATACACTCTTCCCAATTGGGGAGAGGGGACCGCGTCCTCCGGCGGCGGCGGCTGTCCCAGTGGAGTGGACGGCCGAGCTGGGGGTCACGCAGGAGGAGCTGGCAGCGGCCATCAGACGGCTCGGGGTTCGTAACACGGCCCCGGGTCCGGATGGTGTGCCCGGCCGGGTTTGGGTCTTGACCCAGAGTGTCCTTGGGGCCGACCTCAGGCGGTTGTTCGACCGCTGCCTGAGGGACGGGCGATTCCCCCCCAGTTGGAAGGTGGCGAGGATGGTCCTCCTCCGGAAGGAGGGTCGGCCCGCGGAGTCTCCCTCCGCATACCGGCCCATTTGTCTCCTCGACGAGGTGGGCAAGCTCTTCGAGCGGGTGATTGCTGCCCGCCTCGTCGAGCACCTGTCGCGGGGTGATCCAGGTCTGGCCGACTGCCAGTTCGGTTTCCGGGGGGGCCGATCGACTATCGACGCGATAGGTCGTGTGAGGGCCCTCTCGGGGGCGGCCGTCTCCCGGGGAGGGGTGGCATTGGCAATATCCTTGGATATTGCCAATGCCTTTAACACCCTCCCCTGGGAAGAGATAAGGAGGGGACTCGAATATCATCGGGTCCCCCCTTGTCTCAGGGCGGTCGTCGGGGATTATCTCCGCGGCAGGTGGATCGAGTATCCGGGCCGGGATGGTGATATGCGGAGGGAGGTGTACTGCGGTGTTCCGCAGGGGTCGGTCCTCGGGCCACTCCTGTGGAACATCGCGTACAACTCGGTGTTGCGGGCCGGCCTCCCCGACGGCGTCAGCACGGTGTGTTATGCGGATGACACACTGGTGCTAGCCGTCGGGGCGCACTGGGGGAGGGCCATGCGTCGCGCGGAGGAGGGGTCGCAACGCGTCGTCGACCGGATCAGGGGGATGGGGATGACGGTGGCGGTCCATAAGACCGAGGTGATTGCGTTTCATTCACCTCGGCAGGATCCGCCACCCCCTCTGATCCGGGTGGGTGGGGCTGACATCGAGGTGAAGCCCCAGATCAGGTATCTAGGGCTGATCCTCGATAGCCACTGGCGTTTCGAGGAGCATTTCCGCTGCCTGGTCCCCCGGTTGGAAAGGATGGTTGCGGCTCTGGGCCGGATCCTGCCCAACCTGGGGGGCCCGGCGGGCCGAGTTCGTCGCCTCTATGTGGCAATGGTCCAGTCGGTGGCCCTATACGGGGCCCCCGTCTGGGCGGACGACCTGGCTGCCTCCCGGCGCAGCATGACTATGCTGCGTCGGGTGCAGAGGCGCATGGCGCTCAGGGTCGTCCGCGGGTATCGCACCATGTCACATGAGGCGGCGACGGTTCTAGCGGGGATGCCGCCAATGGACCTGCTCGCGCGGTCGCCTGCGGTGATGTACCGGCACCGCGTCGACCGTCGCGCGGGGGTGGGGGCGGTCCCGGGCGGGCAGGAACCTGCTTGGGGCGATTTGAAGCGCCAGGCCCGGCAGTCCGTGTTGCTCGCGTGGCAGGAGCGGCTGGCTCTGCCAACCGCGGGGCACCGGACTGTCGGGGCTGTTCGGCCACTCCTGAAGGAGTGGCTGGACAGAGGCCATGGCAGCCTCACCTACCGGCTGGCACAGGTATTTTCCGGGCATGGCAGCTTCGGAAGATACCTGTGCCGGATAGGGAAGGAGCCGACGGCGCGTTGCTGCCACTGCGACGCTGAGCAGGACACGGCGGATCATACCCTGGAGGTATGCCCCGCGTGGGAGGGGGAGCGCCGTGTCCTGGTCGGCGTCGTCGGGCGGGATGTCTCGCTGCCGGGCGTGGTGCGCGCCATGCTCGGCAGCGAGGAGAAGTGGAGGGCCGTGGCCTCCTTCTGCGAGAACGTAATGTTGCAGAAGGAGGCCGCGGGGAGGGAGCGCGTGCTTCAGCGGCGCGCTGAAGCTCGCGCTCGTGCGGTGGCCCGAGGTCGTCGCCCGGTCGCGAGGCGTCGCGGGCGGCCGCCTCGGCGTGGCGGATGACCTAGGCTGGGAGGGGGGTCCTGAGGGGACCCTCCTCCCGCCAGGCGGCGCCGGGTCGGACCGGTTGGGGTAGGAGTGCCTCCCCCTACCGGTCCGACGCAAGGGGAGGCACCCTCGCCGGTCTGGTGCGGCCATGAACGCCCGGCGCCGAGGGGTGGAAACGGGGTCGCGAGCGGTTGAGAGTTGGGGCTCGCAGCCGCCACTAAACGCGGCCCCGGGACGGATAGCGGCGGGATGGAGTGGCCCCGTCTCGCCGCTATGAGGCAGTGTGTCTACTGGGGGGACCGATTGTCCCCCCGGGGGATGGGCGCGAAAGCGCGGGCACGGGGAGGATACCGGAAGAATGCTTCGAGCGATTCCCGGTATCCTCCCAAAGCGTGCCGAAGGGTCACCGTGGGGTTTTTAGTGGGTAGGTCCCGCGCCTGTCGTTGTACGGGCGCGGGGAATCCCACACACCCCTCCCACCTCTCCCCAAGGAGGTGGGAGGGAGTCTTTCGACGAGGGTATCGATGCCGATGCCGTCAATGTTGCGGGTGGCGTCATTCGTTTAGAAAACGCACGTGGCTGGCCCTGGGAAAAGAGGGCAGAGTCGAGCGAACCGTCGAAGAGTCGACACCAGCGAGTTAAGACGTAGCGAGTTATATTGTTTACAACCCTTATTTTATTTCATGTTCAAATAAACTTAACATCTTTTATTCTATTTTAATTTCATTTCCTACACTAGTAAGCTACAAGTAAGCTATTAAGCTAGCAGCAGGCTAGTAAGAAAGCAGTTAGCTAGTAGGAAAGCAGTATGCTAGTAAGCAAGCAGTGAGCTAGTAAGCGAGCGGGAAGCTAGTAAGGAAGCAGTATGCTAGTGAGCAAGCAGTAGGCTAGTAAGTATCCAGTTTTCCAGTAAGCAAGCAGTGAGCTAGTAAGCGAGCAGGAAGCTAGTAAGCAACCGGTAAGCTAGTAAGCAAGCATCAGGCTGGACAGGAAGATGTTAGCTAGTTTCCCTCAGGGGCTGTGTCCGGCTATCGTCGGCCGCAGTACGGGGCGTAGCGACCCCGAGGTACCTGATGCTTATCACACCGTAAACCTCCTGTTGGTCGTCACAACGACCCATCCTCAATTCCTTCTTTGGTTTTGTGAATGGTACGTGACGGCAGGAGGAACGGGGGCCTTGGCTTAACCGCCCGGGACCGCGCGTGTGGCGACTCTATAAAATCGCCCTCCAATCCTATGTTATGGTGCGCGGCGATGGGAGGAAGAGGCCCTATCCCAAGCGACCACCTCCGGGGCACCTGCCGAACCCCCGGAGTATATAGGCTTACCCGGGTAAGGCGGCTCTGCCCGGGCGGACCTTTTCTTCCGACCTGCCCGTGGGAATACTATGGAGTTTAAAATTAAAACGGGGATGGGACGGGGTAAGTCAGAGAGGGAGGACGAAGGCGGTGTTGGGACTGGAGTGACGGCGCTCGCGCCGCTCCCAGCGCCTGGCCCGGCTTCGTGGAGGGTGGAGGAGGAAGATGAGACTGCGTCAGTCTCGTCCTTCTCCTCCACCAGGAGCCTCATAGGCTCCAAGAGAAAGATGACGGGGCAGGCCGTCAATGGAGTGGACAGGGCGATGAGCCCGGTTGTCCGGATACGTTGCCTCAGGGACGAGGTGACCGAGGAGATATCGGAGAGGATCTCCTCGTCCCTGAGACGAGTGGAGAAAGTGGCCGCTGCCTGCTCGTTTAAGGGGCAGAAGAGCGGCGGGGCAGAGGCTCTGAGGGAGGCTGCCCGAACGATGAGGGACGCGGCGCGGGAGCTGAGCGGGCGGAACGCCCGTCTGCAGCTCCAGTTGGAGGAGGAGCGACGGGGGAGGATGAGGGCAGAGGCGCGCTGGAACAGCGCGGCCCTCCCTCCTGTCCTCTCTCCTCCTACGCCGCGCCCTACTGCGGTCGTTATGAAGCGGACTGCGGTGGAGGTGTTCCACCCGCACTCCGCCCGCGCAGAAGTCCCCGTCCTCCTCAGAGGACGATCTCCTGAGGAGGATAGGGGACATGATTGATAAGAGGCTGGCCGCCTTCCGGGAGGAGCTCCTCCCCGGAAGAGCGGTCGGTGGGAGGGTGGTGCCACCCCGACCAGTGCCAGCACGGCCGGGGAAGGCGAAGGTGGGGGGAGCCAAGGCTCCGCCCACCGTGGCGACTCCGGGACCACGGGTCGTGACCCCCAAGGGGGGAAGCGGACTCGTGGTCCCGGTTCTCGCGTCCTCCGCGGCACCGCCCCAAGGGGGGGTGTCGTGGAGCGTGGTGGTGGGGCGGAGGGCGAGGAGGGCGGCGAGGAAGGCCTCGCAGGCGCAGCCTTCGCCCCCGCCGCCCGCGGCCAAAGGAAAGGGCGCGAAAGCGCAACTTGGCCGCCCCCCTAAAACGGCAGCGGTAGCGCTGACCGTTGCGCAGGGGGGCGATCTGACCCTCGCGGAGGCGATGCGGCTCGCCAGGGACAATGTGTCCCTGGAAGAGCTTGGCATCACTTCCGTCAGGGCGAAGCGGGCCGTGACTGGGGGTCTCCTGCTTGAGATCCCCGGTCCAGACGGCGGCGTGAAGGCCGACCGACTCGCCCAGAGGCTCCGGGAGTAGCTGGGCGAGCGGGGTGTCCGTGTCGCCCGGCCCACGAAGCGCACGGAGATGCGCGTGTGTGGGCTGGACGACTCGGCCACCGCGGAGGACGTGGCGTGTGCCCTTGCAAGGGCGGGGGATTGCTCTGAGGGGGATTTGCGGGTCGGGGAGATCCGCAGATCTCCTTCCGGCCTGGGGTCCGTGTGGGCCCGCTGCCCCCTCTCCGCCGCCCATAAATTGGCGGAATCCGGGAGGGTTTTGGTGGGGTGGGCTTCGGCGCGAGTGGAGATACTCGCGCCGCGCCCGCTCCAGTGTCACCGCTGCCTCGAATTGGGGCATGTGAGGCAGTGGTGCACCTCGCCGGTGGACCGCAGCGGTAACATTGACCGCTGCGGGGCAAAGGACCACCGCGCGAGCCAGTGCTCGGCGACCCTCCACTGCCCGCTATGTGCGGACAGGGGGATGCCAGCCGACCACAGGGTGGGGAGCAGGAAGTGCTCTCCCCCCTCCCGGAAAGAGAGGAAGAGGCGGGCCGTTCCGACTCCGGCGCCGCGGGCGGTGGCATCGTCCACCATGGAGGTGGACGGTGCCACGGGGACGGACAGCCGGGAGGAGGCTGGGGCGGTCGGTAATTAATGGCGCCCCGCCTCCTCCTCCAGGCCAACCTCAACCACTGCCGCGCGGCACAGGATATGATGTCCCAAGTCCTCGCGGAGTGGGGGGTTGGCTTGGCTGTCGCCGCCGAGCCGTACCGCGTCCCTGATCACCCTCATTGGGTGGGCGACGCGGATGGCTTGGTGGCGACGGTATGGGGAGGTGGCGACGGGTCCCCGCCGTTCTCCATGCTGGAGCGCGGTCGAGGATTCGTCGCCGTGGACTGGGGGGGAGACGACGTGGTGGGGTGCTACATATCGCCTCGCAGCGGTCACGTCGCGTTCGAGAAGTACCTAGCCGAGGTCGCGGCATGCGTGCAGCGCTGCGCGGCCCGGCCGGTGCTGGTCCTGGGAGACTTCAACGCCAAGTCGGTGGCGTGGGGGTCCCCCAGGACTTCCGTTCGCGGCGGGATCCTGGGCGACTGGGCGGCGAGTCTCGACCTTCGGTTACTGAACCGGGGATCGGAGCACACGTGTGTGCGGCGATATGGGGGGTCTATCGTGGATGCTGGATTCGCGACCCCCAACGCCGTGCGCATGGTGTCGGGTTGGCACGTGGTCGCGGGGGCAGAGACACTCTCGGACCACCGGTATATCCGGATGGAGGTCTCTGCCGCCGCGGGGGGTGCATCCCGACACCACCGTCCGGGTGGTAACTCACCGCGCCGCTGGGCGCTTCGGCGCCTGGACAAGGACGCCCTGATGGCAGCTGCCCTCGCTGCAACTTGGCCGCAGGGGGCGGCCGAGTTGCCGAGTATAGAGGAGGAGGTCGCCCGGCTCGGGGGGGTGGTCGCGAACATATGTGACGCGGCGATGCCCCGGGTCGGGCGGGCTTCTCCTCGCCGGGCGGTGTACTGGTGGTCGGCCGCGATCGCGGAAATGCGAGACGCGAGTGTCCGCGCCCGACGCCAGTACACCCGCGCGCGCCGTCGTCTACGGAGAGACGATAGCGTGGCGCGAGCGAGGGCAGATGACCTGTATGAGGCATACCGCATGTCGCGGATGGCTCTGCAGGTCGCCATCAAACGGGCCAAGACCCGGGCATGGAAGAAGCTCCTCGAGACCCTTGATGACGACCCTTCGGGGCGCCCTTATAAGGTGGTGCTGAACAAACTCCGCCCGAGGGCACCCCCCGTCACCGAGGGTCTCGACCCCCGGCTGCTGGAGGGCGTGGTCAATACTCTCTTCCCAATAGGGGAGATGGGACCACGTCCTCCGGTAGAGGCGACGGCCCCGTTGGAGTGGGTGGCCGAGCAGGGGGTCACGGAGGGGGAGCTGGCCGCGGCCAACAGACGGCTCGGGGCGCGTAACACGGCCCCGGGTCCGAATGGTGTGCCTGGCCGGGTTTGGGTCTTGATCCACGGCGTCCTTGGGGCCGATCTCAGGCGGTTGTTTAACCGATGCCTCAGGGACGGGCGATTCCCCCCCCCCCCAGTTGGAAGGTGGCGAGGATGGTCCTCCTCCGGAAGGCGGGTCGGCCCGCAGAGTCTCCATCCGCATACCGGTCCATCTGTCTCCTCGACGAGGTGGGCAAGCTCTTCGAGCGAGTGATTGCTGCCTGCCTCGTCGAGCACCTGTCACGCGGTGCTCCGGGCCTGGCCGACTGCCAGTACGGGTCCCGGGGGGGGGCCGGCCGACGGTCGACGCGATCAGTCGGGTCAGGGCCCTCTCGGAGTCGGCCGTCCCCCGGGGAGGGGTCGTGTTGGCGGTATCGCTGGATATTGCCAATGCGTTTAACACCCTTCCCTGGGTGGAGATACGGAGGGGGCTTGAATATCATCGGATCCCCCCGTGTCTCAGGGCAGTCGTCGGGGATTATCTCCGCGGCAGGTGGATCGAGTATCCGGGCCGGGATGGTGATATGCGGAGGGAGGTCTACTGCGTGGTTCCGCAGGGGTCGGTCCTCGGGCCACTCCTGTGGAACATCGCGTACCACACGGTGTTGCGGACCGACCTCCCCGACGGCGTCAGTGCCGTGTGTTACGCAGATGACACACTGGTGCTGGCCGTCGGGGCGCACTGGGGCAGGGCCATGCGTCGCGCGGAGGAGGGGTCGCAACGCGTCGTCGACCGGATCAGGGGGATGGGGATGACGGTGGCGGTCCATAAGACCGAGGTGATTGCGTTTCATTCACCTCGGCAGGATCCGCCACCCCCTCTGATTCGGATGGGTGGGGCTGACATCGAGGTGAAGCCCCAGATCAGGTATCTGGGGCTGATCCTCGATAGCCACTGGCGCTTCGAGGAGCATTTCCGCTGCCTGGTTCCCCGGTTGGAGAGGATGGTCTCGGCTTTAGGCCGGATCCTCCCCAACCTGGGGGGCCCGGCGGGACGAGTTCGCCGCCTCTATGTGGCAATGGTTCAATCGGTGGCCCTATACGGGGCCCCCGTCTGGGCGGACGACCTGGCGGCCTCCCGGCGCAGTATGACGATGCTGCGTCGGATGCAGAAGCGGAGGCCGTTGCGGGTCGTCCGCGGGTACCGGACCGTGTCTCATGAGGCGGCGACGGTTCTTGCGGGGATGCCGCCCATGACCTCCTCACGCGGTCGCACGCGGTGCTGTATCGTCATTGCGTCGACCGTCGCGCGGGGGTTGGAGCGGTCCCGGGTGTGCCGGAACCTGCATGGGGCGATTTGAAGCGCCAGGCCCGGCTGTTCGTGATGCTTACGTTGCACGAGCGGTTGGCCCTGCCGACCGCGGGGCACCGGACAAGTCGGGGCTGTTCGGCCACTCCTCAGTGAGTGGCTGGACAGAGGCCATGAATGCCTCACTTACCGGAAGGCACAGGTGTTCTCCGGGCATGGCAGCTTCGGGAGATACCTGTGCCGGATAGGGAAGGAGCCGACGGCGCGTTGCTGCCATTGTGACGCTGAGCAGGACACGGCTGAACACACCCTCGAGGTGTGCCCTGCGTGGGAGCGTGAGCGCCGTGTCCTGGTCGGCGTCATCGGGCGGGATGTCTCGCAGCCGGGCATGGTGCGCGCCATGCTCGGCAGCGAGCGGAAGTGGAGGGCCGTGGCCTCCTTCTGCGAGAAAGTAATGTTGCAGAAAGAGGCCGCGGGCAGGGAGCGCGACCTTCAGCGGCGTGCTGAGGCTCGTGCTCGTTTGGTGGAAGGAGGGAGCCGCCCAGGCGCCGGGCGTCGTGGGTGGCCAACGCGGTGTGGCGGATGACCATGGCTGGGATGGTGTTCCTGAAGGGAGCCTGCTGCAGCCACGAGGCGCGGGATCGGACCGATGTGGGAGTGCAACCCCAACTTCGGTCCGGCGCATCGGAAGGCACCCTCGGTGGCATGGAGCGGCCACCAGCCACCAGCCGCCGAGGGATAAAAATGGGATCGCCGGTGGTTGCGAGTTGGGGCTCGCAACAGCCATTGATCGCGGCCCCGAGACGGATGGCGGTAGGACGGAGTGACCTCGTCCTGCCGCCATGAGATAGGGTGACAGCTAGGAGGAACGTGGATGGGCGCCCAGCGCAGGCACGGGGAGGATACCGGAAGTATGCTTCGAGCGATTCCCGGTATCCTCCCAAATAACACGGGAGGGTCACCGTGGGGTATTTAATGGGTAGGTCCCGCGCCCATCATTCCATGGGCGCGGGGAATCCCACACACCTCTCCCGCCACACCCCAAAGAGGTGGAAGGGAGTCTTACGAAGATTTTCCCCACGAAGAAAAAAAAAAAAAAGCTAGTATGCAAGCAGTAAGCTAGTAAGCGAGGAGGAAGCTAGTAAGGAAGCAGTATGCTAGTAAGCAAGTAGTAAGCTAGACAACAAGCAGCAGGCTATTAAGAAAGCTGTTGAGCACGTAGTAAGCTAGTAAGCAGGCAGTAAGTTTGTAAGCAAGCAGTGAGCAAGAAAGCGAGGAGGATGCTAGTTAGCAAACAGTAAGCTTGCAAAAAAGCAGAATGCTAGTAAACAAGCAGGGAGATAGTAAGATAGCAATTAACTAGTAAGCAAGCAGTAACGTTGTGTGCAGGCAGTTAGCGAGTAAGCTAGCAGCAAGCTTGTAATCAAGCAGTATGCCAGTGTGCAAGCAGTAAGCTAGTAAACAAGCAGTAAGTGAGTAAGCTAGCAGCAGGCTAGTAAGGATGCAGTTAGCGACTGAGCTGGCAGCAAACTGGTAACCAAGCAGTGACCTTGTAAGTAAGCTGTGGGCTAGTTAGCGAGCAGGGAGCTAGTAACGATGCAGTATTCTAGTAAGCAAGCAGTAAGCTAGTAAGCAAGCAGTAAGCGGGCATTAAAGCAATTAGCTTATAAGCAAGCTGTAAGCTAGTACGCAAGCAGTGAGCTAGTAAGAGAGCAGGAAGCATGTAAGGAAGCAGTAAGCGAGTAAGCTAGCTGTAAGCTTATAAGCAAGCAGTGAGCTAGTAGGCAAGCAGTGAGCTAGCAAGAAAGCAGTATGCTAGTAAGCAAGCAGTAAGCTAGAAAGCAAGCAGCAAGGTAGTAACCAAGCAGTAAGCTAATTGGCAAGAAGTGAGACAGTAAGCAATCACGAAGTTAGTAGGGAAGCAGTATGCTAGTAAGCAAGCAGTAAGAGAGTAAGAAAGCAGTTAGCTAGTAAGAAAGCAGTATGCTATTAAGCAAGCAGCAGGCTAGTAATCAAGCAGTAAGCCCGAAAGCAAGCAGCAGTCTAGTAAGAGATCAGTATGCTAGTAAGCAAGCAGTAAGCTAGAAAGCATGCTGCTGGCTAGTAAGCTATCAGTAAGCGAGCAAGTTTGCGGTAAGCTAATAAGCAACCAGTGAGCTAGTAAGCAACACGTTAGCTAGGAAACAAGCTAGTAAGAAAGCAATTAGCTAGTAGGAAACCAGTGTGCTAGTAAGCAAGCAGTATGCTAGAATGCAAGCAACAAGCTAGTAAAGAAGCAGTTCGCTTGAAAGAAAGCAGTAATCTAGTAAGCAAGCAGTAAGTTAGCAAGAAGCAGTGAGCCAGTAACCGAGCAGGAAGCTAGTATGGAGGCAGCATGCTTGTAAGCAAGCATGAAGCTAGTAGGCATGCAGTGAGCTAGTAAGCATGCAGTAAGCTGGTACGCAAGCAGTGAGGTAGTAAGCGAGCAGGGAGCTAGTAAGGAAGCATTATGCTAGAAAGCACGCAGCGTTCTAGTAAGCAAGCAGTAAGCGGGTAAGCAAGCAGTAAGCTAGTAAGCAAGAAGTGAGCTAGTAATCATGCAGTGTGCTAGTAAGCGAGCAGGGAGCTAGTTTTGGACCAGTATGCTAGTAAGCAAGCAGAGTGCTAGTAAGGAACCAATTCGCTAGTACGCAAGCAGTAACCTAGTGTGCAAGTAGTTAGCTTATAAGCGAGGCTGAAACTAGTAATGAAGCAGTATGCGAGAAAGCAAGCAGTAATCTAGAAGAAAGCAGCAAGTCTATACGCATGCAGTAAGGTGCAAAGCAAGCAGCAGGGTAGCAAGAAAGCAGGTAGCTAGTTAGCAAGCAGTAAGCTAATAAACAAGCAGCGGGCTAGTAAGCAAGCAGTAGGCTTGTAAGCCAGCAGCAAGGTAGTAAGGCGGCTATTAGTTAGTAAGGAGGCAGTAGGCTAGTAAGCAAGCAGCAGGTTTCTGAGCAAGCAGCAAGCTATTAAGCGAGCGTTAAGCGATTAAGCTAGCAGTAAGCTATTAAGCCGCCAGTAGGCTGGTAAGCAAGCTGTGAGCTAGTAAGTGAGGAGAAGGCTAGTAAGGAAACAGTATGCTAGTAAGCAAGTAGTAAGCCAGAAAGCAAGCAGCAATCTAACAAGCAAGCACTAAGATAGAGAGCAAGCAGTATGCTACTAAGCAAACAGTCAGCTTTTATGCACGTACCAGGCTAGTCAGAAAGCAGCTAGCTAGTAAAAAAAGCAGTATGCCAGTAAGCAAGCAGTAAGCTAGTAAGCGAGCAGGAAGCTATTAGGAAACCAGTAAGCTAGTAAGCAAGCAGTAATCCTGTAGGCAAGCGGTGGGCTAGTAAGCGAGCAGGGAGCTAGTAAGTTAGCACTATGCTAGGAAGCAAGCAGTAAGTTACTAAGCAACAAGTAAGCTAGTAAGCAAGCAGTAAGCTAGTAAGCAAGCAGTAAGTTAGTAACAAATCATTATGCTAGTAAGCAAACGGAAGGCTAGTAAGAAAGCAGTCAGTTTGAAAGGAAGCAGCAGGATAGTAAGCAAGCAGCTAGCTAGTAAGCAAGCAGTGAGCTAGTAAATGAGGAGGGAGCTAGTGAGCAAGCAGTGAACTAGTAAGCAAGCGGTAAGCTTGAAAGCATCGGTAAGCTAGTAAGCAAGCAGAAGGCTAGTATGCAAGCAGTAATCCTGTAAGCAAGCGGGGGGCTAGTAAGCGAGCAGGAAGCTAGTAGGAAGCAGTACGCTAGTAAGCATGCAGTAAGCTAGTAAGCAACAAGTATGCTAGTAAGCAAGCGGCATGCTAGTAAGAATGCAAATAGCTAGCATCAAAGCCGTTAGCTAGTAAGCAAGTAGTAAGCTAGTAAGCAAGCAGTAAGCTAGTATGCAAGCAGTGAGGTTGTATGCGAGGGGAAAACCAGTAAGCTCGGTGTAACATAGTAAGCATGCAGTAAGAAAGTAACCAGCAACTAAGCTAGTAAGCAAGCAGCTGGCTAGTAAGAAAGAAGTAAGTTAGTAACGATGGAGCAAGCTAGTAAGCAAGCAGTGAGCTTGTAAGCTAGTAGTAAGCTGGTAAGCAAGCAGTGAGCTAGTAAGCAAGTAGTAATCCAATAAGCAATCAGTAAGTTAGTAAGCAAGCACGGAGCTAGTAAGGAAGCAGTGTGCTAGTAAGCATGCAGTAATCTTGTAAGCAAGCAGTGCGCTAGTAAGCGTGGAGGAAGCTAGTAAACCACCCGGGACGGATAGCGGCGGGATGGAGTGGCCCCATCCCGCCGCTATGAGGCAGTGTGTCTACTGGGGGGACCGATTGTCCCCCCGGGGGATGGGCGCGAAAGCGCGGGTACGGGGAGGATACCGGAAGAATGCTTCGAGCGATTCCCGGTATCCTCCCAAAGCGTGCCGAAGGGTCACCGTGGGGTTTTTAGTGGGTAGGTCCCGCGCCTGTCGTTGTACGGGCGCGGGGAATCCCACACACCCCTCCCACCTCTCCCCAAGGAGGTGGGAGGGAGTCTTTCGAAGATTTTCCCCACGACAAAAAAAAAAAAAAAAAAAAAGCTAGTAAACCAGCAGTAAGCTTGTTAAAGTACTAAGGGACTTTGACGTGGGTCCGGATGTGGAAACAGGCAGGGAATGAAATTGTTACAAATTTTTCAATAAAGTTTTTATTTTACAAAAATATAAATGAAAATTCAAGTACAAAATGTAAAAATAAACGAAAAACAGAAAACAAAAATCTTGGACGGTGGCTCTGCTTTGGCCAGGCGTCTCCTATTCTTTTTGTCTCCAATTTGTTCTACTGCGGAGGCTTTCTGCAACAAAGGAATCCGCCTAATAAGTACTTTTGCAGTCAAGTCAACAATCGCGCTCTCGTCAGCTGTTTCTCGCGCTCCAGCGACAGTCTGGTGTGCTTGGAGGGGAGGGTTGGCTGGCTATCTAGCGCTCTAGCTAGTGGACTGTATATTCTTCTCTTTCTGGTAAATGAGATTCGTTTCCTACGATCACCGACGCGCACAACCGGGTAGACGTGCTTTTCTCCGTTCTACCGGGTTCTCTTCGCAATGCCACCGACGGGAAACCAAATGGAGGTTGTAGGGCTCCAAGAGGCTATATCCCGCGAAAACGATCCCCGTGCGGGTGGCGTTTCTACACCACCCACGCAAGAGGACGTCTTGTCCTGGTTCGCCTTCCTCGACGGCTGCTCCTCAGGAGCAACCTGCGGTATGCTCACGTGGTTGCCAAGCTGGCGATTTCTTCATCAAAGGAACGCCCGGCAGCCAGCCGTGGCTACCTCGACGGAGGCTCCTATGTTCCGAGGAACTGGCCTGTGGCTCACCAGTTCAGGACACAAGCCCTTGCAATTCCAACCACCCTACGTTCACAGCCCAGTGTGATCGACTCACAGCTGGTAGTGGGTGTAGCGATGGAATGAAGGCTCTTCGAACCCTTTGCTCCACCGTACGCTTAGGCTCTACTTATTGTCCCCTCACGACGGTATATTGGAGCGGGTTCTCCGACACCCGATGCACGGAGAGCACCACGAAGTGATATCCTTCCTGTATATCTATCTTCCGGTTGCCCCGACGCCGTATAGCTCTAATCTGGTCGTTGAAACTTTCCACCCAACCGGTCGGTGTACTCTCAGAGGTACACAGGACGGGTGGTTCCAGTGGGTTTCGTATGACCTCTTCGAACGGTGAACTACCACTGGGTGATACCAGTATGTCGGTATCAGCCTTCCAGTAGCTCTAACCGGATAACTGGAAGAAGACTCAAGGCGATCCACACCGAATCTCAAACGTCGCAGTCGCATCGACGACCTGTAACGTTCAATCACAATCCTGCGTCTACGATCGCTTCACACTCGGCGTGCCTTGCGATCGCTGCAACGTCAGACAGATGGTCCTTTTTCTGGGCAAAATCTCCAGACGCTATGACGAGATTTTCCAATAAATTGTTTGTCCGCAAACTGATTCTATTACGAGGAGCAAGATGGACTCATCTTCCTCGAAGCTCGTAGGTAAATGGGAACGCGACCGTCACAGAATCCGCTCTCGACCGCCGACGGCTCAAGAATGAACCGTGACGTTCAGCAAGCAGCGACGGCTGCGGCCTGCTCCGCCGCGCAAGAGCAGAACCGGGTAGCTACGTCTCGCGTTGCTGGGCCCGGGCTGCTACCAGCCGCGTGGCCACGGCGCGGCGCTGCCGCGTATCGTCTATCGATCTTTCTCCGATAGATCCCTTTTCTCTCCCTTTCTCAGCGCTCACAACACAATTCCTAGAATTTGTTCCAAAACTCGAGAATTTCAGTGAAGCTGGCTTGAAAAACGACGTCAATAACCCCGGTATACTAATCTGAACGATGGAAAATTTCCACGTCAGCACCACCATCTAGAATTACGCGAATTCAATACAGATACAGGCATCGCGGCCGAGTTTCTACGTCTCGGACTCACGCGATACTTAAACAAAGCTAGTAAGCAAGCAGCAGGCTAGCAAGAAAGCAGTTAGCTAGTAAGAAAGCAATTAGCTAGAAAGAAAGCAGAATGCTAGTAAGCAAGCAGTAAGCTAGTAAGCAACCAGTAAGGTCGTAAGCAAGCAGTAAGCTGGTATGAAAGCAATCAGCTTCTAAGGAAGCAGTAAGCTAATATGCAAGCAGTGATCTAGTAAGCGAGCAGTGAGCAAGTAAGCAAGCAAGAAGCTAGTCAGGAAGTACTAAGCTAGAAAGCAAGCAGCAGGCTAGTAAGCAAGCAACAAGCAAGTAAGCTAGCAGTAAGCTAGTAAGCAAGCAGTAACCTAGAAAGCAAGCAGTAAGCGAGCAAGCTAGCAGTAAGCTAGTAAAAAGGCAGTAAGCTGGTAAGCAAGCATTGAGCTAGTAAGCGAGCATGGAGCTAGGTTGGTAGCAGTATGCTAGTAAGCAAGCAATTTGCTAGTAAGCAACCAGTAAGCTAGTAAGCAAACAGTAAGCTGGTATGAAAGCAATTAGCTTCTAAGCAAGCAGTAAGCTAATATGCAAGCATTGAGCTAGTAAGCGAGCATGGAGCTAGTAAGGTAGCAGTATGCTAGTAAGCAAGGAATTTGCTAGTAAGCAAACAGTAAGCTAGATAGCAAGCAGGAATCTAGTAAGCAAGCTGTTAGCTGGTAGGAAAGCAGCATGCTAGTAAGCAAGTAGTAAGCTAGGAAGCGAGCTGCAAGCTAGTATGCGAGCAGTAAACTAGAATGCAAGAAGCAGGCTAGTAGGAAAACCATGAGCTAGAAAGGAAGCAGTATGCTAGTAAGGAAGGTGTATGCTAGTAAGCAAGCAGTGGGCTTGTAGGCATGCAGTAAGAGGGAAAGCAAGCAGTGAACTTGTAAGCAAGCAGCGGGCTAGTAAGAAAGCAGTGAGCTATTAAGCGAGCAGGGAGCTCGTAAGGAAGCAGTATGCTAGTAAGCAACAAGTAAGGTAGTAAGCAAGCATCGGGCTTGTCAGAAAGAAGTCGGCTTGCAGGAAAGCAGTAAGCTAGTAAGGAAGGGGTAAGCCAGAAAGCAAGCAACTAGCTAGTAAGCAAGCAGTAAGCTAATAAGCAAGCAGTAAGCTAGTAAGCAAGATGTAAGCTGGTAAGAAAGCATTTAGCTATTAAGCACGCAGTGGGCCAGTAAGCAAGCAGGAAGCTAGAACGCATGCAGTAAGCCAGTAGGCAAGCATTAAACGAGTAAGCTATCAGTAAGCTAGTTAGAGAGCAGGAAGCTAGTAATCAAGCAGCAGGCTAGTAAGAAAGGAAGTAGCCAGTAAGAAAGTAGTTAGCTAGTAAGCAAGTGGTAAGCCAGTAAGCAAGCAGTGAGCTAGTAAGCGAGCAGGAAGCTAGTGAGGGAGCGGCATGCTGGTAAGCAAGCAGCGGGCCAGTAAGCGAGCGGTAATCGAGTAAGCTAGCAGTGAGCTAGTAAGGTTGCAGTGGCTGGTAAGCGTGGACGAAGCTGGTAAGGAAGCAGTATGCTAGTAAGCAAGCAATAAGTTAGTAACAAAGCAGTATGCTAGTAAGCAAGCAGCTGTCTAGAAAGAAAGAAGTTAGTTTTTAAGGAAGCAGTGAGCTAGTAACAAAGCAGTAAGTTAGTACCAAACCAGTAAGCTATTAAGCAGGCAGTAACCTTGTAAGGAAGTAGTTGGCAAATAAGCAAACAGTAAGTTAGTAAGCCAGCAGTAACCTCGAAACACCACGCACCCGTTTGGTTGTCCAGGCGGCAGGGGAGGTGACCCCCTACCAGGCGCGTCGCCAGGTGGCGGATAGGGGTAGCCGCTGGGATGGGATTCGGGGATGGGGTCACCAACCTGAGGAGGCTGGTGACCGCATCTTCGCATGGCATCCCGGCGGTTGGAGCGAAAGCTTCCGCGGACCACACACCGGTATGAATGCTTTGCGTGGGTGAATGTGTGTGTGAGTGGCCCGGGGCATGGGATATTTGCCGCGGGTGTTACCTCAGGCTGCAGGTTGGCCCGTTGGCTGCGGATGAGTCCAGCAACCAACGTGGCCACCCAGTCAGAGGTTTAGTCCTATGTCACGGTGCCGTGGGCGCTGGTGACCAGGCGCTTGCGGTTGAGTGGGAATGCGGTGGGGGGAGTGCCTCCCACCGGGAGGGGCCTGAAAAGGCACGACGCGGCGGGGGACTCTGTGATGTCCCACTAGAGTTTCCGGTCCCACGCCAGGCGTCTGAGGATAGTCACCGTGGGGTTTTAGTCGGTATGAGTCCGACACTACCCACAAGCCCGCCCTTCGGGTGGGTTCGCGTGTGTCCATGAGGATTTTCCCACGTACAAAAAAAAAAAGTAACCTCGAAAACAAGCAGCAAGATAGTAAGCGAGCAGGAAGCTAGTAAGGAAGCAGTATGCTTGTAAGCAAGCAATATGTTAGAAAGGAAGTTGTAAGCTACGTAAGCAAGCAGTAAGCGATTAAGCTAGCAGTAAGCTAGTAATCAAGCAGTAATCTAGTAAGCAAGCCATTAGCTAGTAAGCAAGCAGGAGGCTAGTAAGGATGCAGTATACTAGTAAGCAAGCCGTAAGTTAGTAACAAAGCAGTATGCTAGTAAGCAAATAGCAGTCTAGTAGGGAAGCAGTTAGTAAGGATGCAGTAACGTAAGAAGTAAGCAGGAATGTAGTAAGAAAGTAGTTAAGTAGTAAGCATGCAGTAGGCTAGTAAGCAAGCAGTACGCTAGTAAGCAAACGGCAAGCTAGGAAGCATGTTGCAATCTAGTAAGCAAGCAGTGAGCTTGTAAGCAAGCAGTAAAGTGGAAAGAAAGCAGGTAGCTAGTAATGAGGTAGTAAACTAGTAAGTCAGCAGTACGATAGTAAGCAAGCAGTGAGCTAGTAAGCGTGCAGAAAGCTAGTCAGGAAGCAGTATCCTAGTAAGCAAGCAGCAGGCTAGTAAAAAAGCAGTTAGTTAGTTAGCAAGCAGCAGGCCAGAAAGCAAGCAGTAAGCTACTAAGCAACAAGTAAGCTAGTAAGCAAGCAGGTGGCTAGTAAGAATGCAATTATCTAGTAAGGAAGCAGTACAGTAGTAAGCAACAAGTAAGATTGTAAGCAAACAGCAGACTAGTAAGGAAGCAATTTGCTAATAAGGAAGCAGTACGCTAGTAAGCAAGCAGTAATCTAGAAAGCAAGCAGTAAGCTAGCAAGCAAGCAGTAAGCTAAAAAGGAAACAGCAAGGTAGTAAGCGTGCAGGGAGGTAGTAAGGAAGCAGTATGCCAGGAAGCAAGCAGTTAGCTAGTAAGCAAGCAGTGAGCTAGTGAGCCAGGAGGAAGCTATAGAGGAAGCAGGAGCCTAGTAGGCAAGCGATAAGCTAGAAAGAATGCGGCAACCTAGTATGCAAGCAGTAAGCTAGTAACAAAGCGGTTAGCTAGTAAGCAAGCAGCACGATAGTAAGAAAGCAGTTAGCTTGTAAGAATTCAGTAGGCTGGTGAGCAAGCAGCACGCTGGTAAGCAATCAGCAATGTAGTAAGCAAGCTGTAAGTGAGTAAGCTAGCAGTAAGCTGGTAAGCAAGCAGCAAGCTAGTAAGCGAGCATGGACCTAGTAAGGAAGTAGTGAGGTAGTAAGCAAGCAGTGAGCCAGTAGGCGAGCAGGAACCTAGTAGGCAACCAGTGAGGTAGTAAGCAAGCTGTAAGCTTGTAAGCAAGCAGAAAGCTGTTAAGAAAGCAGTAAGATAGTAAGTAAGAAGTTGGCTAGTAAGAAAGCAGTATTCCAGTAAGCAAGCAGTAAGCTAATAACCAAGCAGTAAGCTAGTAAGCAAGCAGTAAGCATGTAAGCATGCATTAAGCTGGTAAGCAAGCAGTGAGCTAGTACGCGGGCAGGGAGCTAGTAAAGAAGCATAATGCGAGTAAGCAATCAGTAAGCTAGTAAGCAACCAGTAGGCTAGTAGGCAAGCAGGTAACTAGTAAGAAAGCAGTATGCCAGTAAGCAAGTAGTAAGCTAATAAGCAAGCAGCAAGTTTGTAAGCAAGCAGCATGGTAGTAAGCGAGCATTAAGCGATTAAGCTAGCAGTAAGCTATTAAGCTGCCAGTATGGCAGTAAGCAAGCTGTAAGCTAGTAAGCGAGGAGAAAGCTAGAAACGAAGCAGTGTGCTCGTATGCAAAAAGTAAGCTAGAAAGCAAGCAGTGACCTAGTAAGCGAGGTGGAAGCTAGTAAGAAATCAGTGAGCTATTAAGCGACCAGGGAGCTAGTTAGGAAGCAGTATGCTTGGAAGCAAGCAGCGAGCTAATAAGCGAGCAGGAAGCTAGTAAGAAAGCAGATAACTAGTAAGACAGCAGTATGCTAATATGCAAGCTGTAAGCTAGAAAGCAAGCAATAAGCTAGTAATCAAGCAGTATTCTAGTAGGCATGCAATGAGCTAATCAGCAAGCATGAAGCTAGTAGGGAAGCAGTAAACTGGTAAGAAAGCAGTTAGGTAGTATGGAAGTAGTAATGTAGTAAGCAAGCAGAAAGCTAGTATTAAAGCAATTTGCTTTTAAGCAAGCTGTATGCTAATATTCAAACAGAGTGCTAGTTAGCGAATAGGGAGCTAGTAACAAAGCAGTAATCCAGTAAGCAAGCAGTATGCTGGTGAGAACGCAGTTAGCTAGTAAGTACGCAGTAATCTAGAAAGCACGCAACAAGCTAGTATGCATGCAGTAAGCTAGTAAGAAAGCAGTAAACGATTAAGCTAGCAGTACGCTAGTAAGCAGGCAGTGAGCTAGTAAGCGAGCAGGAAGCTAGTAAGGAAGCAGCATGATAGTAAGCAAGTAGTAAGCTCGTAAGCAACAAGTAAGCTAGTAAGCATGCTGTAAGCTAGTAAGCAAGCGGTATGCCAGTAAGCAAGCTGTGACCTAGTGAGCGAGGAAGAATCTTGTAAGCCAGTAGTGAGCCTGTAAGCCAGCAGTAAGCTAGTACGCAAGCAGGAAGCTAGTAAGCAAGTTGTAGGCTAGTAAGCAAGCAGTAAACGATTAAGCTAGCAGTACGCTAGTAAGCAAGCAGTAAGCTAGTAGGCATTCAGTAAGCTAGTAAGCAAGCAGTAAGCTAGTAGGCTAGAAATGATATAGTAAGTGATCAGGAAGATTGTCGGGAAGCAGTATGCTAGTAAGCAAGCAGTAAGATAGTAACAATGCAGTTAGCAAGTAACAAAGCAGTAAAAAGGTAAGGTAGCAGTGAGCTAGTAAGCGAGCAGGAAGCTAGTAAGGAAGCAGTGTGCTAGTAAGCAATCCGTAGGTTATTAACAAGGCAGTATGCTAGTAAGCAAGCAGCAGGCTAGTAAGAATGCAGTTAGTTAGTAAGCAAGCAGCAGGCTAGTAAGAAAGCAGTTAGGTAGTAAGCAAGCAGTAAGCTAATAGACCAAGCAGTGAGCTAGTAAGCGAGCAGGAAGCTATTAAGGAATCAGTAAGCATATAAGCAAGCAGTAAGCTAGTAAGCAAGCAGTAAGCTTGTAAGCAAGCAGTAAGCTAGAAAGCAAGCAGGAAGCTAGTAAGCAAGCAGAGAGCTAGTAAGCAAGCAGTGGGCTAGTAAGCGAGGAGGGAGCTTGTGAGGAAGCAGTAAGTTAGTTACAAAGCAGTAAGCTAGTTAGCAAGCAGGAAGCTTGTAAGGAAGCATTCGGCTTGTGAGAAAGCAGTAAGTTAGTAAGAAAGCAGTAAGTTGGTAAGCACGCAGTGAGCTAGTGTGGAAGCGTTTAGTTAGTAACGAAGCAGCAAGCTAGTAAGCAAGCTGTAAGCAGGTAAGCATTGAGTATGCTAGTAAGCAAGCAGTAAGTTAGTAAACTAGCAGTAAGCTTGTGAGCAAGCAGCAAGATAGTGAGCAAGCAGTGGGCTAGAAAGTATGCAGCAGGCTAGTAAGAAAGCTGTAAGCTAGTAAGCAACCAGTATGCTAGTAAGCAGGCAGTAAGCTGGTACGCAAGCAGCGAGCTAGTAAGCATCCAGTAAGCCAGTAAGCAAGCAGTGAGCTGGTAACAAAGCAGTGAGCTAGTAAGAAAGCAGTATACTAGTAAGGAAGCAGTAAGCTAGAAGGCAAGCAGCAAACTAGTAAGCAAATAGTAAGCTAGTAAACAACCAGTAAGCTTGTAAGCAAGTTGAAAGCTAGTACGCAGGCGGTAAGCTTATAAAGAAGCAGTAAGCTAGTAGACAATCAGTAAGCTAGTAAGGAAGCAGTAAGCTAGGAAGGAAAGAGCAAGCTAGTATGCAACCCTCTGGGTCTGTGTCCTGCAATCGTCGGCCGCAGTAAGGGGCGTAGCGACCCCGAGGTACCTGATGCTTATCACTTCGTAAGCCTCCTGTTGGTCGTCACAAAGACCCATTCACAATTCCTTTTTGGTTTTGTGAATGGTAGGTGACGGCAGGAGGAACGGGGGCCTTGGCTTAACCGCCCGGGACCGCGAGTATGGCGACTGTATAAAATCGCCCTCCAATCCTAAGTTATGGTGCGCGGCGATGGGATGCATGGTTGGGGGAGGGGGCCCAATCCCAAGCGACCACCTCCGGGGGCACCTGCCGAACCCCCGGAGTATTAGGCTTGCCTGGGTAAGGCAACTCTGCCCGGGTGGACATTTTTTCCGACCTACGCTTGGGAACTAAATGGATTTTCATGACAAAACGGGGTTGGGGTGGTTTATTACGGAGAGGGAGGTCGAAGACGGTGTTGAGACTAGGGTGACGGCGCTCGCGCCTTGCCCGGCTTGGTGGAGGGCGGAGGACGACGACGAGACTGCGTCAGTCTCATCCTTCTCCTCCACCAGGAGCCACATAGGTTCCAAGGGGAAGCGGTCGGGGCAGGCCGTCTCCGGAGTGGGTAGGCCAATGAGCCCGGTGGTAATGGTGAGTTGCCTCAGGGACGAGGTAGCCGAGGAGATTTCCGAGAGCATACCCTCGTCTCTGAGGCGGGTGGAAAAGGTGGCCGCATCCTGCTCCTTTAAGGGGCAAAAGAGCGGCGGCGCAAAAGCTGAACGGACGGAACGCCCGTCTGCAGCTCCTGTCGGAGGAGGAGATACGGCGGAGGAGGGGGGCAGAGGCGTGCTGGAATGGCGCGGACCACCCTCCAATCCTCCCGCCACCTCCGCCGCGTGACCCGGCGGTGGCAAATAAGCGGGGTGCGGCGGCGGTGGTGCGAGGCTCTACAGGCCCTTCCGCCCGCACTCCGTCCGCGCAAGTTCCCCTTTCTCCTCAGATGACGAATTTCTGAGGAGGATTGGCCTCGCAGCCGCAACCTCCGCCCTCGCCGCACGCAGCCAAAGTAAAGGCCGCGAAGACGCGACCTGTGCGCCCCCCCAAAACGGCAGCGGTGGTGCTGACCGTCGCGCAGTGTGGCGTCCTGACCCTCGCGGCGGCGATGCAGCTCGCCAGGAAGAACATCTACCAGGAGGGGCTTGGCATCGCTTCCGTGAGGGAGAAGAGGGCGGTGACCGGGGGTCTCCTCCTGGATATCCCCGGACCGGAGGGCGGGGAGATGGCGGACCGACTCGCACAGAGGCTCCGGGAGCAGCTGAGAGGGAGGTCGAAGACGGTGTTGGAGCTAGGGTGACGGCGCTCACGCCTCACTCAGCGCCTGGCCCGGCTTCGTCGAGGGTGGAGGAGGACGACGAGATTGCGTCAGTCTCGTCCTTCTCCTCCACCAGGAGCCTCATAGGCTCCAAGAGAAAGATGACGGGGCAGGCCGTCAATGGAGTGGGCCGGGCGATGAGCCCGGTTGCCCGGATGAGTTGCTACAGGGACGAGGTGACCGAGGATATATCGGAGAGGATCTCCTCGTACCTGAGGCGAGTGGAGAAAGTGGCCGCTGCCTGCTCTTTTAAGGGGCAGAAGAGCGGCGGGACAGAGGCTCTGAGGGACGCTGCCCAAATGATGAGGGACGCGGCGCAGGAGCTAAGCGGGCGGAACGCCCGTCTGCGGCTCCTGTTGGAGGAGGAGTGACGGGGGAGGATGAGGGCAGAGGCGCGCTGGAACAGCGCGGCCCTCCCTCCTGTCCTCCCTCCTCCTACGCCGCGCCCTCCTGCGGTCGTTATGAAGCGGAGTGCGGCGGAGGTGGTGCGGGCCCCCACGGGCCCCTCCACCCGCACTCCGTCCGCGCAGAGGTCCCCGTCCTCCTCAGAGGACGATCTCCTGAGGAGGATAGGGAACATGGTTGATAAGAGGCTGGCCGCCTTCCGGGAGGAGCTCCTCCCCGGAAGAGCGGTCGGCGGGAGGGTGGTGCCACCCCGACCAGTGCCGGCACGGCCGGGGAAGGAGAAGGTGGGGGTAGCGAAGGCTCCGCCCACCGTGGCGACTCCGGGGCCTCGGGTTGTGACCCCCAAGGGGGGAGCGCACCCGTGGTCCCGGTTCCCGCGTCCTCTGCGGCACCGCTCCAAGGGGGGTGTCGAGGACCGTGGTGGTGGGGCGGAGGGCGAGGAGGGTGGCGAGGACGGCCTCGCAGGCGCAGCCTCCGCCCCCGCCGCCCGCGGCCAAAGGAAAGGCCGCGAAGGCGCGACTTAGCCGCCCCCCCTAGAACGGCAGCGGTAGCGCTGACCGTTGCACAGGGGGGCAACCTGACCCTCGCGGAGGCGATGCGGCTCGCCAGGAACAATGTGTCCCTGGAAGAACTTGGCACCGCTTCCGTGAGGGCGAAGCGGGCCGTGACTGAGGGTCTCCTGCTGGAGATCCCCGGTCCAGACGGCGGCGTGAAGGCGGACCGACTCGCCCGGAGGCTCCGGGAGCAGCTGGGCGAGCGGGGTGTCCGGATCGCCCGGCCCACGAAGCGCACGGAGTTGCGCGTGTGTGGGCTGGATGACTCGGTCATCGCGGAGGACGTGGAGCGTGCCCTAGCAAGGGCGGGGGATTGCCCTGAGGGGGACTTGCGTGTCGGGGAGATCCGCAGATCTCCTTCCGGCCTGGGGTCCGTGTGGGCCCGCTGCCCCCTCACCGCCGCCCATAAATTGGCGGCATCCGGGAGGGTTTTGGTGGGGTGGGATTCGTCGCGAGTGGAGATACTCGCGCCGTGCCCGCTCCAGTGTCACCGCTGCCTCAAATTGGGGCATGTGAGGCAGTGGTGCACCTCGCCGGTGGACCGCAGCGGTCAATGTTACCGCTGCGGGGCGAAGGACCACCATGCGAGCCAGTGCTCGGCAGCCCACCACTGCCCGCTATGTGCGGACAGGGGGATGCCAGCCGAACACATGGTGGGTAGCGGGAAGTACTCTCCCACCTCCCGGAAGGAGAGGAAGAGGCGTGACGTTCCGGCTCCGGCGCCGCGGGCGGTGGCATCGTCCACCATGGAGGTGGAGGTCGGTACGTCGGCCGTCTCCTCCGCCAGGCCAACCTCAACCACTGCCGCGCGGTACCGGATATGATGTCCCAAGTCCTCGCGGAGTGGGGGGTTGGCCTGGCGGTCGCCGCCGAGCCGTACCGCGTCCCTGATCACCCTCATTGGGTGGGCGACGCGGACGGCTTGGTGGCGACGGTGTGGGGAGGGGGCGACGGGTCCCCACCGTTTTCCTTGTTAGAGCGCGGTCGGGGATTCGTCGCCGTGGACTGGGGGGGAGTCGCTGTGGTGGGGTGCTACATTTCGCCCCGTAGCGGTCACGCTGCGTTCGAGCTGTACTTGGCCGAGGTCGGAGCACACATGCGTGCGGCGATATGGGGGGTCCATCGCGGATGTTGGATTCGCGACCCCCAACGCCGTGCGCATGGTGTCGGGTTGGCACGTGGTCGCGGGGGCAGAGACACTCTCCGATCACCGGTACATCCGGATGGAGGTCTCTGCCGCCGCGAGTGCATCCCGACACGGCCGCCTGCGTGGCACCCCACCACGCCGCTGGGCACTTCGGCGCCTGGACAAGGACGCCCTGATGGCAGCTGCCCTCGCTGCAACGTGGCCGCAGGGGGCGGCCGAGTTGCCGAGTATAGAGGAGAAGGTCGCCCAGCTCGGGGGGATGGTTGCGAACATATGTGACGCGGCGGTGTCCCGGGTAGGGCGAGCTTCTCCTCGCCGGGCGGTGTACTGGTGGTCGGCCGCGATCGCGGAAATGCGAGACGCGAGTGTCCGCGCACGACGCCAATACACCCGCGCGCGCCGTCGTCTACGGAGAGACGATAGTGTGGCGCGAGCGAGGGCAGATGACCTGTATGAGGCATACCGCATGCCGCGGATGGCTCTGCAGGTTGCCATCAAACGGGCCAAGACCCGGGCATGGAAGGAGCTCCTCGAGACACTTAATGACGAACCTTGGGGGCGTCCTTATAAGGTGGTGTTGAACAAGCTCCGCCCGTGGGCCCCCCCCCCGTCGCCGAAGGTCTTGACCCCCGGCTGCTGAAGGACGTGGTCAGTACTCTCCTCCCAATTGGGGAGATGGGACCACGTCCTCCGGCAGAGGCGACGGCCCCGTTGGAGTGGGTGGCCGAGCCGGGGGTCACGCAGGGGGAGCTGGCCGCGGCCATCAGACGGCTCCGGGCGCGTAATACGGCCCCGGGTTCGGATGGTGTGCCCGGCCGGGTTTGAATCTTAACCCACGGCGTCCTTGGGGCCGACATCATGCGGTTGTTTAACCGATGCCTGAGGGACGGGCGATTCCCCCGAGTTGGAAGGTAGCGGGGATGGTCCTCCTCCGGAAGGAGGGTCGGCCCGCGGAGTCTCCATCCGCATACCGCCCCATCTGTCTCCTCGACGAGGTGGGCAAGCTCTTCGAGCGAGTGATTGCTGCCCGCCTCGTCGAGCACCTGTCGCGGGGTACTCCGGGCCTGGCCGAATGCCAGTACGGTTTCCGGGGGGGCCGGTCGACGGTCGACACGATCAGTCGGGTCAGGGCCCTCTCGGAGTCGGCCGTCCCCCGGGGAGGGGTCGTGTTGGCGGTATCGCTGGATATTGCCAATGCGTTTAACACCCGTCCCTGGGTGGAGATACGGAGGGGGCTTGAATATCATCGGATCCCCCCGTGTCTCAGGGCAGTCGTCGGGGATTATCTCCGCGGCAGGTGGATCGAGTATCCGGGCCGGGATGGTGATATGCGGAGGGAGGTGTACTGCGGGGTTCCGCAGGGGTCGGTCCTCGGGCCACTCCTGTGGAACATCGCGTACGACGCGGTGTTGCGGGCCGACCACCCCGACGGCGTCAGTGCCGTGTGTTACGCAGATGACACACTGGTGCTGGTCGTCGGGGCTCAGTGGGGGAGGGCCAAGCGCCTCGCCGAGGAGGGGGCGCAGCGCGTCGTCGGCCGGATCAGGGGGATAGGGATGACGGTGGTGGTCCATATGACCGAGATGATAGCGTTCCATTTACCTCGGCAGGATCCGCCACCCCCTCTGATCCGGGTGGGTGGGGCTGATATCGAGGTGAAGCCCCGGATGAGGTATCTGGGGTTGATCCTCGATAGCTACTGGCGCTTCGAGGAGCATTTCCGGTGCCTGGTTCCCCGGTTGGAGAGGATGGTCTCGGCTTTAGGCCGGATCCTCCCCATCCTGGGGGGCCCGGCGGGGCGAGTTCGCCGCCTCTATGTGGCAATGGTTCAGTCGGTGGCCCTATTCGGGGCTCCCGTCGCGGGCGGCCGCCTTTGCGCGTCGGATGACCCTGGCTGGGAGGGGGGCCCTGAGGGGAGGCCAGGCGGCGAAGAGTCGGACCGGGTGGGTCCGGCACACGGGGAGGCTCCCTCGGTGGCCAGAAGCGGCCATGAGCTCCCGGCCGCCGAGGGGTAGAAAAGGTGTCGCAGGCAGTTGCGACTTGGGGCTCGCAGCACCACTAAACGCGGCCCCGGGACGGATGGCGGCGGGGTGGAGTGGCCCCGTCCTGCCGCTATGAGACAGAGTGTCTACCGGGGAGACCGTTTGCCCCCCCGGGGATGGTCGCAAAGCGCGGGTACGGGGAGGATACCGGAAGAATGCTTCGAGCTATTCCCAGTATCCTCCCAAATCGTGGGGAAGGGTCAGCGTGGGGTTTTTAGTGGGTAGGTCCCGCGCCCGTCATTCTACGGGCGCGGGGAATCCCACACACACCTCCCGCCACTCCCCAAAGAGGTGCAAGGGAGTCATTCGAAGATTTTCCCCACGACGAAAAAAAAAATGCTATTATGCATGCAGTAAGCTAGAGAGCATGGAGCAGGCTAGTAAGAAAGCACTTAGCCAGTAAGCAAGCTGTAAAATAGTAAGCAAGCAGTAGGCTAGTAAGGAAGCAGTTAGCTATTAAGCGAGCGGGGAGCTAGTAAGGGAGCAGTACGACAGTAAGCAAGCAGTAAGCTAGAAAGAAAGCTGCGAGCTAGCAAGCAAGCAGTAAGCTAGAATGCAAGCAGGAAGCTAGTAAGCAAGCTGAAAGCAGGCATGAAAGGAATTAGCTTGTAAGCAAGCAGTAAGCTAGTATGCAACCAGTGACCTAGTAAACGAGCAGGAAGTTAGCAAGGAAGCAGTATGCTGGAAAGCAAGCAGCGGGCTATTAAGCAAGCCGTAAGCTAGTAAGCAAGCTGGAAGCTAGTAAGCAAGCATTGAGCTAGTAAGCAAGAAGTGATCTAGTACGCGATCTGGAAGCTAGTAAGAAAGCAGTATGCTATTAAGCAAGCAGTAAGATAGTATGAAAGCTGTTGGCTTGTATGAAAGCAGCAAGAAGGTAAGCAAGCAGTGAGCTAGTAAGGGAGCGGAGAGCTAGTAAGCAAGCAGTAAGCGGTAAAGTAAGCAGCAAGCTAGTACGCAAGCAGTAACCTAATAAGCAAGCAGTAAGCTAGTAAGCAAGCTGTGAGCTGGTGAGCGTAGAGGAAGCTAGTAAGGAAGCAGTAGGCTAGGATGCAAGCAGTAAACTTGTAAGCAAGCAGCAGCCTAGTCAGGTAGCGGTTAGCTAGTAAGTATGCTGTGTGCTAGTGAGGAAGCAGTAAGCTAGAAAGCAAGCAGCAGGCTGTTAAGCAAGCAGTAAGATAGAAAGCTAGCAGCAGGCTAGTAAGCATGCAGTAAGCAAGTGAGCTATCAGTAAGATAGCAAGCAAGCAGGAAGCTAGTAAGCAACCAGTAAGCAACCAGGACGCTAGTAAGCGAGCAGTGGCCTAGTAGGGGTGCAAAATGCAAGTAAGCATGCAATGAGCTAGTAAGCAACCAGTTTGCTAGTAAGCAAGCAGTAAGCATGTAAGCAAGCAGTGAGCTGGTATGCAAGCAGTGAGCTATTACGCGAGCAGGGAGCTAGTAATGAAGCATTATCCTAGTAAGCAAGTAGTAGGCTAGTAAGCAACCAGTAAGCTAGTAGGCAAGCTGTAAGCTAGAAAACATGCAGCAAGCTAGTAAGCAAGCAGCAGGCTATTCAAAAAGTTGCTAGCTAGTAAGAAAGCAGTATGCTAGTAAGCAAGCAGTAAGATCATAAGCAAGCAGCCGGCTAGTAAGCAACAAGTATGCTAGTATGCCAACAGTGAGCTACTAAGCGAGGAGGAATCTAGTAAGGAAGCAGTATGCTAGTAAGCAAGCAGTACGCCTGCAAGCAACAAGTAAGCTAGTTAGCAAGTAGCAGGCTATTCAGAAAGCAGTTAGCTAGTAGGACTGCAGTACGCTAGTAAGCAAGCGGTAAGCTAGTAAACAAGAAGTAAGTCTGTAGGCAAGCTGTATGCTAGAATGCAAACAGTACGCTGGTAGCCAGCCAGTGAGCTAGTAAGCGAGAAGATAGCTAGTAATCAAAGTGTAAGCTACAAAGCAAGCAGCAAGCAATGATGCATGCAGTAAGCTAGAGAGCACGGAGCAGGCTAGTAAGAATGCACTTAGCTAGTAAGCAAGCAGTATTCTGGTACGGCAGCAGTGTGCTGGTAAGCGTGCAGTAAGCTAAAAAGCAACGAGGAGGCTTGTAAGAAACCAGCTAGCTAGTAGGCAACCAGTTAGATAGTAAGGAAGCTGTAAGCGAGTAAGCTAGCAGTAAGATAGTAAGCAAGCATTGTGCTAGTAAGCAAGCTGTAAGCTAGAATGCAAGCACCAAGCTAGTATGCAAGCATTGAGCTAGTTAGCAAGCAGTAAGCAACTAAGCAAACAGTAAGCGAGTAATCTGGCGGTAGGATAGTTAGCAAGCAGTAAGCTTGTGGGCAAGCTGTAAACTAATAAGCAAGGAGTAAGCTAGTAGGCAAGCGGTAATCTAGTAAGCAAGCAGTAAGCTAATTAGTAACCAGTAAGCAAGCATTAATCCAGTAAGCAACCAGTAAGCTAGTAAGCAACCAGCAGGCTAGTAAGATAGCAGTAGGCTAGTGAGCAAGCAGCAAGCTGGTAAGCAAGCAGTAAGCCAGAGAAACAGCTGCAAGCAAGCAAGCAACCAGGAAGCGGGTAATCTTCCAGTAAGCAAGCAAGCAAGTAGTGGGCTGGTAACCGAGCCGGGCACTAGTAAAGTAGCAGTATGCAGGTAAGCAATCAGTATGCTAGTGAGCAAGCAGTAAGCTAGTAATTAAGAACTATGTTAGTGACAAAGCAATAAGCTACTAAGTAGGCTGTAAGCTAGAAAGCTAGAAGGAAGCTAGTTTACAAAGCAGTGAGATAGAAAGCGAGCTGGGAGCTACAAAGGAAGCATAAAGCTAGTAAGCAACCAGTAAGCTAGAGAGCAAGCATTAATCTGGTAAACAAGTAGTAAGATGGAAAGCAAGCAGCAGGGTAGCAAGAATGCTGGTAGCTAGTAAGCAAGCAGTACGTTAGTAAGCAAGCAGAAAGCCAGTAAGCAAGCAGTAAGCCAGAAAGCAAGCAGTAACCTTGTAAGCATGCTGGGAGCTAGTAATGGAGCAGAATGCTAGTAGAGAAGCATTATGGTAGTAAGCAAGCAGTAAGGTAGTAAGTAACGAGTAAGCTAGTAAGCAAGCAGTAAGTTGGCATGAAAGCAATTAGCTTGTAAGCAAGCAGTGATTTAGTAACCGAAGAGGAAGCTAGTAAGCACGTAGTGAGCGATTAAGCTAGCAGTAAGCTGGTAAGCAGGTAGGAAACTAGTAGGCAAGCAGTGAGCTAACAAGAAAGCATTGAGCTAGTAACCAAACAGGAAGCTAGCAAGGAAGCACTAAGATAGAAAGCAAGCAGCAGGCTAGTAAGCAAGCAGCAGGGTAGCAAGAAAACAGGTAGCTTGTAAGCAAGCTGTAAGGTAGTAAGCAAGCAGTAAGCTAGTAAGCATGCAGCAAGCTCGTAATCAAGCAGTAGGCTAGAAAGCAAGGAGAAGGGTAGTCGGAAAGCAGTTATATAGCAAGCTAGCAGTAAGCTAGTATGCAAGCATCGATCAAGTAAGCGAGGGGGAAGCAAGTAAGGAAGCAATATTATTATGAGCAAGCTCTAAGCTAATAAGCAACCACTATCCTAGTAAGCAAGCAGTAGGCTGGTAAGGAGGCTGTTAGCTACTAAGGAAGTAGTTAGCTAGTAAGCAAGCAGTAAGCTAGTGAGCCAGCTGTGAGCTAGTAAGCCAGGAGGAAGCTAGGAAGGTCGCAATATACTAGTAAGCAAGCAGTAAGGTTGTAAGCAAGCGGCAGCCTAGTCAGAAAGCAGTCATCTAGTAAGAAAGCAGTGTGCTAGTAGGCAAGCAGTAAGCTAGAAAGCAAGCACTAGGCTTGTAAGTAACGCGTAACCTAGTAAGCCAGCTGTTGGCTAGTAAGAAAGCGATTAGCTGGTAAGAATGCAGTATGATAGTAAGCCAGCGATAAGCTCGAAAGCAAGCAGTAAGCTAGTAAGTCAGCTTTAATCTAGAATGCAAGCAGTAAGCTATAAAGAAAGCGGCATTCTAGTAAGCAAGCAGTAAGCTAGAAAGCAAGATGTGAGCCTGTAACCGAGCAGGAAGCTAGTATGGAGGCAGCATGCCAGTAAGCGAATAGGAAGCTAGTATGCATTCAGTGAACGAGAAAGTTATCAGGAAGATAGGATGGAGGCAGAATGCCAGTAGACAAGCAGGAATCTAGTAGGCATGCAGTGAGCTAGTAAGCGGGCATCGAGCTAGTAAGAAAGCAGTTAGCTAGTAAGCATCCGCTAAGCTATTAAGCTTGCTGTAAGCTGGTAAGAAAGCTGTTAGCTAGTAAGCAAGCAGCTGGCTCGGATGAAAGCAACTAGCTGGCAAGAATGCAGCGTGGTAGAAAGCAAGCATGGAGCTAGTAGGCATGCAGTGAGGCAGTAAGCGAGCAGAAAGTTAGTATGGCGGCAGCATGACAGTAAGCAAGCTATAAACTAGTAAGCAACCAGTAAGGTTGTAAGCAAGCAGTAATCTAGTGACAAAGCTGTATGTTAGTAAGAAATCAGTATGCTAGTAAGCAAGCCGTAAGCTAGAAAGCAAGCTGCAGGCTAGTAAGCAAGCAGAAAGCCCGAAAGCAAGCAGCAGGCTAGCAAACAAGTAGCAAGCGAGTAAGCTAGCAGAAAACTAGTAATCAAGCAGTGAGCTAGTAAGCCATGAGGGCGCTAGTAAGGAAGCGGTATGCTATTAAGGCACTAGAAATATAGTAAGTAAGCAGTAAGCTAGTAAGCAAGCTGTCAGCTTGTAATGAAGCAGCTGGCTATTCAGAACGCAGTTAACTAGTAAGAAAGCTGTATGCTAGTAAGCAAGCGGTGAGCTAGCAACAAAGCAGTAAGTTATCAACAAAGCAGGAAGCATGTAAGCAAGCAGTAAGCTTGTAAGCATGCAGCAGGCTAGTCTGAAATCAGTTATCTAGTAAGAAAGCAGTATGCTACTTAGCATTCAGAATGGTGGAAAGCAAGCTGCAAGCTAGTAAGCATGCAGTAAGCTAGAAAGCAAGCAGCAGGATAGTAAGCAATCTGTAAGCGACTAAGTTAGCAGAAAGCTAGTAAGCATGCAGTGAGCGAGTAAGCGAGGTGGTAGCTAGTAAAGAAGCAGTAAGCAATAAAGCACACAGTTAGGTAGTAAGGGAGCAGGAAGCCCGTAAGGATGCCGTAAGCTAGGAAGCAAGCAGTAAGCTAGTTAGCAACCAGTAAGCACGTAAGCAAGCAGCAGGCTGCTCAGAAAGCAGTATGCTAGTAAGCAAGCAGTAAGCAACTAAGCAAAGAGTGGACATGTAAGGAAGCAGCTGGCTATTCAGAAAGATGCTAGCTAGTAAGAATGCAGCATGGTAGGAAGGAAGTAGTAAGCTAGTTAGCGAAGAGGTAGCTAGAGTGCACGCATCATGCTAGTAAGCAAGCAGTATGGTGCAAAACAAGCAGCAGGGTAGTAAGCAAACACTAAGCGAGTAAGCTGGCTGTAAAGTAGTAATCAAGCAGGTGGCTAGTAAGGAAGTAGTATGCCTTTAAGCAAACAGTAAGCTTATCAGCAAGCAGTAAGCTAGTAGGCAGCCAGTCAGCTAGTAAGCAAACAGCAGGATTGTCAGAAAGCTATAAGCTAGTAGGAAAGCAGTGTGCTAGCAAGCAAGATGTGAGCCAGTAAGTAAGCAGTAATCTAGTAAGCAAGCCGTAAGCTGGTAAACCAGCAGCAGGCAATTAAGAAAGCAGGTACACAGTAAAAAAGCAGTGGGCTTTTGTGCAAGCAGCAAGCCAGTAAGCATGAGGTAAGCTAGTAAGCGAGCAGGAAACTAGTAAGGAGGTAGTAAGCTAGTAAGCAAGCAGTAAGCTGGTAGGAAAGCAGGTAGCTAGTAAGGAGGTAGTAAGCTATTAAGGTAGTAGTACGATAGTAAGCAAGTAGTGAGCTAGTATGCGAGCAGGAAGCTAGTAAGGAAGCAGTGTGCTAGTAACCCCTCAGGGGCTGCCAGCCTTTCAGCTGCAGTACGGGCTTAACGAACCCGGGGTACCCGAGTCATACACACACCATAAGCCTCCTGTTGGTCGTCACAACGACCCATTCACAATTCCCTATTGGTTTTGAGAATGGTACGTGACGGCAGGAGGAACGGGGGTCTTGGCTTAACCGCCTGGGCCACGAGTATGGCGACTCTATAAAATCGCCCTCCAATCCTAAGCTATGGTGCGCGGCGATGGGATGCATGGTTGGGGGAGAAGGCCCAATCCCAAGCGACCACCTCCGGGGAACCTGCCGAACCCCCGGAGTATTAGGCTTACCCGGGTAAGGCGGCTCTGCCCGGGTGGACCTTTATTTCCGACCATCTCGTGGGATTGTTATGGACACAGAAAATAAAATGGGGATGGGCGGGTTTTGTCGGTTGGGGAGGACGGAGACGGGGTTGGGGTTAGGGTGGCGGCGCTCGCGCCCCACTCAGCGCCAGGTCCGGCTTCGTGGAGGGTGGAGGAGGACGACGAGACGGCGTCGGTCTCGTCCTTCTCCTCCAGCACGAGCCACATAGGCTCTAAGAGGAAGAGGACGGGGCAGGCCGTCGTCGAGGTGGGCGGGGCGATGAGCCCGTCGGTGAGGCTGAGTTGCCTCAGGGACGAGGTGACCGAGGAGATATCGGAGAGGATCTCCTCGTCCCTGAGGCGGGTGGAGAAAGTCGCCGCTGCCTGCGCCTTTAAGGGGCAGAAAAGCGGTGGCGCGGAGGCCCTGAAGGCCGCGGCGGAGGAAATGAGGGAGGCGGCGCGGGAGCTCAGAGGGCGGAACGCCCGTCTGCAGCTCCTGTTGGAGGAGGAGCGACAGGGGAGGAGGAGGGCAGAGGCGCTGTGGAACAGCGCGGCCCTCCCTCCCATCCTCCCTCCTCCTCCACCGCCGCGTCCCTCGGCGGAGGTAAATAAGCGGAGTGCGGCGGCAGTGGTGCGGGGCACCGCGGGCCCCTCCACCCGCACTCCACCCGTGAAGAAGTCCCCGTCCTCCTCAGAAGACGATCTTCTGAGGAGGATTGGGGACATGATTGATGGCAAGCTGGCCGCCTTCCGGGAGGAGCTCCTCGCCGGAAGAGCGGTCAGCAGGAAGGCGGTGCCTCCCCGACCTGTTCCGGTACAGTCGGGGAAGGCAAAGAAGGGCGGAGTGAAGGCTCCGCCCAGCGTTGCGGCACCAGGGCCCCGGGTCGCGACCCCCAAGGGGGGTGGTGTACCCGTGGTCGCGGTGGTCGCGTCCTCCACAGCACCCTCCCAAGGGGGGGTGGCGTGGAGTGAGGTGGTGGGGCGGAATGCGAAGCGGGCGGCGAGGAAGGCCTCGCAACCGCAGCCTCCGCCTCCGCCACCGGTGGCCAAGGTAAAGGCCGTGAAGGTCGGGAAGGCACGACCAGGTCGTCCCCCAAAAACGGCAGCGGTGACGCTGACCGTTGCGCAGGGGGGCGACCTGACCCTCGCGGAGGCGATGCGGCTCGCCAGGGAGAATATCTCCCTGGAAGAGCTGGGCATCGCCTCCGTGAGGGCGAAGAGGGCCGTGACCGGGGGTCTCTTGCTGGAGATCCCCGGTGCAGAAGGCGGCGCGAAGGCGGATCGTCTCGCCCAGAGGCTCCGGGAGCAGCTGGGCGAGCGAGGTGTCCGGGTCGCCCGGCCCACGAAGCGCACGGAGATGCGCGTTTGTGGGCTGGACGACTCGGTCAGCGCACAGGATGTGTCCCGTGCCCTTGCGAGGGCGGGGGACTGTCCTGTGGAGGACCTGCGGATCGGAGAGATCCGCAGGTCGCCCTCCGGCCTCGGGTCGGTGTGGGCCCGGTGCCCCCTCTCCGCCGCCCGTAAGGTGGCGGAATCCGGGAGGGTTTTGGTGGGGTGGGCTTCGGCGCGAGTGGAGATACTCGCGCCGCGCCCGCTCCAGTGTCACCGCTGCCTCGAATTGGGGCATGTGAGGCAGTGGTGCACCTCGCCGGTGGACCGCAGCGGTAACATTGACCGCTGCGGGGCAAAGGACCACCGCGCGAGCCAGTGCTCGGCGACCCTCCACTGCCCGCTATGTGCGGACAGGGGGATGCCAGCCGACCACAGGGTGGGGAGCAGGAAGTGCTCCCCCCCCTCCCGGAAGGAGAGGAAGAGGCGGGCTGCACCGGCTCCGGTGCCGAGGGCGGTGGCATCGTCCTCCATGGAGGTGGACGGTGCTACGGGTCGGACGGCCGGGAGGAGGCTGGCGCGGCCATTAATTAATGCCGCCCCGCCTCCTCCTCCAGGCCAACCTCAACCACTGCCGCGCGGCACAGGACTTGATGTCCCAAGTCCTCGCGGAGTGGGGGGTTGGCCTGGCGGTCGCCGCCGAGCCGTACCGCGTCCCTGATCACCCTCATTGGGTGGGCGACGCGGACGGCTTGGTGGCGACGGTATGGGGAGGGGGCGACGGGTCCCCACCGTTCTCCTTGTTGGAGCGCGGTCGGGGATTCGTCGCCGTGGACTGGGGGGGAGTCGCTGTGGTGGGGTGCTACATTTCGCCCCGTAGCGGTCACGCTGCGTTCGAGCTGTACTTGGCCGAGGTCGCGGCATGCGTGCAGCGCTACGCGGCCCGCCCGGTGCTGGTCCTGGGGGATTTTAATGCCAAGTCGGTGGCTTGGGGATCCCCCAGGACCTCCGTTCGCGGCGGGATCCTGGGCGATTGGGCGGCGGGGCTCGACCTCCGGGTATTGGACCGGGGGTCGGAGCACACATGCGTGCGGCGATATGGGGGGTCCATCGCGGATGTTGGATTCGCGACCCCCAACGCCGTGCGCATGGTGTCGGGTTGGCACGTGGTCGCGGGGGCAGAGATACTCTCCGATCACCGGTACATCCGGATGGAGGTCTCTGCCGCCGCGAGTGCATCCCGACACGGCCGCCTGCGTGGCACCCCACCACGCCGCTGGGCGCTTCGGCGCCTGGACAAGGACGCCCTGATGGCAGCTGCCCTCGCTGCAACTTGGCCGCAGGGGGCGGCCGAGTTGCCGAGCATAGGGGAGGAGGTCGCCCGGCTCAGAGCATTGGTCGCGGGTATTTGCGACGCGGCGATGCCTCGGGTCGGGCGGGCTTCTCCTCGCCGGGCGGTGTACTGGTGGTCGGACGCGATCGCGGAGTTGCGAGTCGCGACTGTCCGCGCCCGACGCCAGTGCACCCGCGCGCGCCGTCGTCAACGTACAGGCGACGGCGTGGCGCGAGCGAGGGCAGCTGATGACCTGTATGGAGCATACCGCGTGGCGCGGGTTGCTCTGCAGGTCGCCATCAAACGGGCCAAGACCCAGGCATGGAAGGAGCTCCTCCAGACCCTTGATGACGATCCATGGGGGCGCCCATATAAGGTGGTGCTGAATAAGCTCCGCCCGTGGGCGCCCCCCGTCACCGAGGGTCTTGACCCCCGGCTGCTGGAGGATGTGGTCAATACACTCTTCCCAATTGGGGAGAGGGGACCGCGTCCTCCGGCGGCGGCGGCTGTCCCAGTGGAGTGGACGGCCGAGCTGGGGGTCACGCAGGAGGAGCTGGCAGCGGCCATCAGACGGCTCGGGGTTCGTAACACGGCCCCGGGTCCGGATGGTGTGCCCGGCCGGGTTTGGGTCTTGACCCAGGGCGTCCTTGGGACCGACCTCAGGCGGTTGTTCGACCGCTGCCTGAGGGACGGGCGATTCCCCCCCAGTTGGAAGGTGGCGAGGATAGTCCTCCTCCGGAAGGAGGGTCGGCCCGCGGAGTCTCCCTCCGCATACCGGCCCATTTGTGTCCTCGACGAGGTGGGCAAGCTCTTCGAGCGTGTGATTGCTGCCCGCCTCGTCGAACACCTGTCGCGGGGTGATCCCGGTCTGGCCGACTGCCAGTTCGGTTTCCGGGGGGGCCGATCGACTATCGACACGATAGGTCGTGTGAGGGCCCTCTCGGAGGCGACCGTCTCCCGGGGAGGGGTGGCATTGGCAATATCCTTGGATATTGCCAATGCCTTTAACACCCTCCCCTGGGAAGAGATAAGGAGGGGACTCGAATATCATCGAGTCGCCCCTTGTCTCAGGGCGGTCGTCGGGGATTATCTCCGCGGCAGGTGGATCGAGTATCCGGGCCGGGATGGTGATATGCGGAGGGAGGTGTACTGCGGTCTTCCGCAGGGGTCGCTCCTCGGGCCACTCCTGTGGAACATCGCGTACGACTCGGTGTTGCGGGCCGGCCTCCCCGACGGCGTCAGCACGGTGTGTCACGCGGATGACACACTGGTGCTGGCCGTCGGGGCGCACTGGGGGAGGGCCATGCGTCGTCGACCGGATCAGGGGGATGGGGATGACGGTGGCGGTCCATAAGACCGAGGTGATTGCGTTTCATTCACCTCGGCAGGATCCGCCACCCCCTCTGATCCGGGTGGGTGGGGCTGACATCGAGGTGAAGCCCCAGATCAGGTATCTAGGGCTGATCCTCGATAGCCACTGGCGTTTCGAGGAGCATTTCCGCTGCCTGGTCCCCCGGTTGGAAAGGATGGTTGCGGCTCTGGGCCGGATCCTGCCCAACCTGGGGGGCCCGGCGGGCCGAGTTCGTCGCCTCTATGTGGCAATGGTCCAGTCGGTGGCCCTGTAAGGGGCCCCCGTCTGGGCGGACGACCTGGCTGCCTCCTGGCGCAGCATGACTATGCTGCGTCGGGTGCAGAGGCGCATGGCGCTCAGGGTCGTCCGCGGGTATCGGACCATGTCACATGTGGCGGCGACGGTTCTAGCGGGGATGCCGCCCATGGACCTGCTCGCGCGGTCGCACGCGGTGGTGTACCGGCACCGCGTCGACCGTCGATCGGGGGTGGAGGCGGTCCCGGGCGGGCAGGAACCTGCTTGGGGCGATTTGAAGCGCCAGGCCCGGCTGTCCGTGTTGCTCGCGTGGCAGGAGCGGCTGGCTCTGCCAACCGCGGGGCACCGGACTGTCGGGGCTGTTCGGCCACTCCTGAAGGAGTGGCTGGACAGAGGCCATGGCAGCCTCACCTACCGGCAGGCACAGGTATTTTCCGGGCATGGCAGCTTCGGAAGATACCTGTGCCGGATAGGGAAGGAGCCGACGGCGCGTTGCTGCCACTGCGACGCTGAGCAGGACACGGCGGATCATACCCTGGAGGTATGCCCCGCGTGGGAGGGGGAGCGCCGTGTCCTGGTCGGCGTCGTCGGGCGGGATGTCTCGCTGCCGGGCGTGGTGCGCGCCATGCTCGGCAGCGAGGAGAAGTGGAGGGCCGTGGCCTCCTTCTGCGAGAACGTAATGTTGCAGAAGGAGGCCGCGGGGAGGGAGCGCGAGCTTCAGCGGCGCGCTGAAGCTCGCGCTCGTGCGGTGGCCTGAGGTCGTCGCCCGGTCGCGAGGCGTCGCGGGCGGCCGCCTCGGCGTGGCGGATGACCTAGGCTGGGAGGGGGGTCCTGAGGGGACCCTCCTCCCGCCAGGCGGCGCCGGGTCGGACCGGTTGGGGGTAGGAGTGCCTCCCCCTACCGGTCCGACGCAAGGGGAGGCACCCTCGGCGGTCTGGTGCGGCCATGAACGCCCGGCCGCCGAGGGGTGGAAACGGGGTCGCGGGCGGTTGCGAGTTGGGGCTCGCAGCCGCCACTAAACGCGGCCCCGGGACGGATAGCGGCGGGATGGAGTGGCCCCGTCCCGCCGCTATGAGGCAGTGTGTCTACTGGGGGGACCGATTGTCCCCCCGGGGGATGGGCGCGAAAGCGCGGGCACGGGGAGGATACCGGAAGAATGCTTCGAGCGATTCCCGGTATCCTCCCAAAGCGTGCCGAAGGGTCACCGTGGGGTTTCTAGTGGGTAGGTCCCGCGCCTGTCGTTGTACGGGCGCGGGGAATCACACACACCCCTCCCACCTCTCCCCGAGGAGGTGGGAGGGAGTCTTTCGAAGATTTTCCCCACGACAAAAAAAAAAAAAAAAAAAAGTAGTAAGCTAGTAAGCAACCAGAAAGCTAGTAAGCAAGCAGCAGACTAGTCAGAAATCAGTTAGGTACTAAGAACGCAGCATGCTAGTAAGCTTGCGGAAAGCTAGAAAGCTAGCAGCAAGTTAGGAAGCAATCTGTAATCTAGTAAGAAAGCAGTATGCTATTAAGCAAGCAGGGAGATAGTAAGCGAGCAGTAATCTAGTAAGCAACCAGTAAGCATGTAAGCAAGCAGTAAGCTGGTAGGCAAGCAGTAAGCTAGAAAGCAAGCAATACGCTATAAAGTAAGCAGCAAGTTAGTAAGCAAGCAGTGAGCTAGTAAGGGAGCAGGAAGCTAGTAAGGAAGCAGTGTGCTAGTAAGCAAGCAGTAAGCTAGTAAGCAAGCCGTAAGGTAGTAAGCAAGCAGTAAGTTAGTAAGCAAGCAGTGAGCTAGTAAGCGAGCTGGGAGCTAGTAAGGCTAGCAGTATGCTAGTGAACATGCAGTAGGCCAGAAAGCAAGCTGCAGGCTAGTAAGCTAGCAGTAAGCCCGAAAGCAATCAGCATGCTAGCAAGTAAGCAGGAAGATTATAAGGTAGTAGTAAGCTAGTAAGCAAGCAGTGAGCTACTTAGCGAGGTTGAATCTAGCAAGCAAGCAGTAATCGTGTAAGCAGGCAGTAACCTAGAAAGCAACGAGCGGGCTAGTTAGAAGACTGTTAGCTAGCAAGCAAGCAGTAAGCGAGTAGGCAAGCAGTGAGCGTGTAACAAAGCTGTATGCTAGTAAGCAAGGAGTTAGCAAGAAAGCAAGCAGCAAGCTAGTAAGCAAGCAGCAAGCTAGTACGCGAGCAGTGAGCTAGTAATCAAGCAGTAGGCTAGTAAGCGAGCAGGGACCTTGTAAGGGAGCAGAATGCTATTAAGCATCCAGTTAGCTAGTAAGCAACCAGTCAGCTAGTAAGCGAGCAGGGAGCTAGTAAGAAAGCATTATGCTAGTAAGCAAGGAGTAGGCTTGTAAGCGAGCATGGACCTAGTGAGAGAGCAGGATACTAGTAAGCTAGCAATAAGCTATTAAGGTAGCAGTAATCTAGTAAGCAAGCAGGAAGTTAGTAAGGAATCAGAATGCTAGAAAGCAAGCAGTAAGCTACTAGGCAAGCAGTAAGCAAATAAGTAAGCAGTATGCTAGTAAGCGAGCAGTAAGCATGTGAGCAATCAGTAAGCTGGTAAGAAAGCTGTTAGCTAGTATGCAAGCAGTAAGCCAGCAACAAAGCAGTATGCTAGTAAGCAAGCAGTAAGCCACTAAGCAAGCAGTAATCTAGTAAGCAGGCGGCAGGATAGTAAGCGAGTAAGCTTGAAGTAAGCTAGAATGCAAGCAGCAGGCTATTATGAAAGCAGTTATTTATTCAGCAATCAGTTAGATAGTGAGGAAGATGTTTGCTAGTAAGCAAGCTGTATGCTAGTAAGCAACCAGTAATCTAGTAGGCAAGCAGTAAGCTGGTGAGAAAGCAGTTTGTTAGTAAGCAACCAGTTAGCTAGTAAGCAAGCAGGATGCATGTAAGCAAGCAGTGAGCTGGTAGGCAAGCAGTGAGCTAGTAAGAGAGCAGTATGCTAGTAAGCAAGTAGTATACTAGAAAGCAAGCAGGTGGCTAGTAAGAAAGCAGTTAGCTAGTGTTAATGCGCATACGAAAAGAGGCGCGGACGAGGACAGGGACGCGAAGAATGGCGGAGTAATTCACACAGTCGCAAATTTATTGTAAGATTGCACAACGTTCACACTGCGGCAAGCGAAACTGGGACGCGGTGGGCACGTGTCCGATAACAGTTTCAAGGGCAACTCCCTAGGAGAATGCGCCAGGGCGACGAAAGTCCGTTCTCGATATCACTTACAATCGGATCGACAGCTTTTTTTTTTTTTTTTTTTTTTTTTGTCGTGGGGAAAATCTTCGAAAGACTCCCTCCCACCTCCTTGGGGAGAGGTGGGAGGGGTGTGTGGGATTCCCCGCGCCCATGGAATGCCGGGCGCGGGACCTACCCACTAAAAACCCCACGGTGACCCTTCGGCACGCTTTGGGAGGATACCGGGAATCGCTTGAAGCATTCTTCCGGTATCCTCCCCGTGCCCGCGCTTTCGCGCCCATCCCCCGGGGGGACAATCGGTCACCCCAGTAGACACACTGCCTCATAGCGGCGGGACGGGGCCACTCCATCCCGCAGCTATCCGTCCCGGGGCCGCGTTTAGTGGCGGCTGCGAGCCCCAACTCGCAACCGCCCGCGACCCCGTTTCCACCCCTCGGCGGCCGGGCGTTCATGGCCGCACCAGACCGCCGAGGGTGCCTCCCCTTGCGACGGACCGGTAGGGGGAGGCACTCCTACCCCCAACCGGTCCGACCCGGCGCCGCCTGGCGGGAAGAGGGTCCCCTCAGGACCCCCCTCCCAGCCTAGGTCATCCGCCACGCCGAGGCGGCCGCCCGCGACGCCTCGCGACCGGGCGACGACCTCGGGCAACCGCACGAGCGCGAGCTCCAGCGCGCCGCTGAAGCTCGCGCTCCCTCCCCGCGGCCTCCTTCTGCAACATTACGTTCTCGCAGAAGGAGGCCACGGCCCTCCACTTCTCCTCGCTGCCGAGCATGGCGCGCACCACGCCCGGCAGCGAGACATCCCGCCCGACGACGCCGACCAGGACACGGCGATCCCCCTCCCACGCGGGGCATACCTCCAGGGTATGATCCGCCGTGTCCTGCTCAGCGTCGCAGTGGCAGCAACGCGCCGTCGGCTCCTTCCCTATCCGGCACAGGTATCTTCCGAAGCTGCCATGCCAGGAAAATACCTGTGCCAGCCGGTAGGTGAGGCTGCCATGGCCTCTGTCCAGCCACTCCTTCAGGAGTGGCCGAACAGCCCCGACAGTCCGGTGCCCCGCGGTTGGCAGAGCCAGCCGCTCCTGCCACGCGAGCAACACGGACTGCCGGGCCTGGCGCTTCAAATCGCCCCAAGCAGGTTCCTGCCCGCCCGGGACCGCCCCCACCCCCGCGCGACGGTCGACGCGGTGCCGGTACATCACCGCGTGCGACCGCGCGAGCAGGTCCATGGGCGGCATCCCCGCTAGAACCGTCGCCGCCTCATGTGACATGGTCCGATACCCGCGGACGACCCTGAGCGCCATGCGCCTCTGCACCCGACGCAGCATAGTCATGCCGCGCCGGGAGGCAGCCAGGTCGTCCGCCCAGACGGGGGCCCCGTATAGGGCCACCGACTGGACCATTGCCACATAGAGGCGACGAACTCGGCCCGCCGGGCCCCCCAGGTTGGGCAGGATCCGGCCCAGAGCCGCAACCATCCTTTCCAACCGGGGGACCAGGCAGCGGAAATGCTCCTCGAAACGCCAGTGGCTATCGAGGATCAGCCCTAGATACCTGATCTGGGGCTTCACCTCGATGTCAGCCCCACCCACCCGGATCAGAGGGGGTGGCGGATCCTGCCGAGTTGAATGAAACGCAATCACCTCGGTCTTATGGACCGCCACCGTCATCCCCATCCCCCTGATCCGGTCGACGACGCGTTGCGACCCCTCCTCCGCGCGACGCATGGCCCTCCCCCAGTGCGCCCCGACGGCCAGCAGCAGTGTGTCATCCGCATAACACACCGTGCTGACGCCGTCGGGGAGGCCGGCCCGCAACACCGAGTCGTACGCGATGTTCCACAGGAGTGGCCCGAAGACCGACCCCTGCGGAACACCGCAGTACACCTCCCTCCGCATATCACCATCCCGGCCCGGATACTCGATCCACCTGCCGCGGAGATAATCCCCGACGACCGCCCTGAGACAAGGGGGGACTCGATGATATTCGAGTCCCCTCCTTATCTCTTCCCAGGGGAGGGTGTTAAAGGCATTGGCAATATCCAAGGATATTGCCAATGCCACCCCTCCCCGGGAGACGGCCGCCTCCGAGAGGGCCCTCACACGACCTATCGCGTCGATAGTCGATCGGCCCCCCCGGAAACCGAACTGGCAGTCGGCCAGACCGGGATCACCCCGCGACAGGTGCTCGACGAGGCGGGCAGCAATCACCCGCTCGAAGAGCTTGCCCACCTCGTCGAGGAGACAAATGGGCCGGTATGCGGAGGGAGACCCCGCGGGCCGACCCTCCTTCCGGAGGAGGACCATCCTCGCCACCTTCCAACTGGGGGGGAATCGCCCGTCCCTCAGGCAGCGGTCGAACAACCGCCTGAGGTCGGCCCCAAGGACGCCCTGGGTCAAGACCCAAACCCGGCCGGGCACACCAACCGGACCCGGGGCCGTGTTACGAACCCCGAGCCGTCTGATGGCCGCTGCCAGAACCTCCTGCGTGACCCCCAGCTCGGCCGTCCACACCACTGAGACAGCCGCCGCCGCCGGAGGACGCGGTCCCCTCTCCCCAATTGGGAAGAGTGTATTGACCACGTCCTCCAGCAGCCGGGGGTCAAGACCCTCGGTGACGGTGGGCGCCCACGGGCGGAGCTTATTCAGCACCACCTTATATGGGCGCCCCCATGGATCGTCATCAAGGATCTGGAGGAGCTCCTTCCATGCCTGGGTCTTGGCCCGTTTGATGGTGACCTGCAGAGCAACCCGCGCCACGCGGTATGCTCCATACAGGTCGTCAGCTGCCCTCGCTCGCGCCACGCCGTCGCCTGTACGTTGACGACGGCGCGCGCGGGTGTACTGGCGTCGGGCGCGGACAGTCGCGACTCGCAACTCCGCGATCGCGTCCGACCACCAGTACACCGCCCGGCGAGGAGAAGCCCGCCCGACCCGAGGCATCGCCGCGTCGCAAATACCCGCGACCAATGCTCCGAGCCGGGCGACCTCCTCCCCTATGCTCGGCAACTCGGCCGCTCCCTGCGGCCAAGTTGCAGCGAGGGCAGCTGCCATCAGGGCGTCCTTGTCCAGGCGCCGAAGCGCCCAGCGGCGTGGTGGGGTGCCACGCAGGCGACCGTGTCGGGATGCACTCGCGGCGGCAGAGACCTCCATCCGGATGTACCGGTGATCGGAGAGTGTCTCTGCCCCCGCGACCACGTGCCAACCCGACACCATGCGCACGGCGTTGGGGGTCGCGAATCCAACATCCACGATGGACCCCCCATATCGCCGCACGCATGTGTGCTCCGACCCCCGGTTCAATACCCGGAGGTCGAGCCCCGCCGCCCAATCGCCCAGGATCCCGCCGCGAACGGAGGTCCTGGGGGAACCCCAAGCCACCGACTTGGCATTAAAATCCCCCAGGACCAGCACCGGGCGGGCCGCGTAGCGCTGCACGCATGCCGCGACCTCGGCCAAGTACAGCTCGAACGCAGCGTGACCGCTACGGGGCGAAATGTAGCACCCCACCACAGCGACTCCCCCCCAGTCCACGGCGACGAATCCCCGACCGCGCTCCAACAAGGAGAACGGTGGGGACCCGTCGCGCCCTCCCCATACCGTCGCCACCAAGCCGTCCGCGTCGCCCACCCAATGAGGGTGATCAGGGACGCGGTACGGCTCGGCGGCGACCGCCAGGCCAACCCCCCACTCCGCGAGGACTTGGGACATCAAGTCCTGTGCCGCGCGGCAGTGGTTGAGGTTGGCCTGGAGGAGGAGGCGGGGCGGCATTAATTAATGGCCGCGCCAGCCTCCTCCCGGCCGTCCGTCCCCGTAGCACCGTCCACCTCCATGGAGGACGATGCCACCGCCCTCGGCACCGGAGCCGGTGCAGCCCGCCTCTTCCTCTCCTTCCGGGAGGGGGGGGAGCACTTCTTGGTCCCCACCCTGTGATCGGCTGGCCGCCCCATGTCCGCACACAGCGGGCAGTGGGGGGCCGCCGAGGACTGGCTCGCACGGTGCTCTTTGGCACCGCAGCGGTAACACTGACCGCTGCGGTCCACCGGCGAGGTGCACCACTGCCTCACGTGCCCCAATTCGAGGCAGCGGTGACACTGGAGCGGGCGCGGCGCGAGGATTTCCACTCGCGCCGAAACCCACCCCACCAACACCCTCCCGGATTCCGCCACCTTACGGGCGGCGGAGAGGGGGCACCGGGCCCACACCGACCCGAGGCCGGAGGGCGACCTGCGGATCTCTCCGATCCGCAGGTCCTCCACAGGACAGTCCCCCGCCCTCGCAAGGGCACGGGACACATCCTGTGCGCTGACCGAGTCGTCCAGCCCACAAACGCGCATCTCCGTGCGCTTCGTGGGCCGGGCGACCCGGACACCTCGCTCGCCTAGCTGCTCCCGGAGCCTCTGGGCGAGACGATCCGCCTTCGCGCCGCCTTCTGCACCGGGGATCACCAGCAAGAGACCCCCGGTCACGGCCCTCTTCGCCCTCACGGAGGCGATGCCCAGCTCTTCCAGGGAGATATTCTCCCTGGCGAGCCGCATCGCCTCCGCGAGGGTCAGGTCGCCCCCCTGCGCGACGGTCAGCGTCACCGCTGCCGTTTTTGGGGGACGACCTGGTCGTGCCTTCCCGACCTTCGCGGCCTTTACCTTGGCCGCCGGCGGCGGAGGCGGAGGCCGCGGTTGCGAGGCCTTCCTCGCCGCCCGCTTCGCCTTCCGCCCCACCACCTCACTCCACGCCACCCCCCCTTGGGAGGGTGCTGTGGAGGACGCGACCACCGCGACCACGGGTACACCACCCCCCTTGGGGGTCGCGACCCGGGGCCCTGGTGCCGCAACGCTGGGCGGAGCCTTCACTCCGCCCTTCTTTGCCTTCCCCGACTGTACCGGAACAGGTCGGGGAGGCACCG
Organism: Colletes latitarsis; assembly: GCF_051014445.1. Taxonomy (NCBI): domain Eukaryota; kingdom Metazoa; phylum Arthropoda; class Insecta; order Hymenoptera; family Colletidae; genus Colletes; species Colletes latitarsis. The sequence goes on from NC_135137.1 coordinate 17,963,443, forward strand.
CCTTCCTGCTGACCGCTCTTCCGGCGAGGAGCTCCTCCCGGAAGGCGGCCAGCATGCCATCAATCATGTCCCCAATCGTCCTCAGAAGATCGTCTTCTGAGGAGGACGGGGACTTCTTCACGGGCGGAGTGCGGGTGGAGGGGCCCGCGGTGCCCCGCACCACTGCCGCCGCACTCCGCTTATTTACCTCCGCCGAGGGACGCGGCGGTGGAGGAGGAGGGAGGATGGGAGGGAGGGCCGCGCTGTTCCACAGCACCTCTGCCCTCCTCCTCCCCTGTCGCTCCTCCTCCAACAGGAGCTGCAGTCGGGCGTTCCGCCCTCTGAGCTCCCGCGCCGCCTCCCTCATTTCCTCCGCCGCCGCCTTCAGGGCCTCCGCGCCACCGCTTTTCTGCCCCTTAAAGGCGCAGGCAGCGGCGACTTTCTCCACCCGCCTCAGGGACGAGGAGATCCTCTCCGATATCTCCTCGGTCACCTCGTCCCTGAGGCAACTCAGCCTCACCGACGGGCTCATCGCCCCGCCCACCTCGACGATGGCCTGCCCCGTCCTCTTCCTCTTAGAGCCTATGTGGCTCGTGCTGGAGTAGAAGGACGTGACCGACGCCGTCTCGTCGTCCTCCTCCACCCTCCACGAAGCCGGACCTGGCGCTGAGTGGGGCGCGAGCGCCGCCACCCTAACCCCAACCCCGTCTCCGTCCTCCCCAACCGACAAAACCCGCCCCATCCCCATTTTATTTTCTGTGTCCATAATAATCCCACGAGATGGTCGGAAATAAAGGTCCACCCGGGCAGAGCCGCCTTACCCGGGTAAGCCTAATACTCCGGGGGTTCGGCAGGTTCCCCGGAGGTGGTCGCTTGGGATTGGGCCTTCTCCCCCAACCATGCATCCCATCGCCGCGCACCATAGCTTAGGATTGGAGGGCGATTATATAGAGTCGCCATACTCGTGGCCCAGGCGGTTAAGCCAAGACCCCCGTTCCTCCTGCCGTCACGTACCATTCACAAAACCAATAGGGAATTGTGAATGGGTCGTTGTGACGACCAACAGGAGGCTTACGGTGTGTGTATGGCTCGGGTACCCTGGGTTCGTTAAGCCCGTACTGCAGCTGAAAGGCTGGCAGCCCCTGAGGGGATCGGATCGACAGCTTGGATATTTCTGCCGTTACAGGATCGCGCACGACAATCCGTTGATCCTTCAAATCTCGTTTATAGATCGGTGACGGTCGTGCCAACCGTTGGCACACATGACACGCTCTCACAACACTCATTCACTCTCTCTCATGCTATCCACACCGCTCGCACCTTAATCTAAACACGAAGACGGTACAATAAACATATTTCTACATCTTATCCTAATGCTTATACCTTATTTTAAACATGCCGCCCGCCTCGGCTGCGTGAAGCGCAACCGATGCCCCTGAGGGATTTTCACCGCCCGCCGTCACGCCGTCGGGGTCCTCCGCGACCGGCAGGACGACCAGGCGAGTGATAGGTCGCTCAAGTTCTCCGCGCGACGTGCGGATGGAGACCACGCGGACTCGTCCATCTCGGCCGGGGTGTGCTCGGTCTATTCGTCCTAACCTCCACTGACCCGGGGAAAGATTGTCCTCCCTCATGACCACGAGGTCGTTGGGTTGGAAGTCGCGCGCTGGCCGGGACCGCCGATATCGCTGCTGAAGGGACAGCACGTAGTCGCGCTGCCACCGCTTCCAAAAATGATCGCGCATTCGGGTGACGAGCTGCCAGCGGGAGAGCAGCGACGTCGCCGTTGCTTCGGGAACGCGAAGCGGAAGCGCTAGCAAGGGGCCGCCGATTAGAAAATGTCCCAGAGTGAGTGCCGCACTATCGTCCACATCCGTCGACAGGGGTGTAAGCGGACGTGAATTGAGGCACACCTCGACCATGGCTAACAGCGTCGCGAGTTCCTCGAAGATGAGAGGGTGCTCGCGGGTGACCCGACGAAAATGATGCTTCACGCTTTTCACCCCGGCTTCCCACAAGCCTCCGAAGTGCGGGGCATTGGGTGGGATGAATCGCCACGATAATTTCTCGGCCTGAATGAACGCGGTGAACTCGGCAGGCCGCGTTGCCGACCGGATGGAGGCCCGCAGCTCACGATCCGCGCCGCGGAAATTGGTGCCGTTGTCACTCCAAACCTCGGTTGGCCTACCGCGTTGAGAAACGAAGCGCTGAAGCGCTGCAAGAAAGCCGGCGGAAGAGCAATAGGACACCAGTTCAAAGTGAACTGCCCTTGTGGCAACGCATACGAACACGCAGATATAGGCCTTGCGGGTCCAAGATCCGCGACCTCGAGCGATCCTAGTGGACAAGGGCCCGGCGTAGTCGACTCCCACACGTGAGAATGGACGCGAGTGGGTAATCCGAGCGGGAGGTAGATCAGCCATCAACTGTACTCCAGTCTGAGCGCGATATCGGGTGCAGACCACGCAACGGTGTACCACGGAGCGAACCGCTGATCTGGCGCCCAACATCCAATAGGTGCTTCTTAACACCCCGAGAGTGAGTTGGGGACCCCCGTGCATTGCCCGTAGATGCGCATGCTCAATGATGCGGGCCGTGAGTGGTGACCGCGGAAGGATTATCGGATGCAGGGCGTCATATGGGCCTGGCGCGTGATGGATGCGTCCCCCCACCCGGATGACCCCGTCTTCGTCGACAAATGGGACGAGCGTGGTCAGCGGACTCGACGCGGAGACGGCCTTTCCCTCCCGAAGATTACGTAATTTCGCTCGAAACTCGTTAAGCTGTATCCACCGAAGCCAAAAGACACGCGCCCGGCGGCTATCCGGTATGTCGCGAACATCGAGGGCCCCGGGTCGCGTGTAGCAAGGAATGCTTGGCTCGCGTGGATGAAACGCAGAATATGTGCGGTGATGCGTAGAAGTCGCGGCCACGATGAGACGCTATTCGGAAGGGGTTCGAGGGGATTACTCGCGGGAGCAGCCGAGCAATGCGCGATTGTCGTACGCTCTTCCAGTGCGACCGTTGCGGACGCGTCGTCCTGAGCGGACCAGTCTGAGCGAGGGCTCGAGAGCCAGCCGGGGCCGTGCCACCACAGAGTATGGGCAAGAAAGGCTTCGGGTAACATTCCCCGTGATGCGCAGTCGGCGGGATTGTTGCGGGTCGGCACGTGTTGCCAGGACGCCGAGGGAAGTGCAGTCTGGATTTCGGAGACGCGATTCGCCACAAAAACCTGCCACGTAGAAGGGTGTCGGAGGAGCCATTCTAGGACAACCCGGGAGTACGTCCAAGCAAAAATGCTAGCCCGTACGAAGGGTGTTTCGGCGTGAATGCGCGCGAGGAGGCGCGTGCGCAGCACCGCGGCGCACAACTCGAGGCGAGGAATGCTCAACGTTTTGACCGGGGCGACACGCGTCTTAGCTACGAGAAGCGTGACGCAGATCGCCGCTCCACCTTCCGACGTGACTCGGGCGTAGACCACCGCCGCGTACGCACGAGAGAACGCGTCGGCAAATCCATGCAGCTCCAACTCCATGTTGCCCGGCGACAGCCCGCACCATCGTGGTACGCGCACGTGACGCAGTAAATGCAGTTCCACTGCATAGCGACACCACTCCTGCAGCAATTCCGGCGGAAGAGGTGAGTCCCAGTCGACCCCGCGAATCCATAGGCTTTGTAAGATAATTTTCGCGACAATGATGACCGGTGACACACAACCAAGAGGGTCGAATAGCCGCGCCGTCATGGATAATACGGATTGCTTCGTGGGAGTCGCTGCGCTGGGCTTGTCCACGCGATACGCGAACACGACGTCCTCGGGGTTCCACTGAAGCCCTAAAACGGAATGGAATAGCTCATCCTCCGATCCTAAGGGTAGGGAATTTTCCGGCAAGGCTCCTTCCGGGAGAGCAACCGCCTCAGTTGCTGCCCATTTCCCCAACGAGAACCCGCCTTTCGCGAGCAACGAGGTTAGGTCGTGACGCGTCGCGATGGCTTCGGCCAGAGTGTCAGCCCCGAAGATGACGTCGTCGACGTAGAAGTTGTGGGTGAGAACGAGGCGACCGCGAGGGAAAGAGTCTCCGTCGTCATCGGCCAGCTGCCGTAGGACCCGCTGCACTAAAAATGGTGCGGAGGCAGTGCCATACGTAACGGTACGTAATGCGAAGGTGCCCGGTTCTTGTGTTGATTCGCGAGGCCACAAGATGCATTGGTACGCGTGTTCTTCCGGATCAAGTAAAATTTGACGATACATTTTTTGTATGTCGGCTTTTAGAGCAACGCGCATGATTCGCCACCGGAGCAGAATTGAAATCAAATCGGCCTGTAATTTCGGTCCCACCAGGAGGTGGTCGTTGAGCGACGTGTCGTTCGAGGTCACAGCGGACGCATTAAAAACTATGCGGAGCTTGGAGGTCTACTCGTGCGCCACTGCATGGTGTGGTAAATAGACCGGCTCCGTCGCGAACGGAGAGCTGACGGGAGCCATATGGCCAAGAGCCTCATATTCGCGCAAAAACTCGACATATTGCGCTCCTAGTGTCGTGACGTTTTTCAATCTGCGATCGAGGGATCGCAGGAGTGCGACCGCGCAGGAAAGGGACTCGCCGATGACAACAGGCGGCTCGGTGCGAAAGGGCAGTCGTACAATGTACCGCCCGTCAGCCGCGCGACGTTGCGTGCGCGCGAAGTGTTGTTCGCATCGAGCTTCTTCCGGCGATAGCGAAGAAGGAGACGCGACATCCTCAATCTCCCAGAACCGACGCAGTAGGGAGTCGACGTCATCTCCCTTCGGCGGTGCGAGCGCGCGAGCATGATACACACCCACCGAGGACGTCTCGCGAGCGGTGGGCCCGGAGACCACCCACCCGAACACGGTGTGCTGTGCAATGGGGTCCTGCGCTCGACCACGACGCAATCCCGGGAGCAGGATCGCACCGAAATAATCTGCCCCTAATAAGACGTCGATGCCGCGAGATTCAGACGAATTGGAATCTGCGAGGGGCAAGTCTCGGATGTGAGGCCACGCAGTTGGAGAGAAGCCGGACACTCCCGAATAGGCGGTGAGGCGGGGTAGGACGAGAGCCGTCACTGTTGTATAAGCCAGGTCAGTACCTGCATGCCGGAGTAATATTTCGACCTTCGCGAGCGATGTTCCCACTAAGACTCCCCCCGCCCCCGTGATTTCTATAGCGGCCTTGCGTTTTTGCAGGTGGAGTGTCTGTACCAAGGACTCGGACACAAAGTAGGCCTCCGAACCCTGGTCGGGTAATACGCGGACCGAGACGTGCCCCCGGATGCCGACCGCGCTTGCACGACAGCTGTCGCGAGCAGTACAGGGGTACTCGCGCGCTCTGGAGGGACCGCGGCGCACGTATAGAAGGACCGAGTGCCGTTAGATCCCGAAGGAATGCCAGTGGGTTTCGAAGATGACGCTGCACGATCGCCGCCCGTCGGCGCTTCGACACTCGTCGCGGGAACGTGTAACAAACTGTGGTGATTGCGGTTACATGTCGCAGTGCATTTCGCTGCAACGTCGGCGAAAAAGTCGCACGAGGCCCAATAGGTCTGCTGCACCTTTTCGAAGGTTTCCTCGGTAAAGTACGGCATGATAGACTTAGCGTGAGCGGGGACTAACTGCAGAAACTCCAGGTACAGCTTCTCGAAGCGCACCCACTCGCCGTCCAGTCTCTTGAGCCGTCCCTCGACGGAAGCTGCAAAGAACTTAGCCTGCCCTTCCTTCCGGTAGTTAACCTCCATCCGGATGATGGGGTGCGCGATGACCTGCAGCTGGTGTAGGTGGGCTTCCACGGTCTGATTGATCAGCGGCGCTGATGTTGCAGCTCGTGCGGTCTCCATTTTGCGTTTCCTCAGATCCGGCTCGAAGGACCACTTTGTTAATGCACAGACGGAAAGAGGCGCGGACGAGGAACAGGGACGCAAAGAATGGCGGAGTAATTCACGCAGTCGCAAATTTATTGTAAGATTGCACAACGTTCACACTGCGGCAAGCGTAACTGGGACGCGGCGGGCACGTGTGCGATAACAGTTTCAAGAGCAACTCCATAGGAGAATGCGCCAGGGCGACGAAGGTCCGTTCTCGATATCACTTACAATCGGATCGACAGCTTGGATCGTTCTGCCGTTACAGGATCGCGCACGACAAACCGTTGATCTTTCAAATCTCGTCCATAGATCGGTGACGGTCGCGCCAACCGTCGGCACACATGACGCGCTCTCACAACACTCACTCACTCTCTCTCTCGCAATCCACACCGCTCGAAACTTAATCTAAACACGAAGACGGTACTGTAAACGTATTTCTACATCTTATCCTAATTCTTATACCTTATTCTAAACAGCTAGTAAGCAAGCTGTTAGCTAGTCAGCAAGCAGTAAACAAGTAAGCTAGCAGTAAGATAGTAAGCAAGCAGCAAGCTAGTATGCATGCAGTGAGCAACTAAACGAGTAGTGATCTAGAAAGCTGGCTGTAAGCTAGTACGCAAGCAGTAAGCGTGTAGGCAAGCAGTGGGATAGTAAAAAAGCACTATGCTATCAAGCAAGGAGTAAGCTAGAAAGCAAGCAGCAAGCTAGTAATCAAGCAGTAAGCTAGTATGCGAGCAGGGACCTTGTATGGGAGTAGAATGCTACTAAGCATCGAGTTAGCTACTAAGCAGGCAGTAGGATAGTATACAAGCACGAAACTAGTAAGGAAGCAATGAGGTAGAAAGCAAGCAGGAGGCTAGCAAGAAAGCAGCTAGCTAGTAAGCAAGCAGTTATCTAGTGAGTTAGCAGTGAGCTAGTAAGCATGCAGAAAGCTAGTAACGAAGCACTAACCTCGGGAGCAAGCAGCAAGCTGTGTTGCAAGCAGTAAGCTAGAAAGCAAGCAGCAGTTATCCAGTAAGCGAGCAGAGTGGTAGGAAGTGAGCAGAATTCTAGTAAGCAAGCAGTGTGCTAGTAAGCGAGCAGGAAGTAGTGAGCTAGGAAGAAAACAGACTGCTAGTAAGCAAGCTGTAAGCTAGAGAGCAACCAGTAAGTTAGTAAGCAAGCAGGGAGCTAGTAAGGGAGCGGTATACTTGAAAGCAAGCAGCTGGGTAGTAAGACAGCAGTAAGAGAGTAAGATGCCAGTAAACTTCTAAGCAAGCTGTAAGCTAGAAAGCAACAAACAAGCTGGTAAGCAAGCAGTAAGGTAGTAAGCCACAAGTAAGATAGTAAGCAAGCAGCTGTCTCGTAAAAATGCAATTAGCTTGTAAGAAAACGGTATGCTGGTAAGCCAGCAGCAAGCTCGAAAGCAAGCAGCAAGCCAGCAAGCAAGCAGTGAGCTAGTAAGCGAGCAGGAAGCTAGTAAGGAAGCAGTTAGTTAGTAAGGAAGCAGGAGGCCAGTCAGCAAGCAATAAACTTAAATGCAAGCAGCAGTCTAGTCACAAAGCAGTTACCTAGTGAGAAAGCAGTATGCTAGTAGGCAAGGAGTAAGCTAGAAAGCTTACAGCAGGCTAGTAAGAATTCAGTTAGATATTGTGCAAGCAGTAAACTAATAAGCAAGCAGTAATCTTGTAAGCAAGCAGTGGGGTAGTAAGCAAGGAGGAAGCTAGTAAGCAAGCAGGAAGCTACTAAGCGAGGAGGATGCTAGTCTGCAAGCAGCAAGCTAGTAACAAAGCAGCAGGCTAGTAAGAAGGCAATTAGCTAGCAAGAAAGCAGTGTGCAAGTAAGCAGGCAGTATGCTAGCAAGCAAGTAGCAAGCTAGTAAGTGAGCTGTATGTTAGTACAAAAGCAGTATGCTAGTAAGCCAGCAGCACGCAAGTAGGAAACAAGTAAGCTAGTAAGAAAGCAGTAAGCTAGAAAGCAAGCAGGAGGCTACTAAAAAAGCAGCTAACTATTATGCGAGCAGTAAGCTAGATAGCAAGCAATGTGCTAGTAAGCGAGCGATTAAGTTAGATAGCAAGCAGTGAGCTAGTGAGCGAGCAGTGATCTGGTAAGCAAGCAGCAAGCTAGTAAGCAAGCAGTAAGCTGGTAGGAAAGCAGTTAGTCAGTAAGTGAGCACAATGCGAGTAAGCTAGCAGGTAGCTAATAAGCAGGTAGGAGGCTAGTAAGCTAGTAGTAGGATAGTAAGCCAGCAGTCAGATAGTAAGCGAGCAGGAAGGTAGTAAGGAAGCAGTGTGCTAGTAAGCAAGCAATAAGTTAGTAACAAAGCAGTATGATAGTAAGCAAGCAGCAGGCTAGAAAGAAAGATGTTAGTTTGTAAGAAAGCAGTAAGCTAGTAACAAAGCAGTAAGTTAGTAGCAAACCACTAACCTATTAAGCAAGCAGTAAGCTTGTAAGGAAGTAGTTGGTAAGTAAGCAAACGGTAAGTTATTTAGCCAGCTGTAACCTCGAAAGCCCACGCACCCGCTTGGTTGTCCAGGCGGCAGGGGAGGTGAACCACTACGTGGCGCGTCCCCAGGTGGCGGATAGGAGTAGCCGCTGGGATGGGATTCGGGGATGGGGTCACCAACCTGAGGGAGCTGGTGACCGCATCCTCGCATGTGATCCCGGAGGTTGGGGCGAAAGCTCCCGCGAACCAAACACCGGTATGAATGCTTTGCGTGGGTGAATGTGTGTGTGAGTGGCCCGGGGCATGGGATATTTGCCGCGGGTGTTACCTAAGGCTGCAGGTTGGCCCGTTGGCTGCGGATGAGTCCAGCGGCCAACGTGCCAACCCAGTCGGCGGCTTAGTCCTATGTCACGGGGCCGTGGGCGCTGGTGACCAGGCGCCTGCGGTTAAGTGGGAATGCGGTGGGGGGAGTGCCTCCCACCGGGAGGGGCCTGAAAAGGCACGACGCGGCGGGGACTCTGTGATGTATCACTAGAGTTCCCGGTCCCTCGCCAGGCGTCTGAGGATGGTCACCGTGGGGTTTTAGTCGGTAAGAGTCTGACACTACCCGCTGGCCCGCCCTTTGGGTGGGCCCGCGGGTGTCCATGAGGATTTCCCCACGTACAAAAAAAAAAAAAAAAAGTGGTACACAGGACGGGTGGTTCCAGTGGGTTTCGTATGACCTCTACGAACGGTGAACTACCACTAGGTGATACCAGTATGTCGGTATCAGCCTTCCAGTAGCTCTAACCGGATAACTGGAAGAAGACTCAAGGCGATCCACACCGAATCTCCAACGTCGCAGTTGCATCGACGACCTGCAACGTTCAATCACAAACCTGCGTCTACGATCGCTTCACACTCGGCGTGCCTTGCGATCGCTGCAACGTCAGGCAGATTGTCCTTTTTCTGGGGAAAATCTCCAGACGCTATGACGAGATTTTCCAATAAATTGTTCGTCCGCAAACTGATTCTATTACGAGGAGCGAGATCGATTCATCCTCCTCGGAACTCGTAGGTAAATGGAAACGCGACCGTCACAGTGTCCGCTCTCGATCGCCGACGGCTCAAGAATGAACCGTGACGATCTGCAAGCGGCGACGGCTGCGGCCGGCTCCGTCGTGCAAGCGCAGAACCGGGTAGCTACGCCTCGCGTTGCTGGGCCCGGGCTGCTACCCGCCGCGGGGCCACAGCGCGGCGCTGCCGCGTTTCGTCTATCGATCTTTCTCCGATAGATCTCTTTTCTCTCTCCTCCTCAGCGCTAACAACACAATTCGTAGAATTTGTTCCACAACTCGAGAATTTCAGTGAAGCTAGCTTGAAAAACCACGTAAACAACCGCGGTATACTAATCTGAACGATGGAAAATTTCCACGTCAGCACAACCATCTAATATTACGCGAATTCAATATAGATACGGGCATCGCGGCCGAGTTTCTACGTCTCGGACTCACGCGATATTTAAACAAAGCTAGTAAGCAAGCAGCAGGCTAGTAAGAAAGCAGTTATCTATTGAGCATGCAGTGAACTAGTAACCAAGCAGTAAGCTAGTAAGCAACCGGTAAGCTAGTAAGGAAGCAGTAAGCTAGGAAGGAAGCAGCAAGCTAGTATGCAACCCTTAGGGGCTGTGTCCGGCAATCGTCGGTCGTAGGACGGTGCGTATCGACCCCGTGGTACTGATGCTTATTACACCGTAAGCCTCCTGTTGTTCGTCACAACGACCCATCCACAATTCCTTCTTTGGTTTTGTGAATGGTACGTGACGGCAGGAGGAACGGGGGCCTTGGCTTCACCGCTCGGGCCGCGAGTATGGCGACTCTATAAAATCGCCCTCGAATCCTAAGCTAAGGTGCGTGGCGATGGGATGCATGGTTGGAGGAGAAGGCCCAATCCCATGCGACCACCTCCGGTGTCACCTGCCGAACCCCCGAAGTATTAGGCTTGCCCGGGTAAGGCGGCTCTGCCCGGGTGTACCTTTTTTCCGACCTACGCTTGGGAACTAAATGGATTTTCTTGACAAAACGGGGTTGGGGTGGTTTATTGCGGAATGGGAGGTCGAAGACGGTGTTGGGACTAGGGTGACGGCGCTCGCGCCTTGCCCGGCTTCGTGGAGGGCGGAGAACGACGACGAGACTGCGTCAGTCTCATCCTTCTCCTCCACCAGGAGCCACATAGGTTCCTAGGGGAAACGGTCGGGGCAGGCCGTCTCCGGAGTGGGTAGGCCAATGAGCCCGGTGGTAATGGTGAGTTGCCTCAGGGACGAGGTAACCGAGGAGATTTCCGAGAGCATACCCCCGTCTCTGAGGCGGGTGGAGAAGGTGGCCGCATCCTGCTTCTTTAAGGGGCAAAAGAACGGCGGCGCAAAAGATGAGGGAGGCGGCGCCGGAGCTGAACGGACGGAACGCCCGTCTGCAGCTCCTGTCGGAGGAGGAGATACGGCGGACGAGGAGAGCAGAGGCGTGCTGGAATGGTGCGGCCCACCCTCCAATCCTCCCGCCTCCTCCGCCGCGTGACCCGGTGGTGGCAAATAAGCGGGGTGCGGCGGCGGTGGTGCGAGGCTCTACAGGCCCTCACGCCCGCACTCCGTCCGCGCAGAGTTCCCCTTTCTCCACAGATGACGAACTTCTGAGGAGGATTGGGGAAATGGTTGACCGGAAGCTGGCCGCCATCAGGGATGAGCCCCTCCCCGGTAGAGCGATCAGCAGAAAGGCGGTGCCCCCTCCCCGGCCAATACCGGTACAATCGGGGAAGGCGAAGGTGGGGGGAGCGAAGGCTCCGGGGCCTCGGGTCACGGCCTCCAAGTGGACCAGACTACCCGCGGTCCCGGATCGGACGCCATCCATGGCACTGTCCCAAGGGGGGGTGTCCTGGAGCGGGGTAGTTGAGCGGAAGGCGAGGAAGGCCTCGCAGCCGCAACCTCCGCCCTCGCCGCACGCAGCCAAAGTAAAGGCCGCGAAGACGCGACCCGTGCGCCCCCCCCCCCAAAACGGCAGCGGTGGTGCTGATCGTCGCGCAGTGTGGCGACCTGACCCTCGCGGCGGCGATGCAGCTCGCCAGGAAGAACATCTCCCTGGAGGAGCTTGGCATCGCTTCCGTGAGGGCGAAAAGGGCGGTGTCCGGGGGCCTCCTCCTGGAGATCCCCGGACTGGAGGGCGGGGAGATGGCGGACCGACTCGCACAGAGGCTCCGAGAGCAGCTGGGCGAGCGGGGTGTCCTGGTCGCCAGGCCCACGAAGCGCACGGATATGCGCGTCTGTGGGCTGGACGACTCGGTCACAGCGTAGGAGGTGTCTCATGCCCTAGCGAGGGCGGGGGACTGCCCTGAAGGAGACGTGCGGGTCGGAGAGATCCGCAGGTCTCCTTCCGGCCTGGGGTCGGTGTGGGCCCGGTGCTCCCTCACCGCTGCCCGCAAAGTGGCGGTATCCGGGAGGGTTTTGGTGGGGTGGGTTTCGGCGCGAGTGGAGATACTCGCGCCGCGCCCACTCCAGTGTCACCGCTGCCTCGAGTTGGGGCACGTGAGGCAGTGGTGCACCTCGCGGGTGGACCGCAGGGTTCAATGTTACCGCTGCGGAGAGAAAGACCACCGGGCGAGTCAGTGCTCGGCGGCCCCCACTGCCCGCTATGTGCGGACTTGGGGAGGCCGGCCGTACACTGGGTGGGGAGCAAAAAGTGCTCTCCCCCCTCCCGGAAGAAGAGGGGTATTCGGCCCTCTCCGGTTCAGGCACGGCGGGCGGTGGTATCGTCCACAATGGAGGTGGACGGTGCCACGGTGACGGGCTGCCGGGAGGAGGCTGGGGCGGTCGCTAAGTAATGTCGCCCCGTCTCCTCCTCCAGGCCAACCTCAACCACTGACGCGCGGCGCAGGACATGATGTCCCAAGTCCTCGCGGAGTGGGGGGATTGCCTGGCGGTCGCCGCCGAGCCGTACCGCGTCCTTGATCAACCTCATTGGGTGGGGGATACGGACGACTTGGTGGCGGCGGTATGGGTAGGAGGCGACGGGTCCCCGTCTTTCTCCATCCCCGCCTTTCTCCAGGGGTGCTACATCTGGCCGAGGTCGCGGCCACGCCGGTGCTGGTCCCGGGGGACTTTAACGCCAAGTGGGTGGCGTGGGGATCCCCCAGGACCTCCGTTCGCGGTGGGATCCTGGGCGACTTGGCGACCGGGCTCGACCTTCGCTTACTGAACCGGGGGTCGGAGCACACGTGCTTGCGGCGATATGGGGGGTCCATCGTGGATGTTGGATTCACGACCCGCAACGCCGTGCGCATGGTGTCGGGATGGCAGGTGGTTGAGGGGGCAGAGACACTCTCGGACCACCGGTATATTCGGATGGAAGTCTCTGCCCCCGGATGTACATCCCGACAGCACCGCCCGGTTGGCGCCCCACCGCGCCGCTGGGCGCTTCGGCGCCTGGGCAAGGACGCTATGATGGCAGTTGCTCTCGCTGCAACTTGGCCGCAGGGGGCGGCCGAGTTGTTGAGATTAGAGGAGGAGGTCGCCCGGCTCGGGGGATTAGTCCAAATATTTACGACACGGCGATGCCCCGGGTCGGGCGGGCTTCTCCTCGCTGGGCGGTGTACTGGTGGTCGGCTGCAATCGCAGAATTGCGCGTCGCGAGTGTGCGCGCCCGACGCCAGTACACCTGCGCGCGCCGTCGTCTACGAAGAGACGATGGCGTGGCGCAAGCGAGGGCAGAAGACCTGTATGAGTCCTACCGTACGACTCGGGTTGCTCTGCAGGTCACCATCAAACGGGCCAAAACCCGGGCATGGAAGGAGCTCCTCCAGACCCTCGATGACGATCCTTGAGGGCACCCGTATAAGGTGGTGCTAAATAAGCTCCGCCCGTGGGCACCCCCTGACACCGAGGGTCTTGACCCCGGCTGCTGGAGTACATGGTCAATACTCTCTTTCCAATTGGGGAGGGAGGATCACGTCCTCCGGCGGCGTCGGCTGTCCCAATTGAGTGGGTGGCCGTGCTGTGTGTCACGCAGGGGGAGCTGGCCACGGCCATCAAGCGGCTCGAGGCACGTAACACGGCCCCGGGGCCGGATGGTGTGCCTGACCGGGCTTGGGTTTTGACCCAGGGCTTCCTTGCGGCCGCCCTCAGGCGGTTGTTTGACCGATTTTTGAGGGACGGGCGATTTCACCCTAGTTGGAAAGTGGCGAGGATGGACCTCCTCCGGTTGGCGGGTCGGCCCGCAGAGTCTCCCTCCGGCATACCGGCCCATCTGTCTGCTCGACGAGGTGGGCAAGCTCTTGGAGCGCGTGATTGCGGCCCGCCTCGTTGAGCACCTGTCGCGGGGTGCCCCCGGCCTGGCCGACTGCCAGTACGGTATCCGGGAGGGTTGATCGACAATCGCCGCGATAGGTCGCGTGAGGGCCCTCTCGGGGTCGGCCGTCTCACGGGGTGTGATGGCTTCGGCAGTATCCTTGGATATTGCCAACGCCTTTAAAACCCTTCCCTGGGAAGAGATAAGGAGAGGGCTCGAAGATCATCGGGTCCCACCGTACCTCAGGGCAGTCGTCGGGAATTATCTCCGCGGGAGGTGGATCGAGTATCCAGGCCGGGATGGAGGTATGCGGAGGGAGGCGTACTGCGGCGTTCCGCAGGGGTTGGTCCTCCGGCCACTTCTGTGGAACGTCGCGTACGATAGGGTGTTGCAGGCTGACCTCCCCGGCGGCGTCAGTGCCGTGTGTTATGCAGATGACACACTGGTGCTGGCCGTCGGGGAGCACTGGGGGAGGTCGAAGAGTCTCGCGAAGGAAGGGGCGCAGGGCGTCGTCGGTCGGATCAGGGTGATGGGGATGACGGTGGTGCTCCATAAGTCCGAGGTGATAGCTTTCCATTCACCTCGGCAGGATCCGCCACCCCCTCTGATCCGGGTAGATGAGGCTGATATCGAGGTGAAACGCCCGATGAGGTATCTGAGGCTGATCCTCGATAGCCACTGACGCTTCGAGGTGCATTTCCGTTGCTTGGTCCCCCGGATGGAGGGGATCGTCGCGGCTTTAGGCCGAATCCTACCCAACCTGGGGGGCCCGGCTAGCAGAGTGCGCCGCCTCTATGTGACAATGGTACAGTCGGTGGCCCTTTACGGGGCCCCCGTCTGGGCGGACGACCTGGCGGCATCCCGTGCAACATGACGATGCTGCGTCGGGTGCGGAGGCGGATGGCGTTGCGGGTCGTCCGCGGGTGCCGGATCGTGTCGCATGCAGCGGCGACGGTTCTTGCGGGGATGCCGCCCATGGATCTCCTCGCGCGGTCGCACGCGGTGCTGTATCGTCACCGCATCGATCGTCGCGCGGGGGTGGGAGCGGTCCCGGGAGTGCGGGAACATGCTTGAGGCTATTTGAAGCGCCAGGCCCGGCAGTTGGTGATGCTCGCGTGGCAGGAGCGGTTGGCTCTGCCAACCGCGGGGCACCGGACAGACGGGGCTGTTCGGCCACTCCTGAGTGAGTGGCTGGACAGTGGCCATGGAAGCCTCACTTATCGGATGGCACAGGTGTTCTCTGGACATGGCAGCTTCGGGAGATACATGTGTCGGATAGGGAAGGTGCCGGCGGCGCGCTGCTGCCATTGTGACGCTGAGCAGGACACGGCTGGACATACTCTCGAGGTGTGCCCTGCGTGGGTGGGGTAGCGCCGTGTCCTGGTCGACGCCATCGGGCGTGATGTCTCGCTGCCGGGGATGGTGCGCGCCATGCTCGGCAGCGAGCGTAAGTGGAGGGCCGTGACCTCCTTCTGCGAGAATGTAATGTTGCAGAAGGAGGTCGCGGCCAGGGAGCGCGAGCTTCAGCGGCGTGCTGAGGCTCGTGCTCGTGTGGTGGCAGGAGGGCGCCGCCCAGGCGCCGGGTGTCGTGGGCGGACCCCGCGGCGTGGCCGATGACCCTGGCTGGCCCTGGATGACGCCAGCCACGAGGCGCGGGGTCGGACCGAAGTGGGAGTGTCACCCTAATTCCGAAAGGCACCCTCGGTGGCATGGAGCGGCCACCAGCCATCAGCCGCCGAGGGGTGGAAATGGGGTCGCGGGCGGGGCTCGCGGCCGCCACTGAACGCGGACCCGAGACGGATGGCGGTAGGACGGAGTGACCTCGTCTTGCCACCATGAGATAGCGTGACAAGCCGGGGGGACCCTTCTGTCCCCACGTGGATGGGCGCACAGCGCAAGCACGGGGAGGACACCGGAAGTATGCTTCGAGCGATTCCCGGTATCCTCCCAAATCGTGCGGAATGGTCACCGTGAGGTTTCTAGTGGGTAGGTCCCGCGCCCATCATTCCACGGGCGTGGCGAATCCCACACACCCCACCCGCCTCACCCCAAAGAGGTGGAAGGTAGACTTACGAAGATTTTCCCAACGCTAGTACGCAAGCAGTAAGGTAGTAAGCGAGGTGGAAGCTAGTAAGAAAGCAGTACGCTGGTAAGCGTGCAGTAATCTAGCAAGAAAGCAGCAGGCTAACAGGATAGCCGCTAGCAATTACGCATGCAGTAAACTAGTAAGCAAGCAGTAAGATAGAAGGCAAGCATCAAGCTAGTAAGCAAACAGTAAGCTAGTAAGTAACCAGTAAGCTAGTATGCAAGCTGTATCCTAGTGTGCAAGCAGTTAGCTAGTAAGCGAGGAGGAAACTAGTAACGAAGCAGTAAGCTAGTAAGCAAGCAGTAAGCTAGAAGCAAGCAGCAAGCTTTTAAGCAAGCAGTGAGATGGAAACCATGCAGGAGGGTAGCAAGATCGCAGTAAGCTATTAAGCACGCAGTAAGCTAGCAAGCATCCAGTAAGACAGTAAGCAATCAATAAGCTAGTAAGCACGCAGTTAGTTACTAAGCAGGCAGGAAGCTAGTAAGCATGCAGTAAGCTAGAAAGGAAGCAGTTGGCTAGTGAGCAAACTGCAAGCTAGTAACCTAGCAGTAAGCTAGTAAGCATGTAGTTAGCTAGTAAGCAAGCGGAATACTAGTAAGAAAGCAGTTGGCAAGTGAGCAATCACCAAGCTAGTAAGCAACTAGTTAGCTATTAAGCAAGCAGTATGCCAGCAAGCAAGCGGTAAGCTAATAAGCAACACGTTAACTAGGAAACAAGCACCAGGCTAGGGAGAAAGCAATTAGCTAATAGGAAAGCAGTGTGCTAGTAAGCAAGCAGTAAGCTAGAAAGCACGCGACAAACTAGTAAGCAAGCAGCAAGCTAGGAAGCAAGCAGCAGGTAGTATGAAAGCAGTTGGCCAGTAAGAGCGCAGTAATCTAGTAAGCAAGCAGTGAGCGTGTAACCGAGCAGGAAGCTAGTATGGCGGCAGCATGCCAGTAAGCAAGCAGGAAGCTAGTAGGCATGCAGTGAGCTAGTAAGATAGCAGTTAGCTAGTATGCAAGTAGCAAGCTAGTAACCAAGGAGTAAGCTAGTAAGCAAGCAGTAAGCTAGTCCCCGACGGCGTCAGCACGGTGTGTTACGCGGATGACACACTGGTGCTGGCCGTCGGGGCGCACTGGGGGAGGGCCATGCGTCGCGCGGAGGAGGGGTCGCAACGCGTCGTCGACCGGATCAGGGGGATGGGGATGACGGTGGCGGTCCATAAGACCGAGGTGATTTTTTTTTTTTTTTTTTTTTTTTTTTTTTTTGTCGTGGGGAAAATCTTCGAAAGACTCCCTCCCACCTCCTTGGGGAGAGGTGGGAGGGGTGTGTGGGATTCCCCGCGCCCGTACAACGACAGGCGCGGAACCTACCCACTAAAAACCCCACGGTGACCCTTCGGCACGCTTTGGGAGGATACCGGGAATCGCTCGAAGCATTCTTCCGGTATCCTCCCCGTGCCCGCGCTTTCGCGCCCATCCCCCGGGGGGACAATCGGTCCCCCCAGTAGACACACTGCCTCATAGCGGCGGGACGGGGCCACTCCATCCCGCCGCTATCCGTCCCGGGGCCGCGTTTAGTGGCGGCTGCGAGCCCCAACTCGCAACCGCCCGCGACCCCGTTTCCATCCCTCGCCGGCCGGGCGTTCATGGCCGCACCAGACCGCCGAGGGTGCCTCCCCTTGCGTCGGACCGTTAGGGGGAGGCACTCCTACCCCCAACCGGTCCGACCCGGCGCCGCCTGGCGGGAGGAGGGTCCCCTCAGGACCCCCCTCCCAGCCTAGGTCATCCGCCACGCCGAGGCGGCCGCCCGCGACGCCTCGCGACCGGGCGACGACCTCGGGCCACCGCACGAGCGCGAGCTTCGCGCTCCCTCCCCGCGGCCTCCTTCTGCAACATTACGTTCTCGCAGAAGGAGGCCACAGCCCTCCACTTCTCCTCGCTGCCGAGCACGGCGCGCACCACGCCCGGCAGCGAGACATCCCGCCCGACGACGCCGACCAGGACACGGCGCTCCCCCTCCCACGCGGGGCATACCTCCAGGGTATGATCCGCCGTGTCCTGCTCAGCGTCGCAGTGGCAGCAACGCGCCGTCGGCTCCTTCCCTATCCGGCACAGGTATCTTCCGAAGCTGCCATGCCCGGAAAATACCTGTGCCAGCCGGTAGGTGAGGCTGCCATGGCCTCTGTCCAGCCACTCCTTCAGGAGTGGCCGAACAGCCCCGACAGTCCGGTGCCCCGCGGTTGGCAGAGCCAGCCGCTCCTGCCACGCGAGCAACACGGACTGCCGGGCCTGGCGCTTCAAATCGCCCCAAGCAGGTTCCTGCCCGCCCGGGACCGCCCCCACCCCCGCGCGACGGTCGACGCGGTGCCGGTACATCACCGCGTGCGACCGCGCGAGCAGGTCCATGGGCGGCATCCCCGCTAGAACCGTCGCCGCCTCATGTGACATGGTCCGATACCCGCGGACGACCCTGAGCGCCATGCGCCTCTGCACCCGACGCAGCATAGTCATGCTGCGTCGGGAGGCAGCCAGGTCGTCCGCCCAGACGGGGGCCCCGTATAGGGCCACCGACTGGACCATTGCCACATAGAGGCGACGAACTCGGCCCGCCGGGCCCCCCAGGTTGGGCAGGATCCGGCCCAGAGCCGCAACCATCCTTTCCAACCGGGGGACCAGGCAGCGGAAATGCTTCTCGAAACGCCAGTGGCTATCGAGGATCAGCCCCAGATACCTGATCTGGGGCTTCACCTCGATGTCAGCCCCACCCATCCGAATCAGAGGGGGTGGCGGATCCTGCCGAGGTGAATGAAACGCAATCACCTCGGTCTTATGGACCGCCACCGTCATCCCCATCCCCCTGATCCGGTCGACGACGCGTTGCGACCCCTCCTCCGCGCGACGCATGGCCCTGCCCCAGTGCGCCCCGACGGCCAGCACCAGTGTGTCATCCGCATAACACACCGTGCTGACGCCGTCGGGGAGGCCGGCCCGCAACACCGAGTCGTACGCGATGTTCCACAGAATTGGCCCGAGGACCGACCCCTGCGGAACACCGCAGTACACCTCCCTCCGCATATCACCATCCCGGCCCGGATACTCGATCCACCTGCCGCGGAGATAATCCCCGACGACCGCCCTGAGACAAGGGGGGACTCGATGATATTCGAGCCCCCTCCTTATCTCTTCCCAGGGGAGGGTGTTAAAGGCATTGGCAATATCCAAGGATATTGCCAATGCCACCCCTCCCCGGGAGACGGCCGCCTCCGAGAGGGCCCTCACACGACCTATCGCGTCGATAGTCGATCGGCCCCCCCGGAAACCGAACTGGCAGTCGGCCAGACCGGGATCACCCCGCGACAGGTGCTCGACGAGGCGGGCAGCAATCACACGCTCGAAGAGCTTGCCCACCTCGTCGAGGAGACAAATGGGACGGTATGCGGAGGGAGACTCCGCGGGCCGACCCTCCTTCCGGAGGAGGACCATCCTCGCCACCTTCCAACTGGGGGGGAATCGCCCGTCCCTCAGGCAGCGGTCGAACAACCGCCTGAGGTCGGCCCCAAGGACGCCCTGGGTCAAGACCCAAACCCGGCCGGGCACACCATCCGGACCCGGGGCCGTGTTACGAACCCCGAGCCGTCTGATGGCCGCTGCCAGCTCCTCCTGCGTGACCCCCAGCTCGGCCGTCCACTCCACTGGGACAGCCGCCGCCGCCGGAGGACGCGGTCCCCTCTCCCCAATTGGGAAGAGTGTATTGACCACGTCCTCCAGCAGCCGGGGGTCAAGACCCTCGGTGACGGGGGGCGCCCACGGGCGGAGCTTATTCAGCACCACCTGATATGGGCGCCCCCATGGATCGTCATCAAGGGTCTGGAGGAGCTCCTTCCATGCCTGGGTCTTGGCCCGTTTGATGGCGACCTGCAGAGCAACCCGCGCCACGCGGTATGCTCCATACAGGTCATCAGCTGCCCTCGCTCGCGCCACGCCGTCGCCTGTACGTTGACGACGGCGCGCGCGGGTGTACTGGCGTCGGGCGCGGACAGTCGCGACTCGCAACTCCGCGATCGCGTCCGACCACCAGTACACCGCCCGGCGAGGAGAAGCCCGCCCGACCCGAGGCATCGCCGCGTCGCAAATACCCGCGACCAATGCTCCGAGCCGGGCGACCTCCTCCTCTATGCTCGGCAACTCGGCCGCTCCCTGCGGCCAAGTTGCAGCGAGGGCAGCTGCCATCAGGGCGTCCTTGTCCAGGCGCCGAAGCGCCCAGCGGCGTGGTGGGGTGCCACGCAGGCGGCCGTGTCGGGATGCACTCGCGGCGGCAGAGACCTCCATCCGGATGTACCGGTGATCGGAGAGTGTCTCTGCCCCCGCGACCACGTGCCATCCCGACACCATGCGCACGGCGTTGGGGGTCGCGAATCCAACATCCACGATGGACCCCCCATATCGCCGCACGCATGTGTGCTCCGACCCCCGGTTCAATACCCGGAGGTCGAGCCCCGCCGCCCAATCGCCCAGGATCCCGCCGCGAACGGAGGTCCTGGGGGATCCCCAAGCCACCGACTTGGCATTAAAATCCCCCAGGACCAGCACCGGCCGGGCCGCGTAGCGCTGCACGCATGCCGCGACCTCGGCCAAGTACAACTCGAACGCAGCGTGACCGCTACGGGGCGAAATGTAGCACCCCACCACAGCGACTCCCCCCCAGTCCACGGCGACGAATCCCCGACCGCGCTCCAACAAGGAGAACGGTGGGGACCCGTCGCCCCCTCCCCATACCGTCGCCACCAAGCCGTCCGCGTCGCCCACCCAATGAGGGTGATCAGGGACGCGGTACGGCTCGGCGGCGACCGCCAGGCCAACGCCCCACTCCGCGAGGACTTGGGACATCAAGTCCTGTGCCGCACGGCAGTGGTTGAGGTTGGCCTGGAGGAGGAGGCGGGGCGGCATTAATTAATGGCCGCGCCAGCCTCCTCCCGGCCGTCCGTCCCCGTAGCACCGTCCACCTCCATGGAGGACGATGCCACCGCCCTCGGCACCGGAGCCGGTGCAGCCCGCCTCTTCCTCTCCTTCCGGGAGGGGGGGGGAGCACTTCTTGCTCCCCACCCTGTGATCGGCTGGCCTCCCCATGTCCGCACACAGCGGGCAGTGGGGGGCCGCCGAGCACTGGCTTGCACGGTGCTCTTTGGCACCGCAGCGGTAACACTGACCGCTGCGGTCCACCGGCGAGGTGCACCACTGCCTCACGTGCCCCAATTCGAGGCAGCGGTGACACTGGAGCGGGCGCGGCGCGAGGATTTCCACTCGCGCCGAAACCCACCCCACCAACACTCTCCCGGATTCCGCCACCTTACGGGCGGCAGAGAGGGGGCACCGGGCCCACACCGACCCGAGGCCGGAGGGCGACCTGCGGATCTCTCCGATCCGCAGGTCCTCCACAGGACAATCCCCCACCCTCGCAAGGGCACGGGACACATCCTGTGCGCTGACCGAGTCGTCCAGCCCACAAACGCGCATCTCCGTGCGCTTCGTGGGCCGGGCGACCCGGACACCTCGCTCGCCCAGCTGCTCCCGGAGCCTCTGGGCGAGACGATCCGCCTTCGCGCCGCCTTCTGCACCGGGGATCTCCAGCAAGAGACCCCCGGTCACGGCCCTCTTCGCCCTCACGGAGGCGATGCCCAGCTCTTCCAGGGAGATATTCTCCCTGGCGAGCCGCATCGCCTCCGCGAGGGTCAGGTCGCCCCCCTGCGCAACGGTCAGCGTCACCGCTGCCGTTTTTGGGGGACGACCTGGTCGTGCCTTCCCGACCTTCGCGGCCTTTACCTTGGCCGCCGGCGGCGGAGGCGGAGGCTGCGGTTGCGAGGCCTTCCTCGCCGCCCGCTTCGCCTTCCGCCCCACCACCTCACTCCACGCGACCCCCCCTTGGGAGGGTGCTGTGGAGGACGCGACCACCGCGACCACGGGTACACCACCCCCCTTGGGGGTCGCGACCCGGGGCCCTGGTGCCGTAACGCTGGGCGGAGCCTTCACTCCGCCCTTCTTTGCCTTCCCCGACTGTACCGGAACAGGTCGGGGAGCCACCGCCTTCCTGCTGACCGCTCTTCCGGCGAGGAGCTCCTCCCGGAAGGCGGCCAGCTTGCCATCAATCATGTCCCCAATCCTCCTCAGAAGATCGTCTTCTGAGGAGGACGGGGACTTCTTCACGGGCGGAGTGCGGGTGGAGGGGCCCGCGGTACCCCGCACCACTGCCGCCGCACTCCGCTTATTTACCTCCGCCGAGGGACGCGGCGGTGGAGGAGGAGGGAGGATGGGAGGGAGGGCCGCGCTGTTCCACAGCGCCTCTGCCCTCCTCCTCCCCTGTCGCTCCTCCTCCAACAGGAGCTGCAGACGGGCGTTCCGCCCTCTGAGCTCCCGCGCCGCCTCCCTCATTTCCTCCGCCGCGGCCTTCAGGGCCTCCGCGCCACCGCTTTTCTGCCCCTTAAAGGCGCAGGCAGCGGCGACTTTCTCCACCCGCCTCAGGGACGAGGAGATCCTCTCCGATATCTCCTCGGTCACCTCGTCCCTGAGGCAACTCAGCCTCACCGACGGGCTCATCGCCCCGCCCACCTCGACGACGGCCTGCCCCATCCTCTTCCTCTTAGAGCCTATGTGGCTCGTGCTGGAGGAGAAGGACGAGACCGACGCCGTCTCGTCGTCCTCCTCCACCCTCCACGAAGCCGGACCTGGCGCTGAGTGGGGCGCGAGCGCCGCCACCCTAACCCCAACCCCGTCTCCGTCCTCCCCAACCGACAAAACCCGCCCCATCCCCATTTTATTTTCTGTGTCCATAATAATCCCACGAGATGGTCGGAAATAAAGGTCCACCCGGGCAGAGCCGCCTTACCCGGGTAAGCCTAATACTCCGGGGGTTCGGCAGGTTCCCCGGAGGTGGTCGCTTGGGATTGGGCCTTCTCCCCCAACCATGCATCCCATCGCCGCGAACCATAGCTTAGGATTGGAGGGCGATTTTATAGAGTCGCCATACTCGTGGCCCAGGCGGTTAAGCCAAGACCCCCGTTCCTCCTGCCGTCACGTACCATTCACAAAACCAATAGGGAATTGTGAATGGGTCGTTGTGACGACCAACAGGAGGCTTACGGTGTGTGTATGACTCGGGTACCCCGGGTTCGTTAAGCCCGTACTGCAGCTGAAAGGCTGGCAGCCCCTGAGGGGAGACCGAGGTGATTGCGTTTCATTCACCTCGGCAGGATCCGCCACCCCCTCTGATCCGGGTGGGTGGGGCTGACATCGAGGTGAAGCCCCAGATTAGGTATCTGGGGCTGATCCTCGATAGCCACTGGCGTTTCGTGGAGCATTTCCGCTGCCTGGTCCCCAGGTTGGAAAGGATGGTTGCGGCTCTGGGCCGGATCCTGCCCAACCTGGGGGGCCCGGCGGGCCGAGTTCGTCGCCTCTATGTGGCAATGGTCCAGTCGGTGGCCCTATACGGGGCCCCCGTCTGGGTGGACGACCTGGCTGCCTCCCGGCGCAGCATGACTATGCTGCGCCGGGTGCAGAGGCGCATGGCGCTCAGGGTCGTCCGCGGGTATCGGACCGTGTCACATGAGGCGGCGACGGTGCTAGCGGGGATGCCGCCCATGGACCTGCTCGCGCGGTCGCACGCGGTGATGAACCGGCACCGCGTCGACCGTCGCGCGGGGGTGGGGGCGGTCCCGGGCGGGCAGGAACCTGCTTGGGGCGATTTGAAGCGCCAGGCCCGGCAGTCCGTATTGCTCGCGTGGCAGGAGCGGCTGGCTCTGCCAACCGCGGGGCACCGGACTGTCGGGGCTGTTCGGCCACTCCTGAAGGAGTGGCTGGACAGAGGCCATGGCAGCCTCACCTACCGGCTGGCACAGGTATTTTCCGGGCATGGCAGCTTCGGAAGATACCTGTGCCGGATAGGGAAGGAGCCGACGGCGCGTTGCTGCCACTGCGACGCTGAGCAGGACACGGCGGATCATACCCTAGAGGTATGCCCCGCGTGTGAGGGGGAGCGCCGTGTCCTGGTCGGCGTCGTCGGGCGGGATGTCTCCCTGCCGGGCGTGGTGCGCGCCATGCTCGGCAGCGAGGAGAAGTGGAGGGCCGTGGCCTCCTTCTGCGAGAACGTAATGTTGCAGAAGGAGGCCGCGGGGAGGGAGCGCGAGCTTCAGCGGCGCTGAAGCTCGCGCTCGTGCGGTGGCCCGAGGTCGTCGCCCGGTCGCGAGGCGTCGCGGGCGGCCGCCTCGGCGTGGCGGATGACCTAGGCTGGGAGGGGGGTCCTGAGGGGACCCTCCTCCCGCCAGGCGGCGCCGGGTCGGACCGGTTGGGGGTAGGAGTGCCTCCCCCTACCGGTCCGACGCAAGGGGAGGCACCCTCGGCGGTCTGGTGCGGCCATGAACGCCCGGCCGCCGAGGGGTGGAAACGGGGTCGCGGGCGGTTGCGAGTTGGGGCTCGCAGCCGCCACTAAACGCGGCCCCGGGACGGATAGCGGCGGGATGGAGTGGCCCCGTCCTGCCGCTATGACACAGTGTGTCTACCGGGGGGACCGTTTGTCCCCCCCGGGGATGGGCGCGAAAGCGCGGGCACGGGGAGGATACCGGCAGAATGCTTCGAGCGATTCGCGGTGTCCTCCCAAAGCGTGCCGAAGGGTCACCGTGGGGTTTTTAGTGGGTAGGTCCCGCGCCTGTCGTTCTACGGGCGCGGGGAATCCCACACACCCCTCCCACCTCTCCCCAAAGAGGTGGGAGGGAGTCTTTCGAAGATTTTCCCCACGACAAAAAAAAAAAAAAAAAAAAAAAAAAAAGTAGCTAGTAAGCAGGCAGTAAGCTTGTAAGCAAGCAGCAGGCTAGTAAGTAAGAAGAGGGCCGTGACCGGGAATGTGGCCTCCTGCTGGAGATTCCCATACCGTAGGGCGGGGAGAAGGCGGACCGACTCGGCCAGAGGCTCCGGGAGCAGATGGGCGAGCGGGTTGTCCGGGTGGCCAGGCCCACGATGTGCACGGAGATGCGCGCTTGTGGGATGTACGACTCGGTCACAGCGCAGGAGGTGTTTCATGCCCTAGCGAGGGCGGGGGACTGCCCCGAAGGAGACGTGCGGGTCGGAGAGATCCGCAGGTCTCCTTCCGGCCGGTGGTCGGTGTGGGCCCGGTGCCGCCTCTCCGCTGCCCGCAATGTGGCGGAATCCGGGAGGGTTTTATTGGGGTGGGTTTCGGCGCGAGTGGAGATGCACGAGCCGCGCCCACTCCTGTGTCACCGCTGCCTCGAGATGTGGCACGTGAGGCAGCGGTGCACCTCACCGGTGGACCGCACGGTTTAATGTTACCGCTGCGGAGCGAAAGACCACCGGGCGAGTCAGTGCTCGGCGGCCCCCCACTGCCCGCTATGTGCGGACTTCGGGAGGCCGGTCGATCACAGGGTGGGGAGCAAAAAGTGCTCTCCCACCACCCGGAAGATGAGCGGGAATCGGCCCTCTCCGGTTGAGGCACGGCGGTCGGTGGCATCGTCCACAATGGAGGTGGATGGTGCCACGTGGACGGGCAGCCGGGAGGAGGCTGGGGCGGCCGCTAAGTAATGTCGCCCCGTCTCCTCATCCAGGCCAACCTCAACCACTGACGCGCGGCACAGGACATGCTGTCCCAAGTCCTCGCGGAGTGGGGGGTCGGCCTGGCGGTCGCCGCCACGCCGTACCGCGTCCTTGATCACCCTCATTGGGTGGGGGACGCGGACGGCTTGGTGGCGGCGGTACGGGTTGGAGGCGCGGGTCCCTGCCTTTCTCCATCCTGGAGCGCGGTCGGGGCTTCGTCGCCGTGGACTGTGGGGGAGTCGCCGTGGTGGGATACCACATCTCGCCCTGCAGCGGCCACGCCGCGTTCGAGCAGTACCTGGCCGAGGTCGCGGCATGCGTGCAACGCTGCGCGAGCAGGCCGGTGATGGCCCTGTGGGATTTTAACGCCAAGTCGGTGGCCTGGGGATTCGCCAGGACCTCCGTTCACGGCGTGAATCTCGGCGACTGGGCGGCCGGGCTCGACCTTCGGTTACTGAACCGGGGGTCGGAGCACACGTGCGTGCGGCGATATGGGGGGTCCATCGTAAATGTTGGATTCGGGACCACCAACGCCGTGTCCATGGTTTCGGGATGGCAGGTGGTTTTGGGGGGGGGGCAGAGACACTCTCGGACCTCCGGTATATTCGGATGGAGGTCTCTGCCCCCGGATGTACATCCCGATACCACCGGCTGTTTGGCGCCCCACCACGCCGCTGGGCGATTCGGCGCCTGGACAAGGACGCTATGATGGCAGCTGCTCTCGCTGCAACTTGGCCGCATGGGGCGGCCGAGTTACCGAGCATAGTGGAGGAGGTCGTTCGTCTCGGGGGATTAGTCGCAAATATTTGCGACGCGACGATGCCCTGGGTCGGGCGGGCTTCTCTACGCCGGGCGGTGTACCGGTGGCCGGCCGCGATCGCAGAATTGCGCGTCACGAGTGTGCGCGTCCGACGCTAGTACACCCGCTCGCGCCGTCGTCTACGAAGAGACGATGGCGTGGCGCGAGCGAGGGCAGATGACCCGTATGAGTCATACCGTACGGCTCGTGTTGCTCTGCAGGTCGCCATCAAACAGACCAAATCTCGGGCATGGAAGGAGCTCCTCCAGACCTTCGATGACGATCCTTGGGGGCGCCCGTATAAGGTAGTGTTAAATATGCTCCGCCCGTGGGCGCCCCCTGTCACCGAGGGTCTTGACCCCGGCTGCTGGAGGACATGGTCAATACTCTCTTTCCAATTGGGGAGGGAGGATCACGTCCTCCGGCGGCGTCGGCTGTCCCAATTGAGTCGGTGGCCGTGCTGGGAGTCACTCAGGGGGAGCTGGCCTCGGCCATCAAACGGCTCGGGGCGCGTATCACGGCCCCGGGGCCGGATGCTGTGCCCGGCCTGGTTCGGGTTTTGACCCAGGGCGTCCTTGCGGCCGACCTCAGGCGGTTGTTTGACCGATGCCTGAGGGACGGGCGATTCCCCCCTAGTTGGAAAGTGGCGAGGATGGTCCTCCTCCGGAAGGCGGGTCGGCCCGCCGAGTCTCCCTCCGCATACCGGCCCATCTGTCTCCTCGACGAGGTGGGCAAGCTCTTCGAGCGCGTGATTGCTGCCCCCCTCGTCGAGCACCTGTCGCGGGGTGCCCCAGGTTGCGTCAGGACCCTCTCGGAGTCGGCCGTCTCGCGGGGTGGGATGGCTTTGGCAGTATCCTTGGATATTGCCAACGCCTTTAACACCCTTCCCTGGCAAGAGATAAGGAGGGGGCTCGAAGATCATCGGGTTCCACCGTATCTCATGGCAGCCGTCGGGGATTATCTCCGCGGCAGGTGGATCGAGTATCCGGGCCGGGATGGTGATATGCGGACGGAGGTCTACTGCGGGGTTCCGCAGGTGTCGGTCCTCGGGCCACTCCTGTGGAACATCGCGTACGACGCGGTGTTGTGGGCCGACCTCCTTGACGGCGTCAGCGACGTGTGTTATGCAGATGACACACTGGTGCTGGCTGTCGGGGCGCACTGGGGGAGAGCCAAGCGCCTCGCGGAGGTGGGGGCGCAGCGCGTCGTCGGCCGCATCTGAGGGATGGGGATGAAGGTGGCGGTCCATAAGACCGAGATTATAGCGTTCCATTCACCTCGGCAGGATCCGTCCCCCCCCCCTGATGCAGGTTGGTGAGGCTGATCTCGAGGTGAAGCCCCACATAAGGTATCTGGGCTTGATCCTCGATAGCCACTGGCGCTTCGAGGAGCATTTTCGCTGCCTGGTCCTCCGCTTGGAGAGGATGGTCGCGGCTTTAGGGCGAATCCTACACAACCTGGGGGGCCCGGCGGGCCGAGTTCGCCGTCTCTATGTGGTAATGGTGCAGTCGGTAGTCCTTTACGGGGCCCCCGTCTGGGCGGACGTCGTGGCGGCCTCTCGGCGCAGCATGACAATGCTGCGTCGGGTGCAGAGGCGGATGGCGTTGGGGAACGTCCGCGAGTACCTCACCGTGTCGCATGAGGCGGCGACGGTTCTTGCGGGGATGCCGCCCATGGACCTCCTCGCGCGGTCGCTCGCGGTGCTGTATCGTCACCGCGTCGACCGTCGCGCGGGGGTGGGTGCGATTTGAAGCGCCAGGTCCGGCAGTTGGTGATGCTCGCGTAACAGGAGCGGCTGGCTCCGCCAACCGCGGGTCATCGGACAGACGGAACTGTCCGGCCACTCCAGAGTGAGTGGCTGGACAAAGGCCATGGAGGCCTCACTTATCGAATGGCACAGGTGTTCTCCGGACATGGCAGCTTCGGGAGATACCTGCGTCGGATAGGGAAGGAGCAGGCGGCACGCTGCTGCCATTGTGACGCTGCGCAGGACACGGCTGAACATACTTTCGAGGTGTGCCCTGCGTGGAAGGAGGAGCGCCGTGTCCTGGTCAGCGTCATCTGGCGGGATGTCTCGATGCCGGGCATGGTGCGCGCCATGCTCGGCAGCGTGGGGAAGTGGAGGGCCGTTGCCTCCTCCTGTGAGAGCGTAATGTTGCAGAAGGAGGCCGCCGGCAGGGAACGCGAGCTTCAGTGGCGTGCTGAGGCTCGCGCACGTGTGGTGGTGGGAGGCCGTCGTCCAGGCGCCGGGCATCGTGTGCGGCCCCCGCGGCGTGGCAGACGACCCTGGCTGGGAGAGGGTTCCTGAAGGGTGCCTCATCAGGCACGAGGCGCAGAGCCGGACCGGATGGGGGTGGAATTGTCATCCCAATTCCGGTCCAACGCATCGGGAAGCACCCTCGGTGGCATGGTGCCGTCATGAGCCACCAGCCGCCGAGGGGTACAAGTGGAGTTGCGTGCGGTTGCGAGTTGGAGCACGCAGCCGCCAGTGACCGAGGCCCCGAGACGGATGGCGGCGAGAAGGAGTGGACTCGCCCTGCCGCCATGAGATAGTGTAACTGCCGGGAGGAACCGTTTGTCCCTCCGTGAATGGGGGCACAGCGCAGGCTCGGGGAGGGTACCGGAAGTATGCATCGAGCAATTCCCGGTATCCACGCAAATCGTGCCTAAGGGTCACCGTGGGGTTTATAGTGGGTAGGTCACGCGCCCGGCATTCCATGGGCGCGGGGAATCCCACACACCTCTCCTGCCTCACCCCAAAGAGGTGGGCGGGAGTGTTACGAAGATTTGCCCTACGAAAAAAAATGGCTAGTAGGGAAGCAGTATGCTAGTAAGAAACAAGTAAGCTAGTAAGCAAGCAGCAGGCTAGTAAAAAAGCAATCAGCTAGTACGAGAGCAGCTAGCTATTACCAAGCAGTAAGCTAGATGCAGCGTGCTTAGAAGCGTGTAGTAAGCGAGTAAGTTAGCAGTAAGCTAGCAAGCAGGTAGTAAGCTAGTAAGCAACCAGTAAGCTAGAACGCAGCAACCAGCTAGTAAGCAAGTAGTGCGCTAGTAAGCGAGCATGGAGCTCGTAAGGAAGCAGTATTTTAATAAGCCTGCACAAAGCTAGTAAGTAACCAATAAGTTAGTAAGCATGCATCGGGCTAGACAGAAAGCAGTAAGTTAGTAATCAAGCTGTAAGCTTGTAAGCATGCAGTAAGCTGGTAAGAAAGCAGCATGCTAGTAAGCAAGAAATAAGCTGGAAGCAAGCAGCAAGCTGGTTAGCATGCACTATGCTGGAAAGCAAGCAGCAGGCTAGCAAGAGAGCAGCTAGATATTGAGCATACAGTGATCTAGTAAGCAAGCAGTAAGATAGTAAGCAAGCAGCAGGCTAGTAAACAAGCAGTACACTAGTAAGCAAGCGGCAAGCTAGAAAGCACGTAGCAATCTAGTAAGCAAGCTGTAAGCATGTAAGCAAGCAGTAAGCTGGTAAGAAAGCAGGTAGCTAGTAAGGAGGTAGCAAGCTAGCAAGCAAGTAGTAAGATAGTAAGCATGCAATAAGGTAGCAAGCAAGCCGTGCGTAAGCAAGCGATAAGATAGTATCCTAGCAGTGAGCTAGTAAGAAATCTGTGTGCTAGTAAGCAAGCGGTAAGCTGGATTGCAAGCACCACGCTGTGTGGCAAGCAGTAAGCTAGAAAGCAAGGAGCAGGCTAGTAAGCAAGCAGTAAGAGAGTAAGCGAGCTGTAAGCTAGTAAGCAAGCAGTAAGCTAGTAGGCAAGAGGCTGGCTAGAAAGAAAGCAGTATGCCAGTAAGCATGCTGTAAGCTAATAACCAAGCAGTAGGCTGGTATGCAAGCAGTGAGCTAGTAAGCGAGGTGGGATATAGTAGGGAAGCATTATGTTAGTAAGCAAGCAGGGACCTTGTAAGGGAGCAGAATGCTACTAAGCAACCAATAAGGTAGTAAGCAAGCAGGAAGCTAGTAAGGGAGCAGTAAGCTAGTAAGCAAGCAATAAGATACTAAGCAAACAGTAAGCTTGTAAGCAAGCAACAGGCTAGTCAGAAAGCTGCTAGCTAGTATGAAAGCAGTATGCTAGTAAGCAAGCAGTGTGCTAGTAAGCAAGCAGTAAGCTAGTAAGCAAGCAGTAAGCTTGTAAGAAAGCAGTTAGCTAGTAAGTAAGCACCTGGCTAGTAAGCAAGCAGTAAGCTTGTAAGCAAGCAGTAAGCTTGTAAGCAAGCAGTAAGCTTGTAAGAAAGCAGTTATCTAGTAAGCAAGCAGCGGGCTAGTAAGAAAGCGGTGTGTAAGTATGCAAGCAGTAAGCTAATAAGCAAGCAGTAACTAGTAAGCAAGCAATAAGCATGTAAGCATGCAGTAAGCTGGTACGAAAGCAGTTATCTAGTAAGTAAGCTGCAAGCTAGTAAGCGAACAGCGAGCCAGTATGCAAGAAACAAGCTGGAAAGCAAGCGTTAGGCTAGTAAGCTAGCAACAGGGTAGTTAAAATGCAGTTAGTTAGTAGGGAAGATGTAAGTTTGTAGTAAAGCAGTAACCTGGTAATCAAGCAAGAAGATAGTAAGGAAGCTGTAAGCTAGCAAGCAAGCAGTAAGTTACTGAGAAAGCACTTTGCTAGTAAGGAAGCGGCAGGCTAGTATGGATTCAGTTAATTAGTATGGAGGCAGTAGGCTAGTAAGCATGCAGCAAGCTTGTCAGCAAGCAGCAATGTAGTAAGCGAGCATTAAGCGATTACACTAGCAGTAAGCTATTAAGCAGCCAGTAAGCTAGTATGCAAGCTGTAAGCTAGTAAGAGAGCAGGGATCTAGTAAGGGAGCACAATGCTAGTAAGCAAGCGGCAGGCTAGCAAGCAACCAGTATGCTAGTAAACAAGCAGGAAGCTAGTAAGGATGCAGTATGCTAGAAAGCAAGTAGTAAGCTAGTAATCGAGCGGGAAGCTTGTAAGCAAGCAGTAAGCTAGTAACCAAGCAGTGAGCTAGTAAGAAAGCAGTAAGTTAGAAACAAAGCACTAAGCTAGTAAGCAAGCAGTAAGCTAGATAGCAAGCAGTCAGCTAGTAACAAAGCAGTAAGTTTGTAGCAAAGGAGTATTCTGGTATGCGAGCTCGAAGCTAGTAAGCATTCGACGCTCGAAGCTAGTAAGTCTGGTAAGAGAGCGGTAAGTTAGTAAGAATGCAGTATGTTAGGAAGAATGCGGGAATGTTGTAAGCAAGCACTAAGGTAGTAAGCAAACAGTAAGATTGTAAGCTAGCAGCAGGATAGTCAGAAGGTAGATAGCTAGTTAGTGAGCAGTATGCTAGCAAGCAATCAGTACGCTAGAAAGCAAGCAGCAGGCTAGTGAGCGTGCTATAAGCGAGTATGCTAGCAGTAGGCAAGTAAGCCACCAGTAAGCCAGTAAGCAAGTAGTAAACTAGTAAGCAAGCAGCTGGCTAGTAAGCAAGTAGCAGGCTAGTAAGAATGCTGGTAGCGACTAAGGAAGCAGGAAGGTAGTAACCAAGCAGAGAGCTAGTATGCGAGCATGAAGCTAGTAAGAAAGTAGTATGCTAGTAAGCAAGCAGTATGCTAGTAAGCAAGCAGCAAGCTGTGAGCTAGTAAGCGAGTAGCATGATAGTAAGGTTGCAGTAAGCTAGTAACAAAGCAGTATGCTAGTAAGCAAGCAGTAAGCGAGTAAGCAACAGGTAAACTAGTAAGCAAGCAGCGGGCTAGTAATAAAGCAATTTGGTAGTAAGGAAACAGTGTGCTAGTAAGCAAGCAGTAAGCTAGAAAGCAAGCTGCAAGATAGAAAGCATGCAGTAAGCTAGAGAGCAAGCAGCAAGCGAGTAGGCAAGCACTAAGCTCAGAGGAATCATGCAAGCTAGTAAGCCAGCAGCAGGCTGGTCAGAAAGGTCTTTGCTATTAAGAATGCAGCGGGCTAGTTAGCGAGCAGGGTGCTAGTAAGGAAGCAGTATGCTACTAAACAAGTTGTAAGCTAGTAAGCAAGGAGTGACCTAATAAGCGAGGAGGAAGCTAGTATGGAAGCAGTATGCTAGAAGGCAAGCAGTAAGCTAGGAAGGAAGCAGCTAGTTAGTAAGCAAGAAGTAAGCTAGAAAGCAAGCAGCGGGCCTGTAAGGAAGCATTTATCCATTAAGTACGCAGTAAGCTAGTAACAAAGCAGTAAGCTACCAACAAAGCAGTAAGCTAGTAAGCCAGCAGGAAGCTAGTAAGGAAGCATTCGACTAGTATGAGAGCAGTAATTTAGTAAGAAAGCGGTAAGACACGAGGAAAGCAGGAATGTAGTATGAAAGTGGTTAGGTAGTAACTAAGCAGTATGCTAGTAAGTAAGCAGTAAGCTAGTAAGCAACCAGTAAGCTACTAAGCATGCATTGAGCTAATAAGCGAGCAGGAAGCTAGTATGAAAGCAGTTATCTAGTAAGCATGCAGTAAGCTAGTGAGCAAGCAGCAGGCTAGTCAGAAAGCAGCTATCTGGTAGGAAAGCAGTATGATTGTACGCATACTGTAAGCTGGGAAGCAAGCAGCATGATAGTAAGCAAGCAGTGAACTAGAAAGCAAGTTACAGGCTAGTCTCGACGAGGTGGGCAAGCTCTTCGAGCGTGTGATTGCTGCCCGCCTCGTCGAGCACCTGTCGCGGGGTGATCCCGGTCTGGCCGACTGCCAGTTCGGTTTCCGGGGGGGCCGATCGACTATCGACGCGATAGGTCGTGTGAGGGCCCTCTCGGAGGCGGCCGTCTCCCGGGGAGGGGTGGCATTGGCAATATCCTTGGATATTGCCAACGCCTTTAACACCCTTCCCTGGCAAGAGATAAGGAGGGGGCTCGAAGATCATCGGGTTCCACCGTATCTCATGGCAGTCGTCGGGGATTATCTCCGCGGCAGGTGGATCGAGTATCCGGGCCGGGATGGTGATATGCGGACGGAGGTCTACTGCGGGGTTCCGCAGGGGTCGGTCCTCGGGCCACTCCTGTGGAACATCGCGTACGACGCGGTGTTGTGGGCCGACCTCCTTGACGGCGTCAGCGACGTGTGTTATGCAGATGACACACTGGTGCTGGCTGTCGGGGCGCACTGGGGGAGAGCCAAGCGCCTCGCGGAGGTGGGGGCGCAGCGCGTCGTCGGCCGCATCTGAGGGATGGGGATGAAGGTGGCGGTCCATAAGACCGAGATTATAGCGTTCCATTCACCTCGGCAGGATCCGTCCCCCCCCCCCCTGATGCAGGTTGGTGAGGCTGATCTCGAGGTGAAGCCCCACATAAGGTATCTGGGCTTGATCCTCGATAGCCACTGGCGCTTCGAGGAGCATTTTCGCTGCCTGGTCCTCCGCTTGGAGAGGATGGTCGCGGCTTTAGGGCGAATCCTACACAACCTGGGGGGCCCGGCGGGCCGAGTTCGCCGTCTCTATGTGGTAATGGTGCAGTCGGTAGTCCTTTACGGGGCCCCCGTCTGGGCGGACGTCGTGGCGGCCTCTCGGCGCAGCATGACAATGCTGCGTCGGGTGCAGAGGCGGATGGCGTTGGGGAACGTCCGCGAGTACCTCACCGTGTCGCATGAGGCGGCGACGGTTCTTGCGGGGATGCCGCCCATGGACCTCCTCGCGCGGTCGCTCGCGGTGCTGTATCGTCACCGCGTCGACCGTCGCGCGGGGGTGGGTGCGATTTGAAGCGCCAGGTCCGGCAGTTGGTGATGCTCGCGTAACAGGAGCGGCTGGCTCCGCCAACCGCGGGTCATCGGACAGACGGAACTGTCCGGCCACTCCAGAGTGAGTGGCTGGACAAAGGCCATGGAGGCCTCACTTATCGAATGGCACAGGTGTTCTCCGGACATGGCAGCTTCGGGAGATACCTGCGTCGGATAGGGAAGGAGCAGGCGGCACGCTGCTGCCATTGTGACGCTGCGCAGGACACGGCTGAACATACTTTCGAGGTGTGCCCTGCGTGGAAGGAGGAGCGCCGTGTCCTGGTCAGCGTCATCTGGCGGGATGTCTCGATGCCGGGCATGGTGCGCGCCATGCTCGGCAGCGTGGGGAAGTGGAGGGCCGTTGCCTCCTCCTGTGAGAGCGTAATGTTGCAGAAGGAGGCCGCCGGCAGGGAACGCGAGCTTCAGTGGCGTGCTGAGGCTCGCGCACGTGTGGTGGTGGGAGGCCGTCGTCCAGGCGCCGGGCATCGTGTGCGGCCCCCGCGGCGTGGCAGACGACCCTGGCTGGGAGAGGGTTCCTGAAGGGTGCCTCATCAGGCACGAGGCGCAGAGCCGGACCGGATGGGGGTGGAATTGTCATCCCAATTCCGGTCCAACGCATCGGGAAGCACCCTCGGTGGCATGGTGCCGTCATGAGCCACCAGCCGCCGAGGGGTACAAGTGGAGTTGCGTGCGGTTGCGAGTTGGAGCACGCAGCCGCCAGTGACCGAGGCCCCGAGACGGATGGCGGCGAGAAGGAGTGGACTCGCCCTGCCGCCATGAGATAGTGTAACTGCCGGGAGGAACCGTTTGTCCCTCCGTGAATGGGGGCACAGCGCAGGCTCGGGGAGGGTACCGGAAGTATGCATCGAGCAATTCCCGGTATCCACGCAAATCGTGCCTAAGGGTCACCGTGGGGTTTATAGTGGGTAGGTCACGCGCCCGGCATTCCATGGGCGCGGGGAATCCCACACACCTCTCCTGCCTCACCCCAAAGAGGTGGGCGGGAGTGTTACGAAGATTTGCCCTACGAAAAAAAATGGCTAGTAGGGAAGCAGTATGCTAGTAAGAAACAAGTAAGCTAGTAAGCAAGCAGCAGGCTAGTAAAAAAGCAATCAGCTAGTACGAGAGCAGCTAGCTATTACCAAGCAGTAAGCTAGATGCAGCGTGCTTAGAAGCGTGTAGTAAGCGAGTAAGTTAGCAGTAAGCTAGCAAGCAGGTAGTAAGCTAGTAAGCAACCAGTAAGCTAGAACGCAGCAACCAGCTAGTAAGCAAGTAGTGCGCTAGTAAGCGAGCATGGAGCTCGTAAGGAAGCAGTATTTTAATAAGCCTGCACAAAGCTAGTAAGTAACCAATAAGTTAGTAAGCATGCATCGGGCTAGACAGAAAGCAGTAAGTTAGTAATCAAGCTGTAAGCTTGTAAGCATGCAGTAAGCTGGTAAGAAAGCAGCATGCTAGTAAGCAAGAAATAAGCTGGAAGCAAGCAGCAAGCTGGTTAGCATGCACTATGCTGGAAAGCAAGCAGCAGGCTAGCAAGAGAGCAGCTAGATATTGAGCATACAGTGATCTAGTAAGCAAGCAGTAAGATAGTAAGCAAGCAGCAGGCTAGTAAACAAGCAGTACACTAGTAAGCAAGCGGCAAGCTAGAAAGCACGTAGCAATCTAGTAAGCAAGCTGTAAGCATGTAAGCAAGCAGTAAGCTGGTAAGAAAGCAGGTAGCTAGTAAGGAGGTAGCAAGCTAGCAAGCAAGTAGTAAGATAGTAAGCATGCAATAAGGTAGCAAGCAAGCCGTGCGTAAGCAAGCGATAAGATAGTATCCTAGCAGTGAGCTAGTAAGAAATCTGTGTGCTAGTAAGCAAGCGGTAAGCTGGATTGCAAGCACCACGCTGTGTGGCAAGCAGTAAGCTAGAAAGCAAGGAGCAGGCTAGTAAGCAAGCAGTAAGAGAGTAAGCGAGCTGTAAGCTAGTAAGCAAGCAGTAAGCTAGTAGGCAAGAGGCTGGCTAGAAAGAAAGCAGTATGCCAGTAAGCATGCTGTAAGCTAATAACCAAGCAGTAGGCTGGTATGCAAGCAGTGAGCTAGTAAGCGAGGTGGGATATAGTAGGGAAGCATTATG
The DNA here is from genome assembly GCF_051014445.1 of Colletes latitarsis. Taxonomy (NCBI): domain Eukaryota; kingdom Metazoa; phylum Arthropoda; class Insecta; order Hymenoptera; family Colletidae; genus Colletes; species Colletes latitarsis. Next base: position 17,999,267 of record NC_135137.1, read on the forward strand.
TTAGTAAGCAAGCAGGGACCTTGTAAGGGAGCAGAATGCTACTAAGCAACCAATAAGGTAGTAAGCAAGCAGGAAGCTAGTAAGGGAGCAGTAAGCTAGTAAGCAAGCAATAAGATACTAAGCAAACAGTAAGCTTGTAAGCAAGCAACAGGCTAGTCAGAAAGCTGCTAGCTAGTATGAAAGCAGTATGCTAGTAAGCAAGCAGTGTGCTAGTAAGCAAGCAGTAAGCTAGTAAGCAAGCAGTAAGCTTGTAAGAAAGCAGTTAGCTAGTAAGTAAGCACCTGGCTAGTAAGCAAGCAGTAAGCTTGTAAGCAAGCAGTAAGCTTGTAAGAAAGCAGTTATCTAGTAAGCAAGCAGCGGGCTAGTAAGAAAGCGGTGTGTAAGTATGCAAGCAGTAAGCTAATAAGCAAGCAGTAACTAGTAAGCAAGCAATAAGCATGTAAGCATGCAGTAAGCTGGTACGAAAGCAGTTATCTAGTAAGTAAGCTGCAAGCTAGTAAGCAAACAGCGAGCCAGTATGCAAGAAACAAGCTGGAAAGCAAGCGTTAGGCTAGTAAGCTAGCAACAGGGTAGTTAAAATGCAGTTAGTTAGTAGGGAAGATGTAAGTTTGTAGTAAAGCAGTAACCTGGTAATCAAGCAAGAAGATAGTAAGGAAGCTGTAAGCTAGCAAGCAAGCAGTAAGTTACTGAGAAAGCACTTTGCTAGTAAGGAAGCGGCAGGCTAGTATGGATTCAGTTAATTAGTATGGAGGCAGTAGGCTAGTAAGCATGCAGCAAGCTTGTCAGCAAGCAGCAATGTAGTAAGCGAGCATTAAGCGATTACACTAGCAGTAAGCTATTAAGCAGCCAGTAAGCTAGTATGCAAGCTGTAAGCTAGTAAGAGAGCAGGGATCTAGTAAGGGAGCACAATGCTAGTAAGCAAGCGGCAGGCTAGCAAGCAACCAGTATGCTAGTAAACAAGCAGGAAGCTAGTAAGGATGCAGTATGCTAGAAAGCAAGTAGTAAGCTAGTAATCGAGCGGGAAGCTTGTAAGCAAGCAGTAAGCTAGTAACCAAGCAGTGAGCTAGTAAGAAAGCAGTAAGTTAGAAACAAAGCACTAAGCTAGTAAGCAAGCAGTAAGCTAGATAGCAAGCAGTCAGCTAGTAACAAAGCAGTAAGTTTGTAGCAAAGGAGTATTCTGGTATGCGAGCTCGAAGCTAGTAAGCATTCGACGCTCGAAGCTAGTAAGTCTGGTAAGAGAGCGGTAAGTTAGTAAGAATGCAGTATGTTAGGAAGAATGCAGGAATGTTGTAAGCAAGCACTAAGGTAGTAAGCAAACAGTAAGATTGTAAGCTAGCAGCAGGATAGTCAGAAGTTAGATAGCTAGTTAGTGAGCAGTATGCTAGCAAGCAATCAGTACGCTAGAAAGCAAGCAGCAGGCTAGTGAGCGTGCTATAAGCGAGTATGCTAGCAGTAGGCAAGTAAGCCACCAGTAAGCCAGTAAGCAAGTAGTAAACTAGTAAGCAAGCAGCTGGCTAGTAAGCAAGTAGCAGGCTAGTAAGAATGCTGGTAGCGACTAAGGAAGCAGGAAGGTAGTAACCAAGCAGAGAGCTAGTATGCGAGCATGAAGCTAGTAAGAAAGTAGTATGCTAGTAAGCAAGCAGTATGCTAGTAAGCAAGCAGCAAGCTGTGAGCTAGTAAGCGAGTAGCATGATAGTAAGGTTGCAGTAAGCTAGTAACAAAGCAGTATGCTAGTAAGCAAGCAGTAAGCGAGTAAGCAACAGGTAAACTAGTAAGCAAGCAGCGGGCTAGTAATAAAGCAATTTGGTAGTAAGGAAACAGTGTGCTAGTAAGCAAGCAGTAAGCTAGAAAGCAAGCTGCAAGATAGAAAGCATGCAGTAAGCTAGAGAGCAAGCAGCAAGCGAGTAGGCAAGCACTAAGCTCAGAGGAATCATGCAAGCTAGTAAGCCAGCAGCAGGCTGGTCAGAAAGGTCTTTGCTATTAAGAATGCAGCGGGCTAGTTAGCGAGCAGGGTGCTAGTAAGGAAGCAGTATGCTACTAAACAAGTTGTAAGCTAGTAAGCAAGGAGTGACCTAATAAGCGAGGAGGAAGCTAGTATGGAAGCAGTATGCTAGAAGGCAAGCAGTAAGCTAGGAAGGAAGCAGCTAGTTAGTAAGCAAGAAGTAAGCTAGAAAGCAAGCAGCGGGCCTGTAAGGAAGCATTTATCCATTAAGTACGCAGTAAGCTAGTAACAAAGCAGTAAGCTACCAACAAAGCAGTAAGCTAGTAAGCCAGCAGGAAGCTAGTAAGGAAGCATTCGACTAGTATGAGAGCAGTAATTTAGTAAGAAAGCGGTAAGACACGAGGAAAGCAGGAATGTAGTATGAAAGTGGTTAGGTAGTAACTAAGCAGTATGCTAGTAAGTAAGCAGTAAGCTAGTAAGCAACCAGTAAGCTACTAAGCATGCATTGAGCTAATAAGCGAGCAGGAAGCTAGTATGAAAGCAGTTATCTAGTAAGCATGCAGTAAGCTAGTGAGCAAGCAGCAGGCTAGTCAGAAAGCAGCTATCTGGTAGGAAAGCAGTATGATTGTACGCATACTGTAAGCTGGGAAGCAAGCAGCATGATAGTAAGCAAGCAGTGAACTAGAAAGCAAGTTACAGGCTAGTCTCGACGAGGTGGGCAAGCTCTTCGAGCGTGTGATTGCTGCCCGCCTCGTCGAGCACCTGTCGCGGGGTGATCCCGGTCTGGCCGACTGCCAGTTCGGTTTCCGGGGGGGCCGATCGACTATCGACGCGATAGGTCGTGTGAGGGCCCTCTCGGAGGCGGCCGTCTCCCGGGGAGGGGTGGCATTGGCAATATCCAAGGATATTGCCAATGCCTTTAACGCCCTCCCCTGGGAAGAGATAAGGAGGGGGCTCGAATATCATCGAGTCCCCCCTTGTCTCAGGGCGGTCGTCGGGGATTATCTCCGCGGCAGGTGGATCGAGTATCCGGGCCGGGATGGTGATATGCGGAGGGAGGTGTACTGCGGTGTTCCGCAGGGGTCGGTCCTCGGGCCACTCCTGTGGAACATCGCGTACGACTCGGTGTTGCGGGCCGGCCTCCCCGACGGCGTCAGCACGGTGTGTTATGCGGATGACACACTGGTGCTGGCCGTCGGGGCGCACTGGGAGAGGGTCATGCGTCGCGCGGAGGAGGGGTCGCAACGCGTCGTCGACCAGATCAGGGGGATGGGGATGACGGTGGCGGTCCATAAGACCGAGGTGATTGCGTTTCATTCACCTCGGCAGGATCCGCCACCCCCTCTGATTCGGGTAGGTGGGGCTGACATCGAGGTGAAGCCCCAGATCAGGTATCTGGGGCTGATCCTCGATAGCCACTGGCGTTTCGAGAAGCATTTCCGCTGCCTGGTCCCCCGGTTGGAAAGGATGGTTGCGGCTCTGGGCCGGATCCTGCCCAACCTGGGGGGCCCGGCGGGCCGAGTTCGTCGCCTCTATGTGGCAATGGTCCAGTCGGTGGCCCTATACGGGGCCCCCGTCTGGGCGGACGACCTGGCTGCCTCCCGGCGCAGCGTGACTATGCTGCGTCGGGTGCAGAGGCGCATGGCGCTCAGGGTCGTCCGCGAGTATCGGACCATGTCACATGAGGCGGCGACGGTTCTAGCGGGGATGCCGCCCATGGACCTGCTCGCGCGGTCGCACGCGGTGATGTACCGGCACCGCGTCGACCGTCGCGCGGGGGTGGGGGCGGTCCCGGGCGGGCAGGAACCTGCTTGGGGCGATTTGAAGCGCCAGGCCCGGCAGTCCGTGTTGCTCGCGTGGCAGGAGCGGCTGGCTCTGCCAACCGCGGGGCACCGGACTGTCGGGGCTGTTCGGCCACTCCTGAAGGAGTGGCTGGACAGAGGCCATGGCAGCCTCACCTACCGGCTGGCACAGGTATTTTCCGGGCATGGCAGCTTCGGAAGATACCTGTGCCGGATAGGGAAGGAGCCGACGGCGCGTTGCTGCCACTGCGACGCTGAGCAGGACACGGCGGATCATACCCTGGAGGTATGCCCCGCGTGGGAGGGGGAGCGCCGTGTCCTGGTCGGCGTCGTCGGGCGGGATGTCTCGCTGCCGGGCGTGGTGCGCGCCATGCTCGGCAGCGAGGAGAAGTGGAGGGCCGTGGCCTCCTTCTGCGAGAACGTAATGTTGCAGAAGGAGGCCGCGGGGAGGGAGCGCGAGCTTCAGCGGCGCTCTGAAGCTCGCGCTCGTGCGGTGGCCCGAGGTCGTCGCCCGGTCGCGAGGCGTCGCGGGCGGCCGCCTCGGCGTGGCGGATGACCTAGGCTGGGAGGGGGGTCCTGAGGGGACCCTCCTCCCGCCAGGCGGCGCCGGGTCGGACCGGTTGGGGGTAGGAGTGCCTCCCCCTACCGGTCCGACGCAAGGGGAGGCACCCTCGGCGGTCTGGTGCGGCCATGAACGCCCGGCCGCCGGGGGGTGGAAACGGGGTCGCGGGCGGTTGCGAGTTGGGGCTCGCAGCCGCCACTAAACGCGGCCCCGGGACGGATAGCGGCGGGATGGAGTGGCCCCGTCCCGCCGCTATGAGGCAGTGTGTCTACTGGGGGGACCGATTGTCCCTCCGGGGGATGGGCGCGAAAGCGCGGGCACGGGGAGGATACCGGAAGAATGCTTCGAGCGATTCCCGGTATCCTCCCAAAGCGTGCCGAAGGGTCACCGTGGGGTTTTTAGTGGGTAGGTCCCGCGCCTGTCGTTGTACGGGTGCGGGGAATCCCACACACCCCTCCCACCTCTCCCCAAGGAGGTGGGAGGGAGTCTTTCGAAGATTTTCCCCACGACAAAAAAAAAAAAAAAAAAAAAAAAAGTTACAGGCTAGTAGGAAAGCAGTTACCTATTAAGCAAGCAGGAAGCTAGTAAGCAATCAGTAAGCTAGAGGGCAAGCAGCCGGCTAGTAAGCAAGCAGTGATCTAGTAAGCAAGCTGTAAGCCAGTAAGGTAGCAGTGAGTTACTAGGCAACCATTGCGCTGTTAGGCGAGCAGAATGCTAGGTGGTTAACTGTGTGCTAGTAAGCAAGCAGTAAGCTGGTAAGCAATAAGTAAGCTAGTAAGGAAGCAGTTAGCTAGTATGTACGCGGCGTACGTATAGACGGACCGAGTGCCGTTAGATCCCGACGGAATGCCAGTGGGTTTCGAAGACGACGCTGCACGATCGCCGCCCGTCTGCGCTTCGACACTCGTCGCGGGAACGCGTAACAGACTGTGGTGATTGCGGTTACATCGCGAGCATGTGGTGCGAACCGGATACGTCGAACCCATGTGTCCATCGTGAAGACAGTTAAAACAGGCGTTGGTCCGAGTCACTAGGTCTCGCCGCTGCGTAAGTTGTAGGCTATGGAACGCCGGACATCGATATAACGGATGCTTCGATCGGCACATCGGGCACCGGTTCACAGCTCTATTCGCTGCGTGCGTGTGAACTCCCGTCGAGGGCGCCAATAGCGGCGCGGCGAGGCGCGCGGCCGAAGTTTCGGGCTTGTCGTGAAGCGCCTCGAGAGAGCGGATCCGCGCAACGAGGAATTGGTCGAGCTCGTCGAAGGTGGGGGGCCTCGGTGCTTACTCCGCGAGATATCTCTCACTCTCGTAGCGTACGGCGGTCTAGCTTGGCGGTAAGCAGGAAGACGATGACGTCATCCCGTGTATCCACCGGGCGACTGATACTGCGTAACATGGCGATCGACTCCTTCGTCGTGTCGCGAGGACGAGATAATTCGTCCGCGGACTCGCTAACAATAACCGGCAGCGAGATGAAATTGCTTAGTAATGTTGATACTATCACGCGCTTGTTATTGTACCGGTCGGCTAGCGTCTTCTAGGCTGGTTCAAAATTCGCGCCGGTTATCGAGAAATGCGCGAGCAGGTTCGTGGCGTGACCTTCGACGGACGATTTTAAATAGTGTAACCGTTGCACGTTCGTTAGGGACTTATTGTCTAACACGAGCGATTTGAACAGATGGCGGAAACTGTTCCATTCGGTGTACGACCCAGCGAATTTGGGCAGCGGGATTCGCGCGAATTTCGCGACGGAGATGGAGTCCCCTGTGGGCGCGGGAGAGGGACTCGGTTGCGCGGCGCTGGTCGCAGTGCATTTCGCTGCAACGTCGGCGAAAAAGTCGCACGAGCCCCAATAGGTCTCCTGCACCTTTTCGAAGGTTTCCTCGGTAAAGTATGGCATGATAGACTAAGCTTGAGTGGGGACTAACTGCAGAAACTCCAGGTGCAGCTTCTCGAAGCGCATCCACTCGCCGTCCAGTCTCTTGAGCCGTCCCTCGGCGGAAGCTGTGGAGAACTTGGCCCGCCCTTCCTTCCGGTAGTTAACCTCCATCCGGGTGATGGTGTGGGCGATGACCTGCAGCTGGTGTAGGTGGGCTTTCACGGTCTGATTGGTCAGCGGCGCTTATGTTGTTGCAGCTCGTGCGGTCTCCATTCTGCGTCGTCTTCAAATCCGGCTCGAAGGACTACTTTGTTAATGCACAGACGAAAGGATGCGCGGACGAGGAACAGGGCCGCGAAGAATGGCGGAGCAATTCACACAGTCACAAATTTATTGTAAGATTGCACAACGTTCACACTGCGGCAAGCGTAACTGGGACGCGGCGGGCACGTGTCCGCTAACAGTTGCAAGGGCAACTCCCTAGGAGAATGCGCAAGGGCGACGAAGGTCCGCTCTCGATATCACTTACAATCGGATCGACAGCTTGGATCGTTCTGCCGTTACAGGATGGCGCACGACAAACCGTTGATCTTTCAAATCTCGTCCATAGATCGGTGACGGTCGCGCCAACTGTCAGCACACACGCCACGCTCCCACAACACTCATTCACTCTCTCTCACGCAATCCACACCGCACGCACCTTAATCTAAAAACGCAGACGGTACAATAAACGTATTTCTACATCTTATCCTAATTCTTATACCATATTCTAAACAGAAGCAGTATGCTAGAAGGCAAGCAGTAAGCTAGGAAGCAAGCAGCAAGCTAGTAAGCAAGAAGTAAGCTAGAAAGCAAGCAGCAGGCTAGTAAGGAAGCATTTATATATTAAGTAAGCAGTAAGCTAGTAACAAAGCAGTAAGCTAGTAAGCAAGCAGGAAGATAGTAAGGAAGCATTCGGCTAGTAAGAGAGCAGTATGTTAGTAAGGAAGCGGTAAGTTACGAGGATAGCAGGAATGTAGTAAGAAAGTGGTTAGGTAGTAAACAAGCAGTAAGCTAGGAAGCAAGCATTACGCCAGTATGCAAGCAGTAGGCTTGTAAGCAAGCAGCAGGCTAGTCAGAAAGCAGTTATCTGGTAGGAAAATAGTATGATAGTAAGCAAGCTGTAAGCTGGGAAGCAAGCAGCAAGACAGTAAGCAAGCAGTGATCTAGAAAGCAAGCAGCAAGCTAGTAAACATGCAGTAAGCAAGAAAGCAAGCAGCGGGCTAGTAAGAATGCAGTAAGTGAGTAAGCTAGCAGTAATCTCGTAAGCAAGCAGTGAGCTAGAAAGCGAGGTGGAAGCCAGTAAGGAAGCAATATGATAGTAAGCAGGCAGCAAGCTAGTAAGCATGCAGTGAGCTAGTAAGCAAGTAGTAGGCCAGTATGCAAGCAGCAAGTTAAGAAGAAAGCAGTTACGTAGTAAGCAAGCAACAAGCTAGTGAGCAAGCAGTAAGCTAGTAAGCAAGCAGGAAGTTATTAAGCAAAGCAGTATGCTAGTAAACGAGCTGCAAGCTAGTAAGGGAGCAGAAAGTTAGTAAGCAAGCAGTAGGCAAGCAAGCAACCAGTAAGCCAGTAAGCCAGCAGGAAGCTGGTAAGCAAGCTGTGCGCTAGTGAGCGAGGAGGAACCTAGTAAGCAAGCAGTAAGCTTGTTAAAGTACTAAGGGACTTTAACGGGGGTCCGGATAAGGAAACAGACAGAGAGAGAAGTTGTTACAAGTTTTTCGATAAAGTTTTTATTTTACAAAAACATAAATGAAAATTCAAGTACAAAATGTAAAAAGAAACGAAAAACAGAAAACAAAAATCTTGGACGGTGGCTCTGCTTTGGCCAGGCGTCTCCTATTCTTTTTGTCTCCAATTTATACTACTGCGGAGGCTTTCTGCAAGAAAAGAATCCGCCTAATAAATACTTTTGCGGACAAGTCAACAATCGCGCGCTCGTCAGCTGTTTCTCGCGCTTCAGCGACAGTCTGGTGTGCTTGGTGGGGAGAGCTGGCTGGCTATCTAGCGATCTAGCTAGTGGACTGTATATTCTTCTCTTTCTGGTCGATGAGATTCGTTTCCTACGATCTTACCGACGCGCACAACCGGGTAGACGTGATTTTCTCCGTTCTACCGGGTTCTCTTCGCAATGCCACGGACGGGAAACCAAATGGAGGTTGTAAGGCTCCAAGAGGCTATATCCCGCGAGCACGCTCCCCGTGCGGGTGGCGTTTCTACACCACCCACGCAAGAGGACGTCTTGTCCTGGTTCGGCTTCCTCGACGGCTGCTCGTCAGGAGCAACCTGCGGTATGCTCACGTGATTGCCAAGCCGGCGATTTCTTCATCAAAGGAACGCCTGGCAACCAGCCGTGGCTACCTCGACGGAGGCTCCTATGTTCCGAGGAACTGGCCTGTGGCTCACCGGTTCAGGACTCAATCCCCTGCAATACGAACCACCCTACGTTCACAGCCCAGTGTGGTCGACTCACGGCTGATAGTGGGTGTAGCGATGGAAGGAAGGCTCTTCAAACTCTTTGCTCCATCGTACGCTTAGGCTCTACTTATTGTCCCCTCACGACGGTATATTGGAGCTGGTTCTCCGACGCCCGATGCACGGAGAGCACCACGAAGTGATATCCTTCCTGAATATCTATCTTCCGGTTGCCCCTACGCCGTATATCACTAATCTGTTCGTTGAAACTTTCCACCCCACCGGTCGGTGTACTCTCAGTGGTACACAGGACGGGTGGTTCCAGTCAGTTTCGTATGACTTCTACAAACGGTGAACTACCACTAGGTGATACCAGTATGTCGGTATCAGCCTTCCAGTAGCTCTAACCGGATAACTGGAAGAAGACTCAAGGCGATCCACACCGAATCTCCAACGTCGCAGTCGCATCGACGACCTGCAACGTTCAATCACAATCCTGCGTCTACGATCGCTTCACACTCGGCGTGCCTTGCGATCGCTGCAACGTCAGGCAGATGGTCATTTTTCTGGGCAAAATCTCCAGACGCTATGACGAGATTTTCCAATAAATTGTTTGTCCGCAAACTGATTCTATTACGAGGAGCAAGATCGACTCATCTTCCTCGAAGCTAGTAGGTAAATGGGAACGCGACCGTCACAGAATCCGCTCTCGACCGCCGACGACTCAAGAATGAACCGTGACGATCTGCAAGCAGCGACGGCTGCGGCCTGCTCCATCGCGCAAGAGCAGAACCGGGTAGCTACGTCTCGCGTTGCTGGGCCCGGGCTGCTTCCAGCCGCGTGGCCACGGCGCGGCGCTGCCGCGTATCGTCTATCGATCTTTCTCCGATAGATCCCTTTTCTCTCTCTTTCTCAGCGCTCACAACACAATTCCTAGAATTTGTTCCAAAACTCGAGAATTTCAGTGAAGCTAGCTTGAAAAACCACGTCAATAACCCCGGTATACTAATCTGAACGATGGAAAATTTCCACGTCAGCACCACCATCTAGAATTACGCGAATTCAATACAGATACAGGCATCGCGGCCGAATTTCTACGTCTCGGACTCACGCGATACTTTTTTTTTTTTTTTTTTTTTTTTGTCGTGGGGAAAATCTTCGAAAGACTCCTTCCCACCTCTTTGGGGAGAGGCGGGAGGGTTGTGTAGGATTCCCCGCGCCCGTAGAATGACGGGCGCGGCACCTACCCACTAAAAACCCCACGGTGACCCTTCCGCACGATTTGGGAGGATACCGGGAATCGCTCGAAGCATTCTTCCGGTATCCTCCCCGTGCCCGCGCTTTGCGCCCATCCCAGGGGGGGACAAACGGTCCCACCGGTAGACACACTGTCTCATAGCGGCAGGACAGGGCCACACCATCCCGCCGCCATCCGTCCCGGGGCCGCATTTAGTGCAAGAAGCAGGCTAGTAGGAAAACCATGAGCTAGAAAGGAAGCAGTATGCTAGTAAGGAAGGTGTATGCTAGTAAGCAAGCAGTGGGCTTGTAAGCATGCAGTAAGAGGAAAAGCAAGCAGTGAACTAGTAAGCAAGCAGTGAGCTAGTAAGCGAGCAGGGAGCTCGTAAGGATGCAGTATGCTAGAAAGCATGCAGTAAGCTTGTAAGCAACCGGTAAGCTAGTAAGCAAGCAGCAAGATAGTAAGTGAGGAGGAAGCTAGGAGGTTAGCAGTATGCTATTAAGCAAACAGTAAGCTAGTAACCAACAAGTAAGCTAGTAAGCAAGCAGCAAGATAATAAGAGAGCAGTTAGCTAGTAAGAAAGAAGTATGCTTGTAAGCAGACCGTATGCTAGAAAGCAAGCAGTATGCTACAAAGCAAGCAGCGGGCTAGTAAGAAAGCAGTGAGCTAGTAAGCAAGCAGTGAGCTATTAAGCGAGCAGGGAGCTCGCAAGGAAGCAGTATGCTAGCAAGCAACAAGTAAGGTAGTAAGCAAGCATCGGGCTTGTCAGAAAGAAGTCGGCTTGCAGGAAAGCAGTAAGCTAGTAAGGAAGGTGTAAGTCAGAAAGCAAGCAACAAGCTAGTAAGCAAGCAGTAAGCTAATAAGCAAGCAGTAAGCTAGTAAGCAAGATGTAAGCTGGTAAGAAAGCATTTAGCTATTAAGCACGCAGTGGGCCAGTAAGCAAGCAGGAAGCTAGAACGCATGCAGTAAGCCAGTAGGCAAGCATTAAACGAGTAAGCTATCAGTAAGCTAGTTAGAGAGCAGGAAGCTAGTAATCAAGCAGCAGACTAGTAAGAAAGGAAGTAGCCAGTATGAAAGTAGTTAGCTAGTAAGCAAGTGGTAAGCTAGTAAGCAAGCAGTGAGCTAGTAAGCGAGCAGGAAGCTAGTGAGGGAGCGGCATGCTGGTAAGCAAGCAGCGGGCCAGTAAGCGAGCGGTAATCGAGTAAGCTAGCAGTAAGCTAGTAAGATTGCAGTGGCTGATAAGCGTGGACGAAGCTGGTAAGGAAGGAGTAAGCTAGTAACAAAGCAGTAAGTTTGTACCAAACCAGTAAGCTATTAAGCAAGCAGTAACCTTGTAAGGAAGTAGTTGGCAAATAAGCAAACAGTAAGTTAGTAAGCCAGCAGTAACCTCGAAACACCACGCACCCGTTTGGTTGTCCAGGGGAGGTGAACCCCTACCTGGCTCGTCCCCAGGTTGCGGATAGGGGTAGCCGCTGGGATGGGATTCGGGGATGGGGTCACAAACCTGAGGAGGCTGGAGCGAGAGCTTCCGCGGACCACACACCGGTATGAATGCTTTGCGTGGGTGAATGTGTGTGTGAGTGGTCCGGGGCATGGGATATTTGCCGCGGGTGTTACCTCAGGCTGCAGGTTGGCCCGTTGGCTGCGGATGAGTCCAGCAGCCAACGTGGCCCCCAAGTCAGAGGTTTAGTCCTATGACACGGTGCCGTGGGCGCTGGTGACCAGGCGCTTGCGGTTGAGTGGGAATGCGGTGGGAGGAGTGCCTCACACCGGGAGGGGCCTGAAAAGGCACGACGCGGCGGGGGACTCTGTGATGTCTCCCTAGAGTTTCCGGTCCCACGCCAGGCGTCTGAGGATGGTCACCGTGGGGTTTTAGTCGGTATGAGTCCGACACTACCCACAAGCCCGCCCTTCGGGTGGGTTCGCGTGTGTCAATGAGGATTTTCCCACGTACAAAAAAAAAAAAGTAACCTCGAAAACAAGCAGCAAGATAGTAAGCGAGCAGGAAGCTAGTAAGGAAGCAGTATGCTTGTAAGCAAGCAGTAAGCTAGAAAGCAAGTTGTAAGCTACGTAAGCAAGCAGTAAGCGATTAAGCTAGCAGTAAGCTAGTAATCAAGCAGTAATCTAGTAAGCAAGCCATTAGCTAGTAAGCAAGCAGGAGGCTAGTAAGGATGCAGTATACTAGTAAGCAAGCCGTAAGTTAGTAACAAAGCAGTATGCTAGTAAGCAAATAGCAGGCTAGTAGGGAAGCAGTTAGTAAGGAAGCAGTAACGTAAGAAGTAAGCAGGAATGTAGTAAGAAAGCAGTTAAGTAGTAAGCATGCAGTAGGCTAGTAAGCAAGCAGTACGCTAGTAAGCAAACGGCAAGCTAGAAAGCATGTTGCAATCTAGTAAGCAAGCAGTGAGCTTGTAAGCAAGCAGTAAGGTGGAAAGAAAGCAGGTAGCTAGTAATGAGGTAGTAAGCTAGTAAGTCAGTAGTACGATAGTAAGCAAGCAGTGAGCTAGTAAGCGAGCAGGATGCTAGTAAGGAAGCAGTATCCTAGTAAGCAAGCAGCAGGCTAGTAAGAAAGCAGTTAGTTAGTTAGCAAGCAGAAAGCTTGTAAGCAAGCAGTAAGTTATTAAGCAAGCAGTAAGCTTGTAAGCAAGCAATGAGCATGTAAGCAAGCAGTGATCTAGTAAGCGTGCAGCGAGCTGGTAACACAGCAGTAATCTAGTAAGCGAGCTGTATGCTTCTGAGAAAGCAGTAAGCTAGTAAGCAAGCAGTAGGCTCGTAACGAAGCAGTATCCTAGTAAGCAAGCAGCAGGGTAGTAAGAAAGCAGATAGTTAGTAAGCATGCAACAGGCAAGTAAGAAAGCAGAATGCTAGAAAGCATGTTGTAAGCTACGTAAGCAACCAGTAAGCGATTGAGCTAGCAGTAAGCTAGTAAGCAAGCAGTAAGCTGGTGAGCAAGCAGAAAAGTAGTAAGCGAGCATGCAGTAAGCTTGTAAGTGAGCAGGGACCTAGTAAGGAAGCAGAATGCTAGTAAGCAAGCAGTGAGCTAGTAAGCAACGAGTAAGCTAGTAAGCAAGCAGGAGGCTTGTGAGGAAGCAGTATGCCAGAAATCAAGCAGCGGGATTGTAAGCAAGCAGTAAACAAGTAAGCTAGTTAGGATGAAGTAAGCTAGTAAGCGAACAGGAAGCTAGTACGGAAGCAGTATGCTAGGAAGCAAACAGTATGCTGGTAAGAAAGCAGAAAACGATTAAGCTAGCAGTACGCTAGTAAGCACGCAGTGAGCTAGTAAGCGAGCAGAAAGCTAGTAAGGAAGCAGCATGATAGTAAGCAAGTTGTAAGCTCGTAAGCAACAAGTAAGCTAGTAAGCATGCAGTAAGCTGGTAAGAGAGCAGTTAGCTAGTGAGGGACGACCTGGTGGCCGCCCGGCGCAGCATGACGATGCTGCGTCGGGTGCAGAGGCGGATGGCGCTGAGGGTCGTCCGCGGCTACCGGACCGTGTCGCATGAGGTGGCGACGGTTCTTGCGGGGATGCCGCCCATGGATCTCCTCGCGCGGTCGCACGCGATGATGTGTCGACATCGTGACGACCATCGCGCGGGGGTGGGGGCGGTCCCGGGAGACCAGGAACCTGCTTGGGGCGATTTGAAGCGCTAGGCCCGGCAGTTCGTGGTGCTCGCGTAGCAGGAGCGGTTGGCCCTGCCAACCGCGGGGCACCGGACAGTCGGGGCTGTTCAGCCACTCCTGAGTGAGTGGCTGGACAGAGGCGATGGAGGCCTCACTTACCGGATGGCACAGCTATTTTCCGGGCATGGTAGCTTCGGAAGATACCTGTGCCGGATAGGGAAGGAGCCGACGGCGCGTTGCTGCCATTGTGACGCCGAGCAGGACACGGCTGATCATACCCTCCAGGTATGCCCAGCGCGGGAGGGGGAGCGCCGTGTCCTGGTCGGCGTCATAGGGCGGGATGTCTCGCTGCCGGGTATGGCGCGTGCCATGCTCGGCAGCGAGAGGAAGTGGAGGGCCGTGGCCTTCTTCTGCGAGACCGTAATGCTGCAGGAGGCCGCGGGAAGGGAGCGCGAGCTTCAGCGGCTCGCTGAGGCTTGCGCTCGTATGGTGGCGCGAGGGCGTCACCCAGGCGCCAGGCGTCGCGGGCGGCGGCCTTTGCGCGGCGGATGACCCTGGCTGGGAGGGGGGCCTTAGGGGAGCCTCCTCCCGCCAGGCGGCGAAGGGTCGGACCGGGTGGGTCCGGCCCACGGGGAGGCACCCTCGGTGGCCTGGAGCGGCCATGAGCTCCCGGCCGTCGAGTGGTAGAAACGGGGTCGCAGGCGGTTGCGAGTTGGGGCTCGCAGCCCGCCACTAAATGCGGCCCCGGGACGGATGGCGGCGGGATGGAGTGGCCCCGTCCTGCCGCTATAAGACAGAGTGTCTAACGGGGTGACCGTTTGTTCCCCCCCCCCCCCGGGGATGGGCGCAAAGCGCGGGCACGGGGAGAATACCGGAAGAATGCTTCGAGCGATTCCCGGTATCCTCCCAAATCGTGCGGAAGGGTCACCGTGGGGTTTTTAGTGGGTAGGTCCCGCGCCCGTCATTCTACGGGCGCGGGGAATCCCACACACCCCTCCCGCCTCTCCCCAAAGAGGTGGGAGAGAGTCTTTCGAAGATTTTCCCCACGACAAAAAAAAAGAAAAGAAAAAGGAAAGCCCCAATCCCAAGCGACCACCTTCGGGGACACCTGGCGAACCCCCGGAGTATTAGGCTTGCCCGGGTAAGGCGGCTCTGCCCGCGTGGACCTTTTTTCCAACCTACGCGTGGGAACTAAATGGATTTTCATGACAAAGCGGGGTTGGGGCGGGTTATTGCGGAGAGGGAGGTCGAAGACGGTGTTGGGGCTAGGGTGACGGCGCTCACGCCTTACTCAGCGCCTTGCCCGGCTTCGTGGAGGGCGGAGGAGGACGACGAGACTGCGTCAGTCTCATCCTTCTCCACTACCAGGAGCCACATAGGTTCCAAGAGGAAGCGGACGGGGCAGGCCGTCTCCGGAGTGGGTAGGGCAATGAGCCCGGTGGTAATGGTGAGCTGCCTCAGGGACGAGGTAACCGAGGAGATTTCCGTGAGGATATCCTCGTGTCTGGTGCTGGTGGAGATGGTGGCCGCATTCTGCTCCTTTAAGGGGCAGAAGAGCGGCGGCGCAGAGGCCCTGAGAGAGGCTGCGCAAAAGATGAGGGAGGCGGCGCAGGAGCTGAGCGGACGGAACTCCCGTCTGCAGCTCCTGTTGGAGTAGGAGGGACGGGGGACGAGGAGGGCAGAGGCGAACTGGAATGGCGCGGCCCTCCCACCAATCCTCCCGCCTCCTCCGCCGCGTGCCCCGGCGGTGGCAAAAAAGCGGGGTGTGGCAGAAGTGGTGCGATGCTCAACAGGGCCCTTCCGCCCGCACTCCGTCCGCGCAAAGTTCCCCGTTCTCCTCAGAGGACGAACTTCTGAGGAGGATTGGGGAAATGATTGACCGGAGGCTGACCGCCTTCCGGGATGAGTTCCACCCCGGTAGAGCGGTCAGCAGGAAGGCAGTGACCCCCCGACCTATAACGGTACAATCGGGGAAGGCGAAGTTGGGGGGAGAGAAGGTTCCGCCCACCACGGTCCCTCCGGGGCCTCGGGTCGCAGCATCCAAGGGGGCCAGACTACCCGCGGTCCCGGATCGGACGCCATCCATGGCACCGTCCCAAGAGGGGGTGTCCTGGAGCGGGGTAGTTGGGCGGGAGGCAAGGAAGGCCTCGCAGCCGCAACCTCCGCCCTCGCCGCACGCGGCCAAAGTAAAGGCCGCGAAGACGCGACATTGGCGCCCCCGCCCAAAACGGCAGCGGTGGCGTTGACCGTCGCGCAGGGTGGCGACCTGACCCACGCGGCGGCGATGCAGCTCGCCAGGGAGAACATCTCCTTGGAGGAGTTTGGCATCGCTTCCGTGAGGGCGAAGTGTGCGGTGACCGGGGGTCTCCTGCTGGAGATCCCTGGAGCGGTGGGCGGGGAGAAGGCGGACCGACTCGCCCAGAGGCTCCGGGAGCAGCTGGGCGAGCGAGGTGTCCAGGTCGCCAGGCCCACGAAGCGCACGGAGATGCGCGTTTGTGGGCTGGACGACTCGGTCACAGCGCAGGAGGTGTCTCGCACTAAGCGAGGGCGGGGGACTGCCCCGAAGGAGACGTGTGGGTCGGAAAGATCCGCAGGTCTCCTTCCGGCCTGGGGTCGGTGTGGGCCCGGTGCCCCCTCTCCGCTGCCCGCAAACTGGAGGAATCCGGGAGGGTGTTGGTAGGGTGGATTTCGGCGCGGGTGGAGATACTCGCGCCGCGCCCACTCCGGTGACACCGTTGCCTCGAGTTGGGGCACGTGAGGCAGTGGTGCACCTCGCCGGTGGACCGCAGCGGTCAGTGTTACCGCTGCAGAGCGAAAGACCACCGCGCGAGCCAGTGCTCGGCGGCCCCCCACTGCCCGCTATGTGCGGACATGTGGAGGTCAGCAGATCACAGGGCGGGGAGCAAAAAGTGCTCTCCCCCCTCTCGGAAGAAGAGGCGAATCGGCCCTCTCCGGTTCAGGCTCCGCGGTTGGTGGCATCGTCCACAATGGAGGTGGACGGTGCCACGGGGACGGAGGAGGCTGGGGCGGCCGCTAAGTAATGCCGCCCCGTCTCCTGCTCCAGGCCAACCTCAACCACTGCCGCGCGGCACAGGACTTGATGTCCCAAGTACTCGCGGAGTGGGGGGTTGTCCTGGCGGTTGCCGCCGAGCCGTACCGCGTCCTTGATCACCCTCATTGGATGGGGGACGCGGACGGCTTGGTGGCGGCGATATGGGTAGGAGGCGACGGGTCCCCGCCTTTCTCCATCCTGGAACGCGGTCGGGGCTTCGTCGCCGTGCTGGGGTGCTACATCTCGTCCCGCAGGGGCCACGTCGCGTTCGCGCAGTACCTTGCCGAGGTCGCGGCATGCGTGCAGCGCTGCGCGGCCCTGTCGGTGCTGGTCCTGGAGGACTTTAACGCCAAGTCGGTGGCGTGGGGATCCCCCAGGACCTCCGTTCGCGGTGGGATCCTGGGCGACTGGGCGGCCGGGCTCGACCTTCGGTTACCAAACAGGGGTCGGAGCACACGTGCTTGCGGCGATATGGGGGGTCCATCGTGGATGTTGGATTCGCGACCACCAACGCCGTGCGCATGGTGTCGGGATGGAAGGTAGTTGGGGGGGCAGCGACACTCTCGGACCACCGATATATTCCGACGGAGGTCTCTGCCCCCGGATGTACATCCCGACACCTCCGCCCGGTTGGCGCCCCATCGCGCCTGTATAAGGACGCTATGATGGCAGCTGCTCTCTCTGCAACTTGGCCGCAGGGGGCAAGAGCATAGAGGATGAGGTCGCCCGGCTCTGGTGATTAGTCGCAAATATTGCGACGCGGTGATGCCCCGGGTCGGGCGGGCTTCTCCTCGGCGGGCGGTGTACTGGTGGTCGGCCGCGATCGCGGAATTGCGCGTAGCGAGTGTAGGCGCCCGACGCCAGTACACCCGCGCGCGTCGTCGTCTACGGAAAGACGATAGCGTGGCGCGAGCGAGGGCAGATGACATGTATGAGGCATACCGCATGTCGCGGATGGCTCTGCAGGTCGCCATCAAACGGGCCAAGACCCGGGCATGGAAGGAGCTCCTCGAGACCCTTGATGACGACCCTTTGGGGCGCCCTTATAAAGTGGTGCTCAACAAGCTCCGCCCGTGGGCGCCCCCCGTCACCGAGGGTCTTGACCCTCGGCTGATGGAGGACGTGGTCAATACTCTCTTCTCAATTGGGGAGATGGGACCACGTCCACCGGCAGAGGCCACCGCCCCGTTGGAGTGGGTGGCCGAGCCGGGGGTCACGCAGGGGGAGCTGGCCGCGGCCATCAGACGGCTCGGGGCGCGTAACACGGCCCCGGGTCCGGATGGTGTGCCCGGCCGGATTTGGGTCTTAACCCACGGCGTCCTTGGGGCCGACTTCAGGCGGTTGTTGAACCGATGCCTGAGGGACGGGCGATTCCCCCCCAGTTGGAAGGTAGCGAGGATGGTCCTCCTCCGGAAGGAGAGCCGGCCCGCGGAGTCTCCATCCGCATACTGGCCCATCTGTCTCCTCAACGAGGTGGGCAAGCTCTTCGAGCGAGTGATTGCTGCCCGCCTCGTCGAGCACCTGTCGCGGGGTGCTCCGGGCCTGGCAGTTCGATTTCCGGGGGGGCCGGTCGACGGTCGACGCGATCAGTCGGGTCAGGGTCCTCTCAGAGTCGGCCGTCTCCCGGGGAGGGGTGGCGTTGGCGGTATCGCTGGATATTGCCAACGCGTTTAACACCCTTCCCTGGGGGGAGATACGGAGGGGGCTCGAATATCATCGGGGCAGACGTCGGGGACTATCTCCGCGGCAGGTGGATCGAGTATCCGGGCCGGGATGGTGATATGCGGAGGGAGGTGTACTGCGGGGTTCCGCAAGGGACGGTCCTCGGTCCACTCCTGTGGAACATCGCGTACGACGCGGTGTTGCGGGCCGACCTCCCCGACGGCGTCAGTGCAGTGTGTTACGCAGATGACACACTGGTGCTGGCCGTCGGGGCTCAGTGGGGGAGGGCCAAGCGCCTCGCCGAGGAGGGGGCGCAACGCGTTGTCGACCGGACCAGGGGGATGGGGATGTCGGTGGCGGTCCACAAGACCGAGGTGATAGAGTTCCATTCACCTTGGCAGGAACCGCCACCCCCTCTGATCCGGGTGGGTGGGGCTGATATCGAGGTGAAGCCCCGGATGAGGTATCTGGGGCTGATCCTCGATAGCTACTGGCGCTTCGAGGAGCATTTCCGCTGCCTGATTCCCCGGTTGGAGAGGATGGTCACGGCTTTAGGCCGGATCCTCCCCAACTTGGGGGGCCCGGCGCGACGAGTTCGCCGCCTCTATGTGGCAATGGTTCAGTCGGCGGCCCTATACAGGGCCCCCATCTGGGCGGACGACCTGGCGGCCTATGACTATTCTTACGGGGATGCCGCCCATGGATCTCCTCGCGCGGTCGCACGCGATGGTGTATCGTCATCGTGTCGACCGTCGCGCGGGAGTGGGGGCGGTCCCGGGAGAGCAGGATCCTGCTTGGGGCGATTAGAAGCGCCAGGCCCGGCAGTTCGTGGTGCTCGCGTGGCAGGAGCGGTTGGCCCTGCCGTCCGCGGGTCACCGGACAGTCGGGGCTGTTCGGCCACTCCTGAGTGAGTGGCTGGACAGAGGCCATGGAAACCTCACTTACCGAATGGTACAGGTATTTTCCGGGCATGGCAGCTTCGGAAGATACCTGTGCCGGATAGGGAAGGAGCCGACGGCGCGTTGCTGCCATTGTGACCCCGAGCAGGACACTGGTGATCATACCCACCCGGTATGCCCAGCGTGGGAGGGGGAGCGCCGTGTCCCGGTCGGCGTGATAGGGCGGGAAGTCTCGCTGCCGGGTGTGTTGCGCGCCATGCTCGGCAGCGAGAGGAAGTGGAGGGCCGTGGCCTCCTTCTGCGAGACCGTAATGCTGCAGAAGGAGGCCGCGTGAAGGGAGCGCGAGCTTCAGCGGCGCGCTGAGGCTCGCGCTCGTATGGTGGCGCGAGGGCGTCGCGGGCGGCCGCCTTTGCGCGGCGCATGAACCAGGCTGGGAGGGGGGGCCCTGAGGGGTGCCTTCTGCCGCCAGGCGGCGAAGGGTTAGACCAGGCGGGTACGGCCCACGGGGAGGCACCCTCGGTGGCCTGGAGTGGCCATGAGCTCCCGGCCGCCGAGGGGTGGAAACGGGGTCGCAGGCGGAAGCGAGTTGGGGCTCGCAGCCGCCACTAAACGCGGCCCCTGGACGGATGGCGGCGGGATGGAGTGGCCCCGTCCTGCCGCTATGAGACAGAGTGTCTATCGGGGGACCGTTTGTCCCCCCCGGGGGTGGGCGCAAAGAGCGGGCACGGGGAGGATACCGGAAGAATGCTTCGAGCGATTCCCGGTATCCTTCCAAATCGTGCGGAAGGGTCACCGTGGGGTTGTTAGTGGGTAGGTCCCGCGCCCGTCATTCTCCGGGCGCGGGGAATCCCACACAGCCCTCCCGCCTCTCCCCAAAGAGGTGGGAGGGAGTATTTCGAAGATTTTCCCCACGACAAAAAAAAAAAAAAAAAAAAAGTGGGAAGTAAGAAAGCAGTATGCCAGTATGCAAGCAGTGAGCCTGGAAGCAAGCAGAAATCTAGGAACATAGCAGAAGGTTAGTAACAAGGCAGTAAGTTAGTAACAAATCAGTATGCTGGAATACATGCAGGAAGCTAGTAAGGAAGCATTTGGCTAATAGAGAAGCAGTAAGATTTTAAAGAAGCAGTAAGTTAGGAAGAATGCAGGAATGTAGTAAGAGAGCTGTTAAGTAGTAAGCTTGGAGTAAGCTACTAAGCACGCAGTAAGCTAGTTAGCAAGCAGAAATATTGTAAGCAACCAGTATGCTAGTAAGCAAGCAGTAAGCTGGTAAGAATTCAATTACCTAGCAAGCAAGCTGTATGCTAGCATGCGAGCAGTGAACTAGAAAGCGAGCGGGGAGCTAGTAAGGAATCGGTAAGCTAGTCAGCTAGCAGTAAGCGAGTAAGCTAGCAGTAAGCCAGTGAGCAAGCATTAAGCTAGTAAGAAAGCAGTGACCTAGTAAGCATGCAGGAAGCTGGTGAGGAAGCACTAAGCTAGAGAGCAGGCAGAAGGATAGTAAGCAAGCAGTAGGCGAGTAAGCTCGCGGTAAGCCAATAATCAAGACATAAGCTAGTATGCAAGCAGTAAACGGGTAAGCTAGCACTAAGCTAGTAAGCAAGCAGCAAACTAGTAAGCAAGCAGTATCTTGTAAGTAAGCAGTGGGCTAGTAAGCGAGCAGGGAGCTAGTAAGCAAGCACTAAGCGAATCAGCTAGCTGTAAACTAGTTAGCAAGACGTAAGTTACTAAGCACGCAGTGAGCTAGCATGGAAGCAGTATGGTAGTAAGCAAACAGTAAGGTAGTAAGCAAACAGTGAGCTAGTAAGCAAGCAGCAAGCTAGTAAGCAAGCAGTAAGCCAGTAAGAGAGCAGTTAGCTACTAAGCAAGCACTAAGCTAGTAAGCAAGCAGTGAGCTAGTAAGAAAGCAGTATGCTAGTAAGCAAGCAGTGAGCTAGAAAGCAAGCAGCATGCTAGCAAGCAAACAGTAAGACGGTAAGCGAGCAGGGAGCTAGTAAGGGGGCAGAATGCTAGTAAGCAAGCAGTAAGCGAGTAAGCAAGCAGTAAGCTAGAAAGCAAGTAGTCAGCTAGTAACAAAGCAGTAAGTTTGTAGCAAAGCAGTAAGCTGGTAAACAAGCGGGAAGCTACTAAGCACTTGTCTGGTAAGAAACGTTAAGTTAGTAAGAATGCAGTATGTTAGGAAGAATGCAGGCATGTTGTAAGCAAGCACTAAGGTAGTAAACAAGCTGTACGAGAGTAAGCAAACAGTGAGATTGTAAGCAAGCATCAGTATAGTCAGAAAGTAGATCGCTTGTGAGAAAGCAGTATGCTAGTATGCAAGCAGTAAGCCAGAAAGCAAGCATTCATCTAGTAAGCAAACAGTAAGCTTTTAAGCAAGCAGTAAGATAGTAACACAGCAGCAGGCTAGTAAGCTGGCAGTAAGCTAGAACACAAGCACAAAGCTAGACAGCAACCAGTAAGCGAGTATGCAACAAGTTAGCCAGTAAGCAAGCTGTAAGTTAGTAATCAAGCAGCAGGCTAGTCAGAAAGCAGTTATCTGGTAGGAAAGCAGAAAGTTAGTAGGCAAGCTGTAAGCTGGGAAGCATGCAGCATGATAGAAAGCAAGCAGCAGGCTAGTGAGAAAGCAGTTAACTATTGAGCAAGTATCAAGCTGGTAAGCAAGCAGTAAGCTAGAAAGCAAACTGCAGGCTAGTAAGCATGCAGTAAGTGAGTCAGCTACCATCAATCTCATAAGCAAGCAGTGAGCTAGAAAGCGAGGTGGATGCCAGTAAGGAAGCAGTATGATAGTAAGCAAGGAGCAGAATATTCAGAATGCTACTAGCTAGTAAGAAAGCAGTATGCTAGCAAGCAAGCTGTAAGCTAGTATGCAAGCAGTAAGCTAGTAAGCGAGCAGGGTCCAAGTTCGGAAGTAGAAAGATAGTAAGCATGCAGAATGTTAGTAAGCTAGCTGTGAGCTAGTAAGCGAGCAGAAAGCTAGTAGGCAGCCAGTAAGGTAGTAAGCAAGCAGTGAGCAAGTAAGCACGCGGCAGACTATTCAGATTGCTGCTAGCTAGTAAGAAAGCTGTATGCTATTAAGCAAGCAGTATGCTAGAAAGCAAGCAGCAGGCTGGTAAGCAAGCAGTAAGCTAGAAAGCAAGCAGCAGGCTAGTAAGCAAGCAGTAAGCTAGTGAGCTACCAGTAAGCTTGTAGGCGAACAGTAAGATGGAGAGCAAGCAACAAGCTAGTACGCACGCTGTAAGCTAGTAAGCTAGCATTCAGCGAGTAATCCTGGAGGAAGCTAGTAAGGAAGCAGTTTGATAGTAAGCAAGCTGCATGATAGTAAGCAACCAGTAAGCCAGCAAGCAAGCAGTAAGCTGGTATGAGAGCAGTTACCTAGTAAGCATGTTGGAAGCTAGTACGCACGCAGTAAGCTAGTAAGCAAGCAGTGAGCTAGTAAGCCAGGGGGAAGCTAGTAAGGAAGCTGTATGCTAGTATGCAAGCAGTAGGCTAGAAAGCAAGCAGCAAGCTAGTAAGCTAGCAGTAAACTAGAAAGCAAGCAGTGAACAAGTAAGCGAGCTGTGAGCTAGTAAGCGTGCGGGAAGCTAGTAGGGAAGCAGATAGCTAGTAAGAAAGCACTCTGCTAGTAAGCATGCAGTAAGCTTGAAAACAAGCAGGAAGCAAGTAAGCGTGCAGCAAGCTAGAAAGCAAGCAGCAGGCTAGCAAGGCAGCAGTTAGCTATTGAGCATGCAGTAAACTAGTCAGTAAGCAGTTTGCTAGTAAGGAACCAGTAAGCTAGCAAGCAAGCAGTATGCTGGTAAGAAAGCAATTATCTAGTAAGGAAGTAGTAAGCATGTAAGCGAGCAGTATGTTAGTATGCAACCAGTGAGCTTGTTAGAATAGTGAGGGTTCAAATATTTTAATTGAACGCCTCGTCTAGCGGAGGTTCGGATCACGAGGGAACGGGCGTTGGAAAAGTAGTAATTGCACGTTGATTTTATTTTATTATATACGTTTATTTTGCACGTTTTTTCAGGACCAACACAAACACAGACTCTTAATATTAAACGCCTGGACGTCTGGCCGGCGTCTGGCCAGAAAAAGCCCCGCCGATGGGCCGTCTCCTTTGGCGGTTCGCGTCGCTCTACCCTGAAACAAGAGAGACGAGACTATGCGTAAATACCGAGTAACTTGAGTCACGTTGTCCGTCTCGTTCTAAGGTTCACGCGCTCTTGGTTGTGCTTGTCGCACTCCCGAGCGGGGAACTCGGCCGCCGTGTTACGCAGCTAAGCTAGTGGACTGTATGTGTGAACGTTCCCTTTAAACCAGGAAACGTTTGTTTGCAGATTTGGAAGACGAGAATCGATCTCGATTTTTCCGACTGCTAATTTCGACTGTCGCAGGAGAGGTTAACAGAAGGAGATTGTAAGGCTCCAACTATTTGCCTGCTCCTCGGCCGTTCACCGTCCTCGTAATGCGTACGGGCACTGTGTGGTGCAGCACCTTTACAGCGCATGCAGCGACTGATAATTATAGTGCGTACATCACGGCACTATACTGAGCGGTTCTACGCACAGTGTCCGTACACACTGGCGATGATTGAACTGCGCTCTAGCTGGTCGCCGGATGCCGAAACTCAAAGATTGTCCCGAACACCGACTGGAGGACGGCAAGACCACCCAGGGTATGCACGCCACGAAGGCCCTTAAGGGTGGGTTTGCACTGTTCGACAGTCGAGAGAGGTTCGAGATTCAAATTCGAAACCTCGGACACGACCTCTGATTGCAGCGATACGTGTCTGATTTCAGACTGGCGTGGACTATAGCCACCGCTGAATAGAAATTTTGGATTATAACTCACGAAATTTTACAGTCGCTTTGATCTGGTCGAAACCCGACCAGATCTATATCGTATTATGGCGAGTTGCGAAAGGAATCACGGGAAGGGATTGATTCACAATCCGTCCTCGTATTCGATTCCTTTCCTCGTTTGCGATTTTTTAATTTAAATTGGAAACGGGTTACGGAAGGAGTCACGTTAAAGGATTGTTTTTACAATCCGTTCTCGCATGGAGTCCTTCCTATTCCACGTTTAGAATTTATTCGAAAAGTTCGAGTAACTCGTAACTATTCGAGAACAATGGAATGTCCGAGGAGCAGGGTCGTATGCCCATGTGCTCCCTGCCGGTTCCAGAATAAGAGTGACGGACGAGCACGGACAGTCAAAATGTTCGCTCGAAGGGTGAAACCTCCGTAGAGCGGCGCTGTAAACGTTTTTTGAGTCCGTCTTTGTCTAACTCAAAATTGTCGTACCTTCTCTAGACACGCGCGTCGAAACTTTCGTTTCGAAATTGAGCGTTACGTGGTCGATCGCGTGAGGTCTCGAAAAAAACCCGAGAGCGGCTGTTTTTCAGTCCCGTACTGTTTTCGCGTAGCGGACACGACGACCGAGGTACCTCTGGTCTTACGTACGCTGAACAAACAAAACCGGCTGACGAATTATGATTTACTCGAAAATACGTCGAATTAACGCGATATTTAAACAGAGCTAGTAAGCGATCTGGGAGCTTGTATGGGTGCAGTATGAACGTAAGCAAGCAGCACGCTGGTAAGGAAGCACTAAAGCACAAAGCAAGCAGTAAGCGAGTAAGCTAGCAGTAAGTTAGAAAGCAAGCAGCAAGCTAGTAAGGAAGCAGTGACCTCGTACGCGAGCTGGGAGCTAGCAAGAAAGCAGTATGCTACTCAGCACGCAGTAAGCTACTAAGCAAGCAGTAAGCAATTAAGAAACAAGTAAGCTAGTAAGCAAGCAGCAGGCTAGTAAGGAAGCAGCAGGTTAGCAAGAAAGCAGTTAGCTATAAAGCAAGCAGTAAGCTAGCAAGCAAGCAGTAAGCTAGTAAGCATGCATTGACCCTGTAAGCACGGAGTGAGCTGGTAAGGGAGCAGGATGCTAGTAAGCAAGCAGTGAGCTAGTAAGCGAGGAGGAAGCTTGTGAGGAAGCAGTAAGTTAGTTACAAAGCAGTAAGCTAGATAGCAAGCAGGAAGCTTGTAAGGAAGCATTCGGCTAGTGAGAAAGCAGTAGGTTAGTAAGAAAGCAGTAAGTTGGTAAGCACGCAGTGAGCTAGTGAGGAAGCGTTTAGTTAGTAACGAAGCAGCCAGCCAGTAAGCAAGCAGTAAGCAGGTAAGCATTGAGTATGCTAGTAAGCAAGCAGTAAGTTAGTAAACTAGCAGTAAGCTTGTGAGCAAGCAGCAAGATAGTAAGCAAGCAGTGGGCTAGAAAGTATGAAGCAGGCTAGTAAAAAAGCTGTAAGCTAGTAAGCAACCAGTATACTAGTAAGGAAGCAGTAAGCTAGAAGGCAAGCAGCAAACTAGTAAGCAAATAGTAAGCTAGTAACGGAGCAGGGAGCTAGTAAGGGAGCAGAATGCTAATAAGCGAGCACTAAGCTAGTAAGCAAGCAGCTGGCTAGTAAGAAAGCAGTATGCAACTGAGCAAGCAGTAAGCTAGTAAGCAAGTAGTAAGCTAGTAAACAACCAGTAAGCTTGTAAGCAAGTTGAAAGCTAGTACGCAGGCAGTAAGCTTGTAAAGAAGCAGTAAGCTAGTAGGCAATCAGTAAGCTAGTAAGGTAGCAGTAAGCTAGGAAGAAAACAGCAAGCTATTATGCAACCCTCTGGGTCTGTGTCCGGCAATCGTCGGCCGCAGTAAGGGGCGTAGCGACCCCGAGGTACCTGATGCTTATCACTCCGTAATCCTCCTGTTGGTCGTCACAAAGACCCATTCACAAATCCTGTTTGGTTTTGTGAATGGTTGGTGACGGCAGGTGGAACGGGGGCCTTGGCTTAACCGCCCGGGATCGCGAGTATGGCGACTCTATAAAATCGCCCTCCAATCCTAAGTTATGGTGCGCGGCGATGGGATGCATTGTTGGGGGAGGAGGCCCAATCCCAAGCGACCACCTCCGGGGTCACCTGCCGAACCCCCGGAGTATTAGGCTTGCCCGGGTAAGGCAGCTCTGCCCGGGTGGACCTTTTTTCCGACCTACGCTTGGGAACTAAATGGATTTTCATGACAAAACGGGGTTGGGGTGGTTTATTGCGGAGAAGGAGGTCGAAGACGGTGTTGGGACTAGGGTGACGGCGCTCGCGCCTTGCCCGGCTTCGTGGAGGGCGGAGGACGACGACGAGACTGCGACAGTCTCATCCTTCTCCACCACCAGGAGCCACATAGGTTCCAAGGGGAAGCGGTCGGGGCAGGCCGTCTCCGGAGTGGGTAGGCCAATGAGCCCGGTGGTAATGGTGAGTTGCCTCAAGGACGAGGTAGCCGAGGAGATTTCCGAGAGCATACCCTCGTCTCTGAGGCGGGTGGAAAAGGTGGCCGCATCCTGCTCCTTTAAGGGGCAAAAGAGCGGCGGCGTAAAAGATGAGGGAGGCGGCGCAGGAGCTGAACGGACGGAACGCCCGTCTGCAGCTCCTGTCGGAGGAGGAGATACGGCGGAGGCTTCGGCGCCTGGACAAGGACGCCCTGATGGCAGCTGCCCTCGCTGCAACTTGGCCGCAGGGAGCGGCCGAGTTGCCGAGCATAGAGGAGGAGGTCGCCCGGCTCGCGCTCGTGCGGTGGCCCGAGGTCGTCGCCCGGTCGCGAGGCGTCGCGGGCGGCCGCCTCGGCGTGGCGGATGACCTAGGCTGGGACGGGGGTCCTGAGGGGACCCTCCTCCCGCCAGGCGGCGCCGGGTCGGACCGGTTGGGGGTAGGAGTGCTTCCCCCTACCGGTCCGACGCAAGGGGAGGCACCCTCGGCGGTCTGGTGCGGCCATGAACGCCCGGCCGCCGAGGGGTGGAAACGGGGTCGCTGGCGGTTGCGAGTTGGGGCTCGCAGCCGCCACTAAACGCGGCCCCGGGACGGATAGCGGCGGGATGGAGTGGCCCCGTCCCGCCGCTATGAGGCAGTGTGTCTACTGGGGGGACCGATTGTCCCCCCGGGGGATGGGCGCGAAAGCGCGGGCACGGGGAGGATACCGGAAGAATGCTTCGAGCGATTCCCGGTATCCTCCCAAAGCGTGCCGAAGGGTCACCGTGGGGTTTTTAGTGGGTAGGTCCCGCGCCTGTCGTTGTACGGGCGCGAGGAATCCCACACACCCCTCCCACCTCTCCCCAAGGAGGTGGGAGGGAGTCTTTCGAAGATTTTCCCCACGACAAAAAAAAAAAAAAAAAGATACGGCGGAGGAGGAGGGCAGAGGCGTGCTGGAATGGCGCGGACCACCCTCCAATCCTCCCGCCTCCACCGCCGCGTGACCCGGTGATGGCAAATAAGCGGGGTGCGGCGGCGGTGGTGCGAGGCTCTACAGGCCCTCCCGCCCGCACTCCGTCCGCGCAGAGTTCCCCTTTCTCCTCAGATGACGAACTTCTGAGGAGGATTGGGGAAATGATTGACCGGAAGCTGGCCGCCTTCCGGGATGAGCCCCTCCCCGGTAGAGTGGTCAGCATGAAGGCGGTGCCCCCCCACCCCGGCCAATACCGGTACAATCGGGGAAGGCGATGGTGGGGGGAAAGAAGGCTCCGGGGCCTCGGGTCGCGGCCTCAAAGTGGACCAGACTACCCGCGGTCCCGGATCGGACGCCATCCATGGCACCGTCCCCAGGGGGGGGGTGTCCTGGAGCGGGGTAGTTTAGCGGAAGGCGAGGAAGGCCTCGCAGCCGCAACCTCCGCCCTCGCCGCACGCAGCCAAAGTAAAGGCCGCGAAGACGCGACCCGTGCGCCCCCCCCCCCAAAACGGCAGCGGTGGTGCTGACCGTCGCGCAGTGTGGCGACCTGACCCTCGCGGCGGCGATGCAGCTCGCCAGGAAGAACATCTCCCTGGAGGAGCTTGGCATCGCTTCCGTGAGGGCGGGGAGATGTCGGACCGACTCGCACAGAGGCTCCGGGAGCAGCTGGACGAGCGGGGTGTCCGGGTCGCCAGGCCCACGAAGCGCACGGATATGCGCGTTTGTGGGCTGGACGACTCGGTCACAGCGCAGAAGGTGTCTCATGCCCTAGCGAGGGCGGGGGACTGCCCCGAAGGAGACGTGCGTGTCGGAGAGTTCCGCAGGTCTCCTTCCGGCCTGGGGTCGGTGTGGGCCCGGTGCCCCCTCTGCGCTGCCCGCTATGTGGCGGCATCCGGGAGGGTCGTGGTGGGGTGGGTTTCGCCCGTGGGCACCCCCTGTCCCCGAGGGTCTTGACGCCGGCTGCTGGAGAACACGGTCAATACTCTCTTTCCAATTGGGGAGGGAGGATCACGTCCTCCGGCGGCGTCGGCTGTCCCAATTGAGTGGGTGGCCGTGCTGGGTGTCACGCAGGGGGAGCTGGCCACGGCCATCAAGCGGCTCGAGGCGCGTAACACGGCCCCGGGGCCGGATGGTGTGCCTGACCGGGCTTGGGTTTTGACCCAGGGCGTCCTTGGGGCCGCCCTCAGGCGGTTGTTTGACCGATTTCTGAGGGACGGGCGATTTCCCCCTAGTTGGAAAGTGGCGAGGATGGTCCTCCTCCGGAAGGCGGGTCGGCCCGCGGAGTCTCCCTCCGGCATACCGGCCCATCTGTCTGCTCGGCCAGATGGGCAAGCTCTTCGAGCGCGTGATTGCTGCCCGCCTCGTTGAGCACCTGTCGCGGGGAGCCCCCGGCCTGGCCGACTGCCAGTACGGTATCCGGGAGGGTTGATCGACGATCGACGCGATAGGTCGCGTGAGGGCCCTCTCGGGGTCGGCCGTCTCCCGGGGTGTGGTGGCTTTGGCAGTATCCTTGGATATTGCCAACGCCTTTAACACTGATGGGATTTGCTTGCTCGTATACAAAAACCACAGTGTTCGTTTTTTGAAACTCTTTATTTTTTACACACGTCTTACTCGGGCAATGGTCGCGAGAGAACTCGTCGTTCTTTCTTTTTACATTAGCCTCGTGGCTCTCGCCGACCTCCCTGGCCAACCTCCTAAGAGGTGGCAACGCCGCGGAATTCCCCGGGTCCCCCGTGCTAGCCGCTCGTATGCCCGACGCTTTTTTATACATTGTATGGCTAACCCCTACAACACCCTTCCCTGAGAACAGATAAGGAGGGGGCTCGAAGATCATCGGGTCCCACCATACCTCAGGGCAGTCGTCGGGGATTATCTCCGCGGGAGGTGGATCGAGTATCCAGGCCGGGATGGAGGTATGCGGAGGGAGGTGTACTGCGGCGTTTCGCAGGGGTCGGTCCTCCGGCCACTTCTGTGGAACGTCGCGTACGATAGGGTGTTGCGGACCGACCTCCCCGGCGGCGTCAGCGCCGTGTGTTATGCAGATGACACACTGGTGCTGGCCATCGGGGAGCACTGGGGGAGGTCCAAGAGTCTCGCGGAGGAAGGGGTGCAGCGCGTCGTCGGTCGGATCAGGGGGATGGGGATGACGGTGGCGCTCCATAAGACCGAGGTGATAGCTTTCCATTCACCTCGGCAGGATCCGCCACCCCCTCTGATCCGGGTAGGTGAGGCTGATATCGAGGTGAAACGCCAGATGAGGTATCTGAGGCTGATCCTCGATAGCCACTGGCGCTTCGAGGAGCATTTCCGTTGCTTGGTCCCCCGGTTGGAGGGGATGGTCGCGGCTTTAGGCCGAATCCTACCCAACCTGGGGGGCCCGGCTAGCAGAGTGCGCCACCTCTATGTGACAATGGTACAGTCGGTGGCCCTTTACGAGGCCCCCGTCTGGGCGGACGACCTGGCGGCATCCCGGCGCAGCAAGACGATGCTGTGTCGGGTGCGGAGGCGGATGGCGTTGCGGGTGCCGGATCGTGTCGCATGAAGCGGCGACGGTTTTTGCGGGGATGCCGCCCATGGACCTCCTCGCGCGGTCGCACGCGGTGCTGTATCGTCACCGCGTCGACCGTCGCGCGGGGGTGGGGGCGGACCCGGGAGTGCGGGAACCTGCTTGGGGCGATTTGAAGCGCCAGGCCCGGCAGTTGGTGATGCTCGCGTGGCAGGAGCGGTTGGCTCTGCCAACCGCGGGGCACCGAACAGACGGGGCTGTTCGGCCACTCTTGAGTGAGTGGCTGGACAGAGGCCATGGAAGCCTCACTTATCGGATGGCGCAAGTATTCCCTGGACATGGCAGCTTCGGGAGATACATGTGTCGGATAGGGAAGGTGCCGGCGGCGCGCTGCTGCCATTGTGACGCTGAGCAGGACACGGCTGGACATACTCTCGAGGTGTGCCCTGCGTGGGAGGGGGAGCGCCGTGTCCTGGACGGCGCCGTCAGGCGTGATGTCTCGCTGCCGGGCATGGTGCGCGCCATGCTCGGCAGCGAACGTAAGTGGAGGGCCGTGGCCTCCTTCTGCGAGAATGTAATGTTGCAGAAGGAGGTCGCGGCCAGGGAGCGCGAGCTTCAGTGGCGTGCTGGGGCTCGTGCTCGTGTGGTGGCAGGAGGGCGCCGCCCAGGCGCCGGTCGTCATGGGCGGACCCCGCGGCGTGACGGATGACACTGGCTGGCCCTGGATGACGCCAGCCACGAGGCGCGGGGTCGGACCGAAGTGGGAGTGCCACCCTAATTCCGGTCCGGCGCATCGGAAGGCACCCTCGGTGGCATGGAGCGGCCACCAGCCACCAGCCGCCGAGGGGTAGAAATGGGGTCGCGGGCGGGGCTGGCAGCCGCCACTGAACGCGGCCCCGAGACGGATGGCGGTAGGACGGAGTGACCTCGTCTTGCCACCATGAGATAGCGTGACAGCCGGGGGGACCCTCCTGTCCCCCCGTGGATGGGCGCAGAGCGCAGGCACGAGGAGGATACCGGAAGTATGCTTCGAGCGATTCCCGGTATCCTCCCAAATCGTGCGGAAGGGTCACCGTGAGGTTTCTAGTGGGTAGGTCCCGCGCCCGTCATTCCCCGGGCGCGGCGAATCCCACACACCCCTCCCGCCTCACCCCAAAGAGGTGGAAGGGAGACTTACGAAGATTTTCCCTACGCTAGTACGCAAGCAGTAAGGTAGTAAGCGAGGTGGAAGCTAGTAAGTAACCAGTAAGCTAGTAAGCAAGCTGTAACCTAGTGTGCAAGCAGTTAGCTAGTAAGCGAGGAGGAAACTAGTAAGGAAGCAGTATGCTAGTCAGCAAGCAGTAAGCTAGAAGCAAGCAGCAAGCTTTTAAGCAAAGAGTGAGATGGAAACCATGCTGGAGGGTAGCAAGATCGCAGTAAGCTATTAAGCAACCAGTGAGCTAGCAAGCAACCAGTAAGACAGTAAGCAAGCAATAAGCTGGTAAGCAAGCAGTTAGTTACTAAGCAGGCAGGCATGCCAGTAAGCAAGCAGGATGCTAGTAGGCATGCAGTGAGCCAGTAAGTGAGCAGGAAGCTAGTATGGATGAAACATGCCAGTAGGCAAGCAGGAAGCTAGTAGGCATGCAGTGAGCTAGTAAGCGAGCATCGAGCTAGTAAGCGAGCAGGATGCTAGTAAGGAAGCCGTATGCTAGAAAGCAAACAGTAAGCTAGTAAGCAACCAGTGAGCTAGTAAGCGAGATGGAAGCTAGTAAGCAAGCATTAAGCTAGTAAGCAAGCATTAAGCGAATATACTAGCAGTAAGCTATTAAGCATTCAGTAAGCTAGTATGCAAGCAGTAAGCTGGAAAGGATGCAGTTATCCAGTAAGGAACAGGTAAGCTAGTAAGCAAGCATTAAGCTAGTAAGCAAGCATTAAGTTAGTAAGCAACCAGTAAGCTAGTAGCCAAGCGGCTGGCTAGTAAGAAAGCAGTATGCCGGTAAGCAAGCAGTAAGCTAGTAGTCGAGCAGTAAGCTAGTAAGCGAGCAGTAAGGTAGAACGCAAGCAGCAGGCTTGTAAGCATCCAGTAAGTGAGCATACTAGCAGAAAGCTAGTGAGCAAGCATGACGCTAGTAAGGAAGCAGTAGGCTAGACAGCAAGCAGCAGGCTAGTAAAAAAGCAGGAAGCTAGTTGAAAGCAGTATGCTAGCTATCAAGCAGTAAGCTAGAATGCAAGCAGTAAGCGAGTATGCTAGCAGTAAGTTAGAAAGCAAGAAGTGATCTAGTATGCGACAGGGAATCTAGTAAGGAAGCAGCATGATAGTAAGCAAGCAGTAAGCTAAAAAGGATCCAGTTAGCTAGTAAGCCAGCAGTAAGCTGGTAGGCAAGCTGCAAGCTAGTAGGCAAGCAGTGAGCTAGCAAGAAAGCAGTATGCTACTAAGCAAGCAGTAAGCTGGCATGGCAGCAACTAGCTTGTAAGCAAGCAGCAGGCTAGTACGCAAGCTGTAAGCTAGTGAGCAAGCAGTAAACTAGTAAGCTAGCGGTAAGCTTGTATGCAAGCAGCCCGCTAGTCAGAAAGCTGTTAGCTAGTAAGCAAGTAATAAGCTCGGCCACTCCTGTGTGAGTGGCCTGACAGAGGCCATGGAAGCCTTACTTACCGGATGGCACAGGTATTTTCCGGGCATGGTAGCTTCGGAAGATACCTGTGCCGGATAGGGAAGGAGCCGACGGCGCGTTGCTGCCATTGTGACGCCGAGCAGGACACGGCTGATCATACCCTCCAGGTATGCCCAGCGTGGGAGGGGGAGCGCCGTGTCCTGGTCGGCGTCATAGGGCGGGAAGTCTCGCTGCCGGGTGTGGTGCGCGCCATGCTCGGCAGCGAGAAGAAGTGGAGGGCCGTGACCTCCTTCTGCGAGACCGTAATGCTGCAGAAGGAGGCCGCGGGAAGGGAGCGCGAGCTTCAGCGGCGCGCTGAGGCTCGCGCACGTATGGTGGCGCGAGGGCGTCTCGGGCGGCGGCCTTTGCGCGGCGGATGACCCTGACTGGGAAGGGGACCCAGAGGGGAGCCTCCTCCCGCCCGGCGGCTATGGGTCGGACCGGGTGGGTCCGGCCCACGGGGAAGCACCCTCGGTGGCCTGGAGCGGCCATGAGCTCCCGGCCGCCGGGCGGTAGAAACGGGGTCGCAGGCGGTTGCGAGTTGGGGCTCGCAGCCCGCCACTAAATGCGGCCCCGGGACGGTTGGCGGCGGGATGGAGTGGCCCCGTCCTGCCGCTATGAGACAGAGTGTCTACCGGGGGGACCGTTTGTCCCCCCCGGGGATGGGCGCAAAGCGCGGCACGGGGAGGGTACCGGAAGAATGCTTCGAGCGATTCCCGGTATCCTCCCAAATCGTGCGAAAGGGTCACCGTGGGGTTTTTAGTGGGTAGGTCCCGCGCCCGCCATTCTACGGGGGCGGGGAATACCACACAACCCTCCCGCCTCTCCCCAAAGAGGTGGGAGGGAGTCTTTCGAAGATTTTCCCCACGACAAAAAAAAAAAAAAAAAATGCTTGCTGCTTGCATCTAGCTTACTACTTTCTTACTAGCATACTGCTACCTTGCTAGCCTCCTCCTCGCTTACTAGCTAACTGCATGCTCACTGGGTTACTACTTGCTTACAATCTGATTGTTTTCCTACTAGCACGCTGCTTGCATACTAGCTTACAGCTTGCTTACAAGCTAATTGCTTTCATGCCCGCTTACAGCATGCTTACCAGATTACTGCTTACTTATTAGCTACAGCATGCTCAGGGCCTCGGGTCGCGACCCCCAAGGGGGGTGGTGTACCCGTGGTCGCGGTGGTCGCGTCCTCCACGGCACCCTCCCAAGGGGGGGTGGCGTGGAGTGAGGTGGTGGGGCGGAAGGCGAAGCGGGCGGCGAGGAAGGCCTCGCAACCGCAGCCTCCGCCTCCGCCGGCGGCGGCCAAGGTAAAGGCCGCGAAGGTCGGGAAGGCACGACCAGGTCGTCCCCCAAAAACGGCAGCGGTGACGCTGACCGTTGCGCAGGGGGGCGACCTGACCCTCGCGGAGGCGATGCGGCTCGCCAGGGAGAATATCTCCCTGGAAGAGCTGGGCATCGCCTCCGTGAGGGCGAAGAGGGCCGTGACCGGGGGTCTCTTGCTGGAGATCCCCGGTGCAGAAGGCGGTGCGAAGGCGGATCGTCTCGCCCAGAGGCTCCGGGAGCAGCTGGGCGAGCGAGGTGTCCGGGTCGCCCGGCCCACGAAGCGCACGGAGATGCGCGTTTGTGGGCTGGACGACTCGGTCAGCGCACAGGATGTGTCCCGTGCCCTTGCGAGGGCGGGGGACTGTCCTGTGGAGGAGCTGCGGATCGGAGAGATCCGCAGGTCGCCCTCCGGCCTCGGGTCGGTGTGGGCCCGGTGCCCCCTCTCCGCCGCCCGTAAGGTGGCGGAATCCGGGAGGGTGTTGGTGGGGTGGGTTTCGGCGCGAGTGGAAATCCTCGCGCCGCGCCCGCTCCAGTGTCACCGCTGCCTCGAATTGGGGCACGTGAGGCAGTGGTGCACCTCGCCGGTGGACCGCAGCGGTCAGTGTTACCGCTGCGGTGCCAAAGAGCACCGTGCGAGCCAGTGCTCGGCGGCCCCCTACTGCCCGCTGTGTGCGGACATGGGGAGGCCAGCCGATCACAGGGTGGGGAGCAAGAAGTGCTCCCCCCCCTCCCGGAAGGAGAGGAAGAGGCGGGCTGCACCGGCTCCGGTGCCGAGGGCGGTGGCATCGTCCTCCATGGAGGTGGACGGTGCTACGGGGACGGACGGCCGGGAGGAGGCTGGCGCGGCCATTAATTAATGCCGCCCCGCCTCCTCCTCCAGGCCAACCTCAACCACTGCCGCGCGGCACAGGACTTGATGTCCCAAGTCCTCGCGGAGTGGGGGGTTGGCCTGGCGGTCGCCGCCGAGCCGTACCGCGTCCCTGATCACCCTCATTGGGTGGGCGACGCGGACGGCTTGGTGGCGACGGTATGGGGAGGGGGCGACGGGTCCCCACCGTTCTCCTTGTTGGAGCGCGGTCGGGGATTCGTCGCCGTGGACTGGGGGGGAGTCGCTGTGGTGGGGTGCTACATTTCGCCCCGTAGCGGTCACGCTGCGTTCGAGCTGTACTTGGCCGAGGTCGCGGCATGCGTGCAGCGCTACGCGGCCCGGCCGGTGCTGGTCCTGGGGGATTTTAATGCCAAGTCGGTGGCTTGGGGATCCCCCAGGACCTCCGTTCGCGGCGGGATCCTGGGCGATTGGGCGGCGGGGCTCGACCTCCGGGTATTGAACCGGGGGTCGGAGCACACATGCGTGCGGCGATATGGGGGGTCCATCGTGGATGTTGGATTCGCGACCCCCAACGCCGTGCGCATGGTGTCGGGTTGGCACGTGGTCGCGGGGGCAGAGACACTCTCCGATCACCGGTACATCCGGATGGAGGTCTCTGCCGCCGCGAGTGCATCCCGACACGGCCGTCTGCGTGGCACCCCACCACGCCGCTGGGCGCTTCGGCGCCTGGACAAGGACGCCCTGATGGCAGCTGCCCTCGCTGCAACTTGGCCGCAGGGAGCGGCCGAGTTGCCGAGCATAGAGGAGGAGGTCGCCCGGCTCGGAGCATTGGTCGCGGGTATTTGCGACGCGGCGATGCCTCGGGTCGGGCGGGCTTCTCCTCGCCGGGCGGTGTACTGGTGGTCGGACGCGATCGCGGAGTTGCGAGTCGCGACTGTCCGCGCCCGACGCCAGTACACCCGCGCGCGCCGTCGTCAACGTACAGGCGACGGCGTGGCGCGAGCGAGGGCAGCTGATGACCTGTATGGAGCATACCGCGTGGCGCGGGTTGCTCTGCAGGTCGCCATCAAACGGGCCAAGACCCGGGCATGGAAGGAGCTCCTCCAGACCCTTGATGACGATCCATGGGGGCGCCCATATAAGGTGGTGCTGAATAAGCTCCGCCCGTGGGCGCCCCCCGTCACCGAGGGTCTTGACCCCCGGCTGCTGGAGGACGTGGTCAATACACTCTTCCCAATTGGGGAGAGGGGACCGCGTCCTCCGGCGGCGGCGGCTGTCCCAGTGGAGTGGACGGCCGAGCTGGGGGTCACGCAGGAGGAGCTGGCAGCGGCCATCAGACGGCTCGGGGTTCGTAACACGGCCCCGGGTCCGGATGGTGTGCCCGGCCGGGTTTGGGTCTTGACCCAGGGCGTCCTTGGGGCCGACCTCAGGCGGTTGTTCGACCGCTGCCTGAGGGACGGGCGATTCCCCCCCAGTTGGAAGGTGGCGAGGATGGTCCTCCTCCGGAAGGAGGGTCGGCCCGCGGAGTCTCCCTCCGCATACCGGCCCATTTGTCTCCTCGACGAGGTGGGCAAGCTCTTCGAGCGGGTGATTGCTGCCCGCCTCGTCGAGCACCTGTCGCGGGGTGATCCCGGTCTGGCCGACTGCCAGTTCGGTTTCCGGGGGGGCCGATCGACTATCGACGCGATAGGTCGTGTGAGGGCCCTCTCGGGGGCGGCCGTCTCCCGGGGAGGGGTGGCATTGGCAATATCCTTGGATATTGCCAATGCCTTTAACACCCTCCCCTGGGAAGAGATAAGGAGGGGACTCGAATATCATCGGGTCCCCCCTTGTCTCAGGGCGGTCGTCGGGGATTATCTCCGCGGCAGGTGGATCGAGTATCCGGGCCGGGATGGTGATATGCGGAGGGAGGTGTACTGCGGTGTTCCGCAGGGGTCGGTCCTCGGGCCACTCCTGTGGAACATCGCGTACGACTCGGTGTTGCGGGCCGGCCTCCCCGACGGCGTCAGCACGGTGTGTTATGCGGATGACACACTGGTGCTGGCCGTCGGGGCGCACTGGGGGACGGCCATGCGTCGCGCGGAGGAGGGGTCGCAACGCGTCGTCGACCGGATCAGGGGGATGGGGATGACGGTGGCGGTCCATAAGACCGAGGTGATTGCGTTTCATTCACCTCGGCAGGATCCGCCACCCCCTCTGATTCGGGTGGGTGGGGCTGACATCGAGGTGAAGCCCCAGATCAGGTATCTAGGGCTGATCCTCGATAGCCACTGGCGTTTCGAGGAGCATTTCCGCTGCCTGGTCCCCCGGTTGGAAAGGATGGTTGCGGCTCTGGGCCGGATCCTGCCCAACCTGGGGGGCCCGGCGGGCCGAGTTCGTCGCCTCTATGTGGCAATGGTCCAGTCGGTGGCCCTATACGGGGCCCCAGTCTGGGCGGACGACCTGGCTGCCTCCCGGCGCAGCATGACTATGCTGCGTCGGGTGCAGAGGCGCATGGCGCTCAGGGTCGTCCGCGGGTATCGGACCATGTCACATGAGGCGGCGACGGTTCTAGCGGGGATGCCGCCCATGGACCTGCTCGCGCGGTCGCACGCGGTGATGTACCGGCACCGCGTCGACCGTCGCGCGGGGGTGGGGGCGGTCCCGGGCGGGCAGGAACCTGCTTGGGGCGATTTGAAGCGCCAGGCCCGGCAGTCCGTGTTGCTCGCGTGGCAGGAGCGGCTGGCTCTGCCAACCGCGGGGCACCGGACTGTCGGGGCGGTTCGGCCACTCCTGAAGGAGTGGCTGGACAGGGGCCATGGCAGCCTCACCTACCGGATGGCACAGGTATTTTCCGGGCATGGCAGCTTCGGAAGATACCTGTGCCGGATAGGGAAGGAGCCGACGGCGCGTTGCTGCCACTGCGACGCTGAGCAGGACACGGCGGATCATACCCTGGAGGTATGCCCCGCGTGGGAGGGGGAGCGACGTGTCCTGGTCGGCGTCGTCGGGCGGGATGTCTCGCTGCCGGGCGTGGTGCGCGCCATGCTCGGCAGCGAGGAGAAGTGGAGGGCCGTGGCCTCCTTCTGCGAGAACGTAATGTTGCAGAAAGAGGCCGCGGGGAGGGAGCGCGAGCTTCAGCGGCGCGCTGAAGCTCGCGCTCGTGCGGTGGCTCGAGGTCGTCGCCCGGTCGCGAGGCGTCGCGGGCGGCCGCCTCGGCGTGGCGGATGACCTAGGCTGGGAGGGGGGTCCTGAGGGGACCCTCCTCCCGCCAGGCGGCGCCGGGTCGGACCGGTTGGGGGTAGAAGTGCCTCCCCCTACCGGTCCGACGCAAGGGGAGGCACCCTCGGCGGTCTGGTGCGGCCATGAACGCCCGGCCGCCGAGGGGTGGAAACGGGGTCGCGGGCGGTTGCGAGTTGGGGCTCGCAGCCGCCACTAAACGCGGCCCCGGGACGGATAGCGGCGGGATGGAGTGGCCCCGTCCCGCCGCTATGAGGCAGTGTGTCTACTGGGGGGCCCGATTGTCCCCCCGGGGGATGGGCGCGAAAGCGCGGGCACGGGGAGGATACCGGAAGAATGCTTTGAGCGATTCCCGGTATCCTCCCAAAGCGTGCCGAAGGGTCACCGTGGGGTTTTTAGTGGGTAGGTCCCGCGCCTGTCGTTGTACGGGCGCGGGGAATCCCACACACCCCTCCCACCTCTCCCCAAGGAGGTGGGAGGGAGTCTTTCGAAGATTTTCCCCACGACAAAAAAAAAAAAAAAAAAAAAAAAAAAAGCTACAGCATGCTTACTAGGTTACTGGTTGCTTACTACCTCACTGCTAGCTTACTAGGTTAGTGCTTGCTTAGCAGCTTACTGCCAGCTTAATCGCTTCCGGCTTGCTTGCTAGCTTGCAGCTTGCTTTCGAGCATACTGCTGGCATACTGCCATACTGCCTCCTTACTACCTAATTGCTTTCTTGCTGGTCAGTGCTTGCTTACTAGCTTACTTGATGCTAGCTACCTTACTGCTTACTTACTAGCTTGATGCTTGCTTTCTAGCTTACTACTTGCTTACTTGCTTGTTGCTAGATTACACGCTTACTGCTTGCTTACTAGCCTCCTGCTTGCTTTTAGCTTAGAGCTAGCTTACTCGATTTCTGCTTGGTTACAAGCCTGTTGCTTGCTTTCTAGGTTAGTGCTTCCTTATTAGCTAACTGCTTGCTTACTAAATAACTGCTTTAATACTAGCGTGCTCCTTGCTTTCTAGCTTATTGCTTGCTTTCTCGCTTGCTGCTCACTTACTGGCCCACTGCATGCTTACAAGATTACTGGTTGCTTACTAGATTGCTGCTTGCTCAATAGCTTACTACTTTCTTATTAGCCTGCTGATAGCGTACTTGCTTACTGCTTCCCGACTAGCTTCCTGATCGCTTACTAGCTCACTTCTTGCATACTAGCTTACTGGATACTTACTAGCTTGACGCTTGCTTTCTAGCTTACTGCTTGCTTACTTTCTTGCTGCTAGCTTACTCGATTGCTGCTTGCTTAGTAGCCTCCTGCTTGCTATCTAGCTTAGTGCTAGGTTACTCGCTTTCTGCTTGGTTACTAGCCCTCAACTTGCTTTCTCGCTTCCTGTTTGCTTACTAGCTCACTGCTTCCTTACTAGATAACTACTTTCTTACTAGCCTGCTCCTTGCTTTCTTGCTTACTGCTTGCTTACTATCTTGCTACTTCCTTACTATCTAACTGCTTTCTACCCAGCTCACTGCTTGCATACTATCATACTGCATTCTTGCTAGCTCACTGCTTGCCCACTAGCTTCGTGCCTGCTTACCAGCTTGCTGCTAGCTTACCCGCTTACTACGTGCTTACTAACTTCGTCTTCGCTTACGACCTCACTGCTTGCTTACAAGCTAATTGCTTCCATGCTAACTTACTTGCTTGCTTACTAGCTTACTCGTTACTTACTACCTTACTGCTTGCTTATTACCATAATGCTTCCCTACTAGCATTCTGCTCCATTACTAGCTCCCAGCATGCTTACAAGCTTACTGCTTGCTTTCTATCTTACTGCTAGCTTACTGGGCAATTGCATTCTTAACAGCATACTGTACGCTTACTAGCATACTGCATCCTTACCAGCATGCTCCTCGTTTACTATCCTACTGCATGCTTGCTAGCATACTACTTCCCTACAAGCTTCCTGATCGCTTACTATCTCACTTATGCCTACTAACTTACGACTTCCTTACTAGCTCCCTGCTTGCTTACCAGCTTACTGCTTGCTTTCTAGCATACTGCTTTGATACTAACATAGTGCTTTGTTAATAGCTCACTGCTTGCATACTTGCACACAGCTTTCCTACTAGCTAACTGCTTTCTGACTATCCTGCTGCATTCCTACTAGCCGGCTGCTTGCTTACAAGCTTACTGGTTGCTTACTAGCTTTATGCTTCCTTTCTAGCTCCCAGCTCGCTTTCTATCTCACTGCTTTGTAGACTAGCTTCCTTCTAGCTTTCTAGCTCACAGCCTACTTAGTAGCTTATTGCTTTGTCACTATCATAGTTCTTTGTTACTAGCTTACTGCTTGCTCACTAGCATACTGATTGCTTACATGCTAACTGCTTGCTTACTATCATACTGCTTCCTCACTTGCTAATTGCATTCTTACCAGCGTGCTGCATGCAAACAAGCTTACTCGTTTCTCAGTAGTTTACAGTTTGCTCAATAGCTAACTGGGTTCTTACTAGCATGCTGCTGGCTTTCTAGCTTAGTACTTGCTTACTACGCTACTGCTTCCTTACTAACTAATTGCACTTTTACTATCCAGCTGCTTGCTTACTAGCTCACTGCTCGCATACTAGCTCGCTGCTTGCTCACTGGCTATTTCCATTCTTACTAGCTTACTCGTGGCATACTAGCACATTGTTTGATTACTAGCATATTGTTTGCTTACTAGCATGCTGCTTCCTTACTAGCCTCCTGCTCGCTTACAAGCTTACTGGTTGCTTACTAGCTTACAGCTTGCTTACTATCATAATGCTTCCTTAACGCTTACTAGCTTCCTGCTCGCACACAAGCTTACTGCTAGGTTACTCGCCTACTGCATGCTTACTTGCCTGCTGCGTTCTTTCTAGCTTACTGCTTGCATACCATCTTGCTGCTTGTTTTCTAACTTACAGCTCGCTTACTAGCTCATTGCTTTTTTTATAGCTAACTGCGTTCCTACCAGCTTTCTGCTTGCTTACTAGCTTACTGCTTTCTTACTAGCTTACTGCATGCTTACTAGCATACTGCTTGCATAATAGCTTCCTCCTCGCTTACCGGCTCATTGATTGCTTACTGGCATACTGCTTGACTACTAGCTTACTACTTGCATTCTAGCTAACTGCATTCTTACCAGCTTAGTGCTTGATTACTTGCTTACTTGTTACTTACTAGTTTATTATTTGCTCACTATCATGCTGCTTCCTTACTAGCTTCCTCTACGCTTACTAGCTTACTGCTTGTTTACTAGCATAATGCTTCCTTACTAGCACCCTCCTCGCTTACTAGCTCACTGCTAGCATACTAGCTCACTGCTTGCTTACAAGCTTACTGCATGCTTAATAGCTTACTACTTGCTTACAAGCT
Organism: Colletes latitarsis; assembly: GCF_051014445.1. Classification (NCBI taxonomy): domain Eukaryota; kingdom Metazoa; phylum Arthropoda; class Insecta; order Hymenoptera; family Colletidae; genus Colletes; species Colletes latitarsis. Next base: position 18,040,479 of record NC_135137.1, read on the forward strand.
TACTGGTTGCTTACCAGCATACTGCTATCTTACTACCTTACTGGTTGCTTACTAGCTACCTGCTTCCTAGCTCCATCTGCTGCTTGCTTTGCATCTTAATAGTTACTTACAAATTTGCTGCTTGCTTGCCAGCTTACTGCTTGCTTACTACCTTACTGGTTGCTTACTAGCTTACCTCATGCTTACTGGCTTGCTGCTTGCACAAAAGCCCACTACTTTCATACTGTGTACCTGCTTTCTTAATTGCCTGCTGCTTGTTTACTAGCTGACAGGTTGCTTACTAGCTTACTGCTTGCTTACTAGCTTACTGCTTGCTTACTAGCATACTGCTTTATTACTAGCTTACTGCTTACTTACTAGATAGCAGCTTCTTTACCAGCTTACGGCTTGCTTACTAGATTACTGCTTACTTACTGACTCACATCTTGCTTGCTAGCACACTGCTTTCCTGCTAGCTTATAGCTTTCTGACTATCCTGCTGCTGGCTTACTAGCTTACTGGTTGCTCACTAGCTTGCTGCTTGCACACAAGCCTCCTGCTTGCTATCAATCTGACTGCTTGCTTCCAAGCCTGCTGCTTGCTTACTGGCTTAGTGTTTGCTTACTAGCATACTACTTTCTTACTAGCTTCCTGTTCGCTTACTAGCTCACTGCTTGCTTACTTCCTTCCTGCTTCCTTAGTAGCTACCAGCTTTCATACTAGCCTGCTGCTTGCTTCCTAGCCGGCTGCCTGCTTACTAGCTTACCGTTTGCTTACTATCTAACTGCTTGCTTACTAGAATACTACTTCCTTACTAGCTTCCTGCTCGCTTACTAGCTTACCTCATGCTTACTGGCTTGCTGCTTGCACAAAAGCCCACGGCTTTCTTACTGTGTACCTGCTTTCTTATTAGCCTGCTGCTTGTTTACTAGCTTACAGGTTGCTTACTAGCTTACTGCTTGCTTACTAGCTTACTGCTTGCTTACTAGCATACTGCTTTATTACTAGCTTACTGCTTACTTACTAGATAGCAGCTTCTTTACCAGCTTACGGCTTGCTTACTAGATTACTGCTTACTTACTGACTCACATCCTGCCTGCCAACACACTGCTTTCCTACTAGCTTATAGCTTTCTGACTATCCTGCTGCTGACTTACTAGCTCACTGGTTGCTCACTAGCTTGCTGCTTGCACACAAGCCTCCTGCTTGCTATCAATCTGACTGCTTGCTTCCAAGCCTGCTGCTTGCTTACTAGCTTAGTGTTTGCTTACTAGCATACTACTTTCCTACTAGCTTTCTGTTCGCTTACTGGCTCACTGCTTGGTTACTAGCTTACTGCTTGCTGATAAGCTTACTGTTTGCTTAATGGCATACTGCTTCCTTACTAGCCAGCTGCTTGCTTACTACCTTACAGCCAGCTTACTCGCATAGTGCTTGCTTACTACCCTGCTGCTTCTTTTGTGCCATACTGCTTGCTTATTAGCATGCTGCGTGCTCTCTAGCTACCTCCTCGCTAAGTAGCTTACTACTTCCTTCCTAGCATGCTGCTTTCTTACTAGCTAGCATCTTTCTGACTAGCCAGCTGCTTGCTTACATGCCCACTGTTTGCTTAGTTGCTTACTGCTGGCTTACTTGCATACTGCTTTCTTACTAGCCTGCTGGCTTACTAGCTCGCTGCTTGCTTGCCAGCTCACTGCTGGCTTACTAGCTCACTGCCAGCTTAGTAGCTTACTACTTGCTTCCTAGCTAACTGCTTTCTGACCAGCCTGATGCTTGCTTACGTGCTTACTGGTTGCGTACTAGCTTACTGCTTGCTTCCTAGCTTACAGCATCCTCACGGGCTCCCCGCTCCCTTACTACCTAACTGCGTGCTTTATTGCTTACTGCTTCTTTACTAGTTACCACCTCGCTTACTCGCTCACTGCTTTGTTACTAACTTGCTGCTTGCTTACTAGCATACAGCTTCCTTACTAGCTTTCTGATCGCTTACTAGCTCACTGCTTGCCTACTATCTTACTACTTGCTTTCTAGCTTACTACCTCCTTAGTAGATACCTGCTTTCTTACTAGCTTACTGCTTGCTTACTAGCTTGCTGCATGCTTACTATCTTACTGCTAGCTTACTAGCATACTGTCTCCTTACAGGCATACTGCTTTGCTACTAGCTAATAGCATTCTTAGTAGCATACTGCTTTCTTACTAGCTAATTGCATTATTACTTGCCAGCTGCTTGCATACAAGCTTACTTGTTGCTTACCAGCTTACTGCTTGCTTACTAGCTCTCAGCTTGCTTATTAGCTTACTACTTCGTTACTGGCTTACTGCTTGCTCACTAGCTTACTGCTTGCATACTAGCTTTTTTTTTTTTTTTTTTTTCGTGGGCAAAATCTTCGTAAGACTCCCTTCCACCTCTTTGGGGAGAGGCGGGAGGGGTGTGTGGGATTCCCCGCGCCCATGAAATGACGGGTGCGGGACCAAACCACTAAAAACCCCACGGTGTCCCTTCCACACGATTTGGGATGATTTCCGGTATCCTCCCCGTGCTTGCGTTGTGCGCCCATCTACGGGGGGACAAAAGTGTCCCACCTGTTGTCACGACGAGGTCACTCCGTCCTACCGCCATCTGTCTCGGGGTCGCGTTCAGTGGTGGTTGCGAGACCCAACTCCTAACCGCCCCCGACCCTACTTCTACCCCTCGGCGGCTGGTGGCTGGTGGCCGCTCCATGCCACCGTGGGTGCCTTCCGATGCGCCGGAACGGAATTAGGGTGGCACACTCACTTCGGGCCGATCCCGCGCCTCGTGGCTGGAGGAGGCTCCCTTCAGGAACCCCTCCCAGCCAGGGTCATCCGCCAAGCCGCGGGGGCCGCCTACGACGCCCGGCGCCTGGGCGGCGCCCTCCTGCCACCAAACGAGCACGAGCCTCAGCACGCCGCTGAAGGTCGCGCTCCCTGCCCGCGGCCTCCTTCTGCAACATTACTTTCTCGCTGAAGGAGGCCACGGCCTTCCACTTCCGCTCGCTGCCGAGCATGGCGCGCACCATGCCCGGCAGCGACACAACCCGCCCGATGTCGCCGACCAGGCCACAGCACTCCCCCTCCCACGCAGGGCACACCTCAAGGGTGTGTTCAGCCGTGTCCTACTCAGTGTCACAATGGCAGCAACGCGCCGTCGGCTCCTTCCCTATCCGGCACATCTAACTCCCGTAGCTGCCATGCCCGGAAAACACCTGTGCCATCCGGTAAGTGAGGCTTCCATGGCCTCTGTCCAGCCACTCACTCAGGAGTGGCCGTACAGCCCCGACTTTCCGGTGCCACGCGGTTGTTAGAGCCAACCTCTCCTGCCACGCGATCGTCACGAACTGCCGGGCCTGGCGCTTCAAATCGCCCCAAGCAGGTTCCTGCGCCCCCGGGATTACTCCCACCCCCGCGCGACGGTCGACGCGGTGACGATACAGCACCGCGTGCGACCGCGCGAGGAGGTCCGTGGGCGGCATCCCCGCAAGAACCGTCGCCGCCTCATGCGACACGATCCGGCACCCGCGGGCGACCCGCAACGCCATCCGCCTCTGCACATGACGCAGCATCGTCATGCTGCGCTGGGAGGCCGCCAGGTCGTCCGCCCTGACGGGGGCCGCGTAAAGGGCCACCGACCGTACTATTGTCACATAGAGGCGGCGCACTCTGCTAGCCGGGCCCCCCAGGTTGGGTAGGATTCTGCCTAAAGCCGCGACCATCCCCTCCAACCGGGGGACCAGGCAACGGAAATGCTCCTCGAAGCGCCAGTGGGTATCGAGGATCAGCCCCAGATACCTCATCTGGGGTTTCACCTCGATATCAGCCTCACCTACCCGGATCAGAGGGGGAGGCGGATCCTGCCGAGGTGAATGGAAAGCTATCACCTCAGTCCCTCAGGGGCTGCCAGCCTTTCAGCTGCAGTACGGGCTTAACGAACCCGGGGTACCCGAGTCATACACACACCGTAAGCCTCCTGTTGGTCGTCACAACGACCCATTCACAATTCCCTAATGGTTTTGTGAATGGTACGTGACGGCAGGAGGAACGGGGGTCTTGGCTTAACCGCCTGGGCCACGAGTATGGCGACTCTATAAAATCGCCCTCCAATCCTAAGCTATGGTGCGCGGCGATGGGATGCATGGTTGGGGGAGAAGGCCCAATCCCAAGCGACCACCTCCGGGGAACCTGCCGAACCCCCGGAGTATTAGGCTTACCCGGGTAAGGCGGCTCTGCCCGGGTGGACCTTTATTTCCGACCATCTCGTGGGACTATTATGGACACAGAAAATAAAATGGGGATGGGGCGGGTTTTGTCGGTTGGGGAGGACGGAGACGGGGTTGGGGTTAGGGTGGCGGCGCTCGCGCCCCACTCAGCGCCAGGTCCGGCTTCGTGGAGGGTGGAGGAGGACGACGAGACGGCGTCGGTCTCGTCCTTCTCCTCCAGCACGAGCCACATAAGCTCTAAGAGGAAGAGGACGGGGCAGGCCGTCGTCGAGGTGGGCGAGGCGATGAGCCCGTCGGTGAGGCTGAGTTGCCTCAGGGACGAGGTGACCGAGGAGATATCGGAGAGGATCTCCTCGTCCCTGAGGCGGGTGGAGAAAGTCGCCGCTGCCTGCGCCTTTAAGGGGCAGAAAAGCGGTGGCGCGGAGGCCCTGAAGGCCGCGGCGGAGGAAATGAGGGAGGCGGCGCGGGAGCTCAGAGGGCGGAACGCCCGTCTGCAGCTCCTGTTGGAGGAGGAGCGACAGGGGAGGAGGTGGGCAGAGGCGCTGTGGAACAACGCGGCCCTCCCTCCCATCCTCCCTCCTCCTCCACCGCCGCGTCCCTCGGCGGAGGTAAATAAGCGGAGTGCGGCGGCAGTGGTGCGGGGCACCGCGGGCCCCTCCACCCGCACTCCGCCCGTGAAGAAGTCCCCGTCCTCCTCAGAAGACGATCTTCTGAGGAGGATTGGGGACATGATTGATGGCAAGCTGGCCGCCTTCCGGGAGGAGCTCCTCGCCGGAAGAGCGGTCAGCAGGAAGGCGGTGCCTCCCCGACCTGTTCCGGTACAGTCGGGGAAGGCAAAGAAGGGCGGAGTGAAGGCTCCGCCCAGCGTTGCGGCACCAGGGCCCCGAGTCGCGACCCCCAAGGGGGGTGGTGTACCCGTGGTCGCGGTGGTCGCGTCCTCCACAGCACCCTCCCAAGGGGGGGTGGCGTGGAGTGAGGTGGTGGGGCGGAAGGCGAAGCGGGCGGCGAGGAAGGCCTCGCAACCGCAGCCTCCGCCTCCGCCGGCGGCGGCCAAGGTAAAGGCCGCGAAGGTCGGGAAGGCACGACCAGGTCGTCCCCCAAAAACGGCAGCGGTGACGCTGACCGTTGCGCAGGGGGGCGACCTGACCCTCGCGGAGGCGATGCGGCTCGCCAGGGAGAATATCTCCCTGGAAGAGCTGGGCGTCGCCTCCGTGAGGGCGAAGAGGGCCGTGACCGGGGGTCTCTTGCTGGAGATCCCCGGTGCAGAAGGCGGCGCGAAGGCGGATCGTCTCGCCCAGAGGCTCCGGGAGCAGCTGGGCGAGCGAGGTGTCCGGGTCGCCCGGCCCACGAAGCGCACGGAGATGCGCGTTTGTGGGCTGGACGACTCGGTCAGCGCACAGGATGTGTCCCGTGCCCTTGCGAGGGCGGGGGACTGTCCTGTGGAGGACCTGCGGATCGGAGAGATCCGCAGGTCGCCCTCCGGCCTCGGGTCGGTGTGGGCCCGGTGCCCCCTCACCGCCGCCCGTAAGGTGGCGGAATCCGGGAGGGTGTTGGTGGGGTGGGTTTCGGCGCGAGTGGAAATCCTCGCGCCGCGCCCGCTCCAGTGTCACCGCTGCCTCGAATTGGGGCACGTGAGGCAGTGGTGCACCTCGCCGGTGGACCGCAGCGGTCAGTGTTACCGCTGCGGTGCCAAAGAGCACCGTGCGAGCCAGTGCTCGGCGGCCCCCCACTGCCCGCTGTGTGCGGACATGGGGAGGCCAGCCGATCACAGGGCTCCCACTCCCGGAAGGAGAGGAAGAGGCGGGCTGCACCGGCTCCGGTGCCGAGGGCGGTGGCATCGTCCTCCATGGAGGTGGACGGTGCTACGGGGACGGACGGCCGGGAGGAGGCTGGCGCGGCCATTAATTAATGCCGCCCCGCCTCCTCCTCCAGGCCAACCTCAACCACTGCCGCGCGGCACAGGACTTGATGTCCCAAGTCCTCGCGGAGTGGGGGGTTGGACTGGCGGTCGCCGCCGAGCCGTACCGCGTCCCTGATCACCCTCATTGGGTGGGCGACGCGGACGGCTTGGTGGCGACGGTATGGGGAGGGGGCGACGGGTCCCCACCGTTCTCCTTGTTGGAGCGCGGTCGGGGATTCGTCGCCGTGGACTGGGGGGGAGTCGCTGTGGTGGGGTGCTACATTTCGCCCCGTAGCGGTCACGCTGCGTTCGAGCTGTACTTGGCCGAGGTCGCGGCATGCGTGCAGCGCTACGCGGCCCGGCCGGTGCTGGTCCTGGGGGATTTTAATGCCAAGTCGGTGGCTTGGGAATCCCCCAGGACCTCCGTTCGCGGCGGGATCCTGGGCGATTGGGCGGCGGGGCTCGACCTCCGGGTATTGAACCGGGGGTCGGAGCACACATGCGTGCGGCGATATGGGGGGTCCATCGTGGATGTTGGATTCGCGACCCCCAACGCCGTGCGCATGGTGTCGGGTTGGCACGTGGTCGCGGGGGCAGAGACACTCTCCGATCACCGGTACATCCGGATGGAGGTCTCTGCCGCCGCGAGAGCATCCCGACACGGCCGCCTGCGTGGCACCCCACCACGCCGCTGGGCGCTTCGGCGCCTGGACAAGGACGCCCTGATGGCAGCTGCCCTCGCTGCAACTTGGCCGCAGGGAGCGGCCGAGTTGCCGAGCATAGAGGAGGAGGTCGCCCGGCTCGGAGCATTGGTCGCGGGTATTTGCGACGCGGCGATGCCTCGGGTCGGACGGGCTTCTCCTCGCCGGGCGGTGTACTGGTGGTCGGACGCGATCGCGGAGTTGCGAGTCGCGACTGTCCGCGCCCGACGCCAGTACACCCGCGCGCGCCGTCGTCAACGTACAGGCGACGGCGTGGCGCGAGCGAGGGCAGCTGATGACCTGTATGGAGCATACCGCGTGGCGCGGGTTGCTCTGCAGGTCGCCATCAAACGGGCCAAGACCCAGGCATGGAAGGAGCTCCTCCAGACCCTTGATGACGATCCATGGGGGCGCCCATATAAGGTGGTGCTGAATAAGCTCCGCCCGTGGGCGCCCCCCGTCACCGAGGGTCTTGACCCCCGGCTGCTGGAGGACGTGGTCAATACACTCTTCCCAATTGGGGAGAGGGGACCGCGTCCTCCGGCGGCGGCGGCTGTCCCAGTGGAGTGGACGGCCGAGCTGGGGGTCACGCAGGAGGAGCTGGCAGCGGCCATCAGACGGCTCGGGGTTCGTAACACGGCCCCGGGTCCGGATGGTGTGCCCGGCCGGGTTTGGGTCTTGACCCAGGGCGTCCTTGGGGCCGACCTCAGGCGGTTGTTCGACGGGCGATTCCCCCCCAGTTGGAAGGTGGCGAGGATGGTCCTCCTCCGGAAGGAGGGTCGGCCCGCGGAGTCTCCCTCCGCATACCGGCCCATTTGTCTCCTCGACGAGGTGGGCAAACTCTTCGAGCGTGTGATTGCTGCCCGCCTCGTCGAGCACCTGTCGCGGGGTGATCCCGGTCTGGCCGACTGCCAGTTCGGTTTCCGGGGGGGCCGATCGACTATCGACGCGATAGGTCGTGTGAGGGCCCTCTCGGAGGCGGCCGTCTCCCGGGGTGGGGTGGCATTGGCAATATCCTTGGATATTGCCAATGCCTTTAACACCCTCCCCTGGGAAGAGATAAGGAGGGGGCTCGAATATCATCGAGTCCCCCCTTGTCTCAGGGCGGTCGTCGGGGATTATCTCCGCGGCAGGTGGATCGAGTATCCGGGCCGGGATGGTGATATGCGGAGGGAGGTGTACTGCGGTGTTCCGCAGGGGTCGGTCCTCGGGCCACTCCTGTGGAACATCGCGTACGACTCGGTGTTGCGGGCCGGCCTCCCCGACGGCGTCAGCACGGTGTGTTATGCGGATGACACACTGGTGCTGGCCGTCGGGGCGCACTGGGGGAGGGCCATGCGTCGCGCGGAGGAGGGGTCGCAACGCGTCGTCGACCGGATCAGGGGGATGGGGATGACGGTGGCGGTCCATAAGACCGAGGTGATTGCGTTTCATTCACCTCGGCAGGATCCGCCACCCCCTCTGATTCGGGTGGGTGGGGCTGACATCGAGGTGAAGCCCCAGATCAGGTATCTGGGGCTGATCCTCGATAGCCACTGGCGTTTCGAGAAGCATTTCCGCTGCCTGGTCCCCCGGTTGGAAAGGATGGTTGCGGCTCTGGGCCGGATCCTGCCCAACCTGGGGGGCCCGGCGGGCCGAGTTCGTCGCCTCTATGTGGCAATGGTCCAGTCGGTGGCCCTATACGGGGCCCCCGTCTGGGCGGACGACCTGGCTGCCTCCCGGCGCAGCGTGACTATGCTGCGTCGGGTGCAGAGGCGCATGGCGCTCAGGGTCGTCCGCGGGTATCGGACCATGTCACATGAGGCGGCGACGGTTCTAGCGGGGATGCCGCCCATGGACCTGCTCGCGCGGTCGCACGCGGTGATGTACCGGCACCGCGTCGACCGTCGCGCGGGGGTGGGGGCGGTCCCGGGCGGGCAGGAACCTGCTTGGGGCGATTTGAAGCGCCAGGCCCGGCAGTCCGTGTTGCTCGCGTGGCAGGAGAGGCTGGCTCTGCCAACCGCGGGGCACCGGACTGTCGGGGCTGTTCGGCCACTCCTGAAGGAGTGGCTGGACAGAGGCCATGGCAGCCTCACCTACCGGCTGGCACAGGTATTTTCCGGGCATGGCAGCTTCGGAAGATACCTGTGCCGGATAGGGAAGGAGCCGACGGCGCGTTGCTGCCACTGCGACGCTGAGCAGGACACGGCGGATCATACCCTGGAGGTATGCCCCGCGTGGGAGGGGGAGCGCCGTGTCCTGGTCGGCGTCGTCGGGCGGGATGTCTCGCTGCCGGGCGTGGTGCGCGCCATGCTCGGCAGCGAGGAGAAGTGGAGGGCCGTGGCCTCCTTCTGCGAGAACGTAATGTTGCAGAAGGAGGCCGCGGGGAGGGAGCGCGAGCTTCAGCGGCGCGCTGAAGCTCGCGCTCGTGCGGTGGCCCGAGGTCGTCGCCCGGTCGCGAGGCGTCGCGGGCGGCCGCCTCGGCGTGGCGGATGACCTAGGCTGGGAGGGGGGTCCTGAGGGGACCCTCCTCCCGCCAGGCGGCGCCGGGTCGGACCGGTTGGGGGTGGGAGTGCCTCCCCCTACCGGTCCGACGCAAGGGGAGGCACCCTCGGCGTTCTGGTGCGGCCATGAACGCCCGGCCGCCGCGGGGTGGAAACGGGGTCGCGGGCGGTTGCGAGTTGGGGCTCGCAGCCGCCACTAAACGCGGCCCCGGGACGGATAGCGGCGGGATGGAGGGGCCCCGTCCCGCCGCTATGAGGCAGTGTGTCTACTGGGGGGACCGATTGTCCCCCCGGGGGATGGGCGCGAAAGCGCGGGCACGGGGAGGATACCGGAAGAATGCTTCGAGCGATTCCCGGTATCCTCCCAAAGCGTGCCGAAGGGTCACCGTGGGGTTTTTAGTGGGTAGGTCCCGCGCCTGTCGTTGTACGGGCGCGGGGAATCCCACACACCCCTCCCACCTCTCCCCAAGGAGGTGGGAGGGAGTCTTTCGAAGATTTTCCCCACGACAAAAAAAAAAAAAAAAAAAAAAAAAAAAAAAAATCACCTCAGTCTTATAGACCGCCACCGTCATCCCCATCCCCCTGATCCGACCGACGACGCGCTAGGCCCCCTCTTCCGCGAGACGCTTGGCCCACCCTCTGTGCGCCCCGATGGCCAGCACCAGTGCGTCATCTGCATAACACACGGCGCTGACGCCGTCGGGGAGGTCGGACCGTAATACCTTATCGTATGCAACGTTCCACAGGAATGACCCGAGGACCGAACCCTGCGGAACGCCGCAGTACACCTCTCTCCGCATATCTCCATCCCGGCCCGGATACTCAATCCGCCTGCCACGGAGATAATCCTCGTCGACTGCCCTGAGATAAGGAGGGACCCGATGATCTTCGAGCCCCCTCCTTATCTCTTCCCAGGGAAGGGTTTTCACCAATGCACCAAGCCGTCCGCGCCCCCTGCGGCCAAGTTGCAGCGAGAGCAGCTGCCATCATAGCGTCCTTGCCCAGGCGCCGAAGCGCCCAGCGGCGCGGTGGGGCGCCAACCAGCCGGTGGTGTCGGGATGTACACCCGGGGGCAGAGACCTCCATCCGGATATACCGGTGGTCCAAGAGTGTCGCTGCCCCCCCCCCAAACCACCTGCCATACCGACACCATGCGCACGGCGTTGGGGGTCCCGAATCCAACATCCACGATGGACCCGCCATATCACCGCACGCACGTGTGCTCCGACCCCCGGTTCAGTAACCGAAGGTCGAGCCCGGCCGCCCAGTCGCCGAGGTTCAGGTCGTGAACACAGGTCCTGGCGGATCCCCAGGCCACCGACTTGGCGTTAAAATCCCCCAGGACCATCACCGGCCGGGCCGCGCAGAGCTGCACGCATGCCGCGACCTCGGCCAGGTACTGCTCGAACGCGACGTGACCGCTGCGAGGCGAGATGTAGCACCCCACCACGGCGACTCCCCCCCAGTCCACGGCGACGAATCCCCGACCGCGCTCCAGCATGCAGAACGGCGGGGACCCGTCGTCACATTCTCATACCGTCGCCACCAAGCCGTCCGCGTCGCCCACCCAATGAGGGTGATCAGGGACGCGGTACGGCTCGTCGGCTACAGCCAGGCCAACCCCCCTCACCGCGAGGACTTAGGACATCATATCCTGTGCCACGCGGCAGTGGTTGAGGTTGGCCTGGAGGAGGAGGCGGGGCGCCATTAATTACCGACCGCCCCAGCCTCCTCCCGGCTATCCGTCCCCGTGGCACCCTCCACCTCCATGGTGGACTATGCCGTCGCCCGCGGCGCCGGAGCCGGAACGGCCCGCCTCTTCCTCTCCTTCCGGGAGGGGGGAGAGTACTTCCTGCTACCCACCCTGTGTTCGGCTGGCATCCCCCTGTCCGCACATAGCGGGCAGTGGTGGGCTGCCGATCACTGGCTCGCACGGTGGTCTTTCGCCGCGCAGCGGTGACACTGGAGCGGGCCACCACACCAAAACCCTTCCGATGCCGCCAATTTATGGGTGGCGGAGAGGGGCCAGCGGCCCACACGGACCCCAGTCCGGAAGGAGATCTGCGGATCTCCCCGACCCGCAAGTCCCCCTCAGGGCAATCCACCGCCCTTGCTAGGGCACGCTCCACGTCCTCCGCGATGACCGAGTCATCCAGCCCACAAACGCATATCTCCGTGCGCTTCGTGGGCCGGGCGATCCGGACACCCCGCTCGCCCAGCTGCTCTGGAGCCTCTGAGCGAGTCGGTCCGCCATCACGCCGCCGTCTGGACCGGGGATCTCCAGCAGGAGACCCCCAGTCATGGCCCGCTTCGCCCTCACGGAAGCGATTCCAAGTTCTTCCAGGGACACATTGTTCCTGGCGAGCCCCATCGCCTCCGCGAGGGTCAGTTCGCCCCCCTGCGCAACGGTCTGCGATACCGCCGCCGTTTTAGGGGGGCGGCCAAGTCGCGTCTTCGCGGCCTTTCCTTTGGCCGCGGGCGGCGGGGGGCGGAGGCTGCGCCTGCGAGGCCTTCCTCGCCGCCCTCCTCGCCCTCCGCCCCGTCACCTCGCTCCACGACACCCCCGCCACCTTGGGGCGGTGTCACGGAGGTCGCGGGAACCGGGACCACGGGTACGCTTCCCCCCTTGGGGGTCACGACCTGAGGCCCCGGAGTCGCCACGGTGGGCGGAGCGTTCGCTCCCCCCACCTTCGTCTTCCCCGGCTGTGCCGGCACTGGTCGGGGCGGCACCACCCTCCCGCTGACCGCTCTTCCGTGGAGGAGCTCCTCCCGGAAGGCGGCCAGCCTCTTGTCAATTATGTCCCCTATCCTCCTCAGGAGATCGTCCTCTGAGGAGGACGGGGACCTCTACGCGGGCGGAGTGCGGGTGGAAGGACCCGTGGGGGCCCGCACCACCTCCGCCGCACTCCGCTTCATAACGACCGCAGGAGGGCGCGGCGGAGGAGGAGGGAGGACAGGAGGGAGGGCCGCGCTGTTCCAGCGCGCCTCTGCCCTCATTCTTTCCCGTCGCTCCTCCTCCAACAGGAGCTGCAGACGGGCGTTCCGCCCGCTTAGCGCCCGCGCCGCGTCCCTCATCATTCGGGCAGCCTCCCTCAGAGCCTCTGCCCCGCCGCTCTTCTGCCCCTAAAAAGAGCAGGCAGCGACCACTTTCTCCACTCGTCTCAGGGACGAGGAGATCCTCTCCGATATCTCCTCGGTCACCTCGTCCCTGAGGCAACTCATCCGGATAACCGGGCTCATTGCCCTGCCCACTCCATTGACGGCCTGTCCCGTCATCTTTCTCTTGGAGCCTATGAGGCTCTTGGCGGAGGAGAAGGATGAGACTGACGCAGTCTCGTCGTCCTCCGCCCTCCACGAAGCCGGGCCAGGCGCTGAGTGAGGCGCGAGCGCCGTCACCTTAGCCCCAACACCGTCTTCGACCTCCCTACTCGCAATAACCCGCCCCAACCCCGTTTTGTTATGAAAATCCATTTGGTTCCCACGCACAGGTCGGAAAAAATGTCTACCCGTGCAGAGCAGCGTTACCCGGGCAAGCCTAATTCTCTGGGGGTTCGGCAGGTGCCCCCGGAGGTGGTCGCTAGGGATTGGGCCTTCTCCCCCAAGCATGCTGTCCATCGCCGCGCACCATAGCTTAGGATCCGAGGGCGATTTTATAGAGTCGCTATACTCGCGACCCGGGCGGCCAAGCCAAGGTCCCCGTTGCTCCTGCCGTCACGTACCATTCACAAAACCAAAAAAGGAATTGTGAATGGGTCTTTGTGACGACCAACAGGAGGCTTACGGTGTGATAAGCATCAGGTACCTCGGGGTCGCTACGCCCCGTACTGCGGCCAACGTTTGCCGGACACAGCCCCTGAGGGCGCCACGCCCATACCATCGCCACCAAACCGCACAGGACCCCGACCCAATTGGGCTGGTCGGGAACCCTGTACGGCTCAGCGGCTATGGCCATGCCTACCCTTTGTGCCCGCAGGGTGTGGACAAGCATGTCCTGTGCCCTTTTTTTTTTTTTTTTTTTTTTGTCGTGGGGAAAATCTTCGAAAGACTCCCACCCACCTCTTTGGGGAGAGGCGGGAGGGTTGTGTGGGATTCCCCGCGCCCGTAGAATGACGGGCGCGGGACCTACCCACTAAAGACCCCACGGTGACCCTTCCGCACGATTTGGGAGGATACCGGGAATCGCTCGAAGCATTCTTCCGGTATCCTCCCCGTGCCCGCGCTTTGCGCCCATCCCCGGGGGGGACAAACGGTCCCCCCGGTAGACACACTGTCTCATAGCGGCTGGACGGGGCCACTCCATCCCGCCGCCATCCGTCCCGGGGCCGCATTTAGTGGCGGGCTGCGAGCCCCAACCCGCAACCGCCTGCGACCCCGTTTCTACCCCTCGGCGGCCGGGAGCTGATGGCCGCTCCAGGCCACCGAGGGTGCCTCCCCGTGGGCCGGACCCACCCGGTCCGACCGATCGCCGCCTGACGGGAGGAGGCTCCCCTCAGGGCCCCCCTCCCAGCCAGGGTCATCCGCCGCGCAAAGGCCGACGCCCTCGCGCCACCATACGAGCGCGAGCCTCAGCGCGCCGCTGAAGCTCGCGCTCCCTTCCCGCGGCCTCCTTTTGCAGCATTACGGTCTCGCAGAAGGAGGCCACGGCCCTCCACTTCCTCTCGCTGCCGAGCATGGCGCGCACCACACCCGGCAGCGAGACATCCCGCCCTATGACGCCGACCAGGACACGTCGCTCCCCCTCCCAAGCTGGGCATACCTGGAGGGTATGATCAGCCGTGTCCTGCTCGGCGTCACAATGGCAGCAACGCGCCGTCGGCTCCTTCCCTATCCGGCACAGGTATCTTCCGAAGCTACCATGCCCACCGCTCCTGCCACGCGAGCACCACGAACTGCCGGGCCTGGCGCTTCAAATCGCCCCAAGCAGGTTCCTGCTCTCCCGGGACCGCCCCCACTCCCGCGCGACGGTCGACACGATGACGATACATCATCGCGTGCGACATCGCGAGGAGATCCATGGGCGGCATCCCCGCAAGAACCGTCGCCGCCTCATGCGACACGGTCCGGTAGCCGCGGACGACCCTCAGCGCCATCCGCCTCTGCACCCGACGCAGCATCGTCATGCTGCGCCGGGAGGCCGCCAGGTCGTCCGCCCAGACGGGGGCCCCGTATAGGGCCACCGACTGAACCATTGCCACATAGAGGCGGCGAACTCGTCCCGCCGGGTCCCCCAGGTTGGGGAGGATCCGGCCTAAAGCCGAGACCATCCTCTCCAACCGGGGAACCAGGCAGCGGAAATGCTCCTCGAAGCGCCAGTGGCTATCGAGGATCAGCCCCAGATACCTCATCCGGGGCTTCACCTCGATATCAGCCCCACCCACCCGGATCAGAGGGGGTGGCGGATCCTGCCGAGGTGAGTGGAACGCTATCACCTCGGTCTTATGGACCGCCACCGTCATCCCCATCCCCCTGATCCGGTCGACGACGCGTTGCGCCCCCTCCTCGGCGAGGCGCTTGGCCCTCACCCACTGAGCCCCGACGGCCAGCACCAGTGTGTCATCTGCGTAACACACGGCACTGACGCCGTCGGGGAGGTCGGCCCGCAACACCGCGTCGTAGGCGATGTTCCACAGGAGTGGGCCGAGGACCGACCCCTGCGGAACCCCGCAGTAGACCTCCCTCCGCATATCACCATCCCGGCCCGGATACTCGATCCACCTGCCGCGGAGATAATCCCCGACGACTGCCCTGAGATACGGGGGTACCCGATGATATTCGAGCCCCCTCCGTATCTCCCCCCAGGGAAGGGTGTTAAACGCGTTGACAATATCCAGCGATACCGCCAACGCCACCCCTCCCCGGGAGACGGCCGACTCCGAGAGGACCCTGACCCGACTGATCGCGTCGACCGTCGACCGGCCGAGGAGGAGGAGGACCATCCTCGCCACCTTCCAACTGGGGGGGAATCGCCCGTCCCACAGGCATCGGTTAAACAACCGCCTGAGGTCGGCCCCAAGGACGCCGTGGGACAAGACCCAAACCCGGCCAGGCACACCATCCGGACCCGGGGCCGTGTTACGCGCCCCGAGCCGTCTGATTGCTGCGGCCAGCTCCCCCTGCGTGACCCCCGGCTCGGCCACCCACTCCAACGGGGCCGTCGCCTCTGCCGGAGGACGTGGTCCCATCTCCCCAATTGGGAAGAGAGTATTGACCACGCCCTCCAGCAGCCGGGGGTCAAGACCCTCGGTGACGGGGGGGGCCCACGGGCGGAGCTTGTTCAGCACCACCTTATAAGGGCGCCCCCAAGGGTCGTCATCAAGAGTCTCGAGTAGCTCCTTCCATGCCCGGGTCTTGGCCCGTTTGATAGCGACCTGCAGAGCCATCCGCGACATGCGGTATGCCTCATACAGGACATCTGCCCTCGCTCGCGCCACGCTATCGTCTCTCCGTAGACGACGGCGCGCGCAGGTGTACTGGCGTCGGGCGCGGGCACTCGCGTCTCGCATTTCCGCGATCGCAGCCGACCACCAGTACACCGCCCGGCGAGGTGAAGCCCGCCCGACCCGGGGCATCGCCGCGTCACATATGGTCGCGACCATCCCCCCGAGCCGGGCGACCTCCTCCTCTATACTCGGCAACTCGGCCGCCCTCTGCGGCCAAGTTGCAGCGAGAGCAACTGCCATCATAGCGTCCTTGCCCAGGCGCCGAAGCGCCCAGCGGCGCGGTGGGGCGCCAACCGGGCGGTGCTGTCGGGATGTACATCCGGGGGCAGAGACCTCCATCCGATTATACCGGTGGTCCGAGAGTGTCTCTGCCCCCTCAACCACCTGCCATCCCGACACCATGCGCACGGCGTTGCGGGTCGTGAATCCAACATCCACGATGGACCCCCCAAATCGCCGCAAGCACGTGTGCTCCGACCCCCGGTTCAGTAACCGAAGGTCGAGCCCGGTCGCCAAGTCGCCCAGGATCCCACCGCGAACGGAGGTCCTGGGGGATCCCCACGCCACCCACTTGGCGTTAAAGTCCCCCGGGACCAGCACCGGCCTGGCCGCGACCTCGGCCAGATGTAGCACCCCTGGAGAAAGGCGGGGATGGAGAACGGCGGGGACCCGTCGCCTCCTACCCATACCGCCGCCACCAAGTCGTCCGTGTCCCCCACCCAATGAGGTTGATCAAGGACGCGGTACGGCTCGGCGGCGACCGCCAGGCCATCCCCCCCACTCCGCGAGGACTTGGGACATCATGTCCTGTGCCGCGCGTCAGTGGTTGAGGTTGGTCTGGAGGAGGAGACGGGGCGACATTACTTAGCGGCCGCCCCAGCCTCCGCCCGGCTGCCCGTCACCGTGGCACCGTCCACCTCCATTGTGGACGATGCCACCGACCGCCGTGCCTGAACCGGAGAGGGCCGATTCCCCCTCTTCTTCCGGGACGGGGGAGAGCACTTTTTGCTCCCCACCCAGTGTACGGCCGGCCTCCCCAAGTCCGGACATAGCGGGCAGTGGGGGCCGCCGAGCACTGACTCGCCCCTCTGACACGCCTCTGCCCTCCTCCTCCGCCGTATCTCCTCCTCCGACAGGAGCTGCAGACGGGCGTTCCGTCCGTTCCGCTCCTGCGCCGCCTCCCTCATCTTTTGCGCCGCCGTTCTTTTGCCCCTTAAAGGAGCAGGATGCGGCCACCTTCTCCACCCGCCTCAGAGACGGGGGTATGCTCTCGGAAATCTCCTCGGTTACCTCGTCCCTGAGGCAACTCACCATTACCACCGGGCTCATTGGCCTACCCACACCGGAGACGGCCTGCCCCGACCGTTTCCCCTAGGAACCTATGTGGCTCCTGGTGGAGGAGAAGGATGAGACTGACGCAGTCTCGTCGTCGTCCTCCGCCCTCCACGAAGCCGGGCAAGGCGCGAGCGCCGTCACCCTAGTCCCAACACCGTCTTCGACCTCCCTCTCCGCAATAAACCACCCCAACCCCGTTTTGTCAAGAAAATCCATTTAGTTCCCAAGCGTAGGTCGGAAAAAAGGTCCACCCGGGCAGAGCCGCCTTACCCGGGCAAGCCTAATACTTCGGGGGTACGGCAGATGACCCCGGAGGTGGTCGCATGGCATTGGGCCTACTCCCCCAACCATGCATCCCATCGCCACGCACCTTAGCTTAGGATTCGAGGGCGATTTTATAGAGTCGCCATACTCGCGGCCCGAGCGGCGAAGCCAAGGCCCCCGTTCCTCCTGCCGTCACGTACCATTCACAAAACCAAAGAAGGAATTGTGGATGGGTCGTTGTGACGAACAACAGGAGGCTTACGGTGTAATAAGCATCAGTACCACGGGGTCGATACGCACCGTCCTACGACCGACGATTGCCGGACACAGCCCCTAAGGGTTGCATACTAGCTTGCTGCTTCCTTCCTAGCTTACTGCTTCCTTACTAGCTTACCGGTTGCTTACTAGCTTACTGCTTGGTTACTAGTTCTCTGCATGCTCAATAGATAACTGCTTTCTTGCTAGCCTGCTCCTTGCTTTCTAGCTCACTGCACGCTTACTTGCTTGCTGCTTGTTTTCAAGCTTACATCTTGCTTACTAGCATACTGCTTTTCTACTACCTAATTGCTTCCATACCAGTTTACAGCTTGCCCTACTCGCTTTCTTGTCGCTTAGTAGCTTACGGCTTCCTTGTTATTATGCTGCTTCGTTACTAGATTCCACCTCGCTAACTAGCTCACTGCTTGCTTACCAGCGTACTGCTAGCTTGTTCCCTTACTGCATACATACTAGCCTGCAGCTTGTATTCTAGCTTACTGGTTGCACACTAAATTGCAGCTTGCTTACTAGCTTACTGTATTCTTACTAACATACGGCTTTCTCTCTAGATCACTGTTTGCCTACAAGCTTCCTGCTCGCTTATTTGCTCACTGCTTGCTTACTACCACACTGCTTGCTTACTAGCTTAGCGCTTGCCTACAAGCTAATTGCTTTCATACCAGCTTACTGCTTGCTTACTAGCTTACAGTTTGCTTACTAGCATACTGCTTTTTTACTAGCCAGCAGCTTCCTGACGAGCCTGATGCTTGCTTACAAGCTTTCTGTTTGCTTAGTAGCTTACTGCTGGCTTACTGGCTTGCTGCTTGCTTTCTAACTTCCAGGATCCTTACTAGCATATTTCTTTCTTACTAGCTAGCAGCTACCTGACTAGCCTGATGCTTGCTTGCTAGCTCACTGCTTGGTTACTAGCTTACTGGCTGCTTAATAGCTTAGTGCTGGCGTAATCGCTTAATGCCCGCTTACCAACTTGCTGCTTTCTTACAAGCTCTTGCTTGCTTACTAGCCTACTGCCTCCTTACTAACCTGCTGCTTCCTTATTAGCAAAGTGCTTTGTTCCTAACTTTCTGCTTACTTACTGCCTTACTGCTACCTTTACTAGCATCTTGCTTGCTTACCAGCTTACAGCCTTGCTACAAGCTTACAGCTTCCCAACTAACTAACTGCATTTTTACTAGCCTACTGCTTGTTTACTAGCTTACTGTTTGCTTAGTAGCTTACTGCTAGCTTACTAGCTTACTGCTTGCTTACTAGCTTACTGCTTGCTTACTAGCTTACTGCTTGCTTACGAGCTCACTGCTCGCTTACTAGCTCCCTGCTTGCATACTAGCTTGCTGCTTGATTTCTAGCATACTGCTTGCTGACTGGCATTCCGCTTTCTTACTAGCTAACTGGTTTCTTACTAGCTTACTGCTTGCTTACTAGAATACCGCGTTTTTACTAGCCTGCTGCTTGCTTACTAGCTTACTGGTTGCTTACTAGCTTACTGCTTGCTTACTAGCATACTGATGCCTTACTAGCTTCCTGCTCGCTTACTATCTCACTGCTTGCATACTAGCCTACTGCTTGAATGCTAGCTTCCAGGTTGCTTTCTAGTTTACCGCTTGCTTACCAGCACACAGCATTCTTAATAGCTAACTGCTATCTGACTAGGCTGCTGCTTTCTTACTAGCTTACTGCTTGCTGACTAGCATCCTCCTCGCTTACTAGCTTACTGTTTGCTTATTAGCTTACTGCTTGCTTACTGTCTTACAGCTAGCTTAATCTCATACAGCTTCCTTACTAGTTTCCTGCTCTCTTACTAGCACACTGCGTGCTTACTAGTTCACAGCCTGCTTACCAGTTTGCTGCTTGCATACTAGGTTACTGCAAGCTTGATCGCTCACTGCTTGCTTACTACCTTCACTCGCGCCAATTATCTGACTGCTTGCATACTAGCTTACTGCTTGATTACAAGCCAATAGCTATCATACCAGCTTACTGCTAGCTTACTAGCTTACTGGATGCTTACTAACTTACTGCTTGCTTACTAGCATACTGCTACCTTAATAGCTCCTTGCTCGCTTACTAGCTCAATGCTTTCATACCAGCTTACTTCTTGCTTACTAGCTTACTGGTTGCTTACTAGCTTACTGCTTGCTTACTGGCATAATGCTTTGTTTCTAGCTAATTGCTTTCTCTCTAGCTAACTGCTTTCTTACTAGCCTGCCGGCTTACTAGCTTTGTTTAAATATCGCGTGAGTCCGAGACGTAGAAACTCGGCCGCGATGCTCGTATCTATATTGAATTCGCGTAATATTAGATGGTTGTGCTGGCGTGGAAATTTTCCATCGTTCAGATTAGTATACCGCGGTTATTTACTTGGTTTTTCAAGCTAGCTTCACTGAAATTCTCGAGTTGTGGAACAAATTCTAGGAATTGTGTTGTTAGCGCTGAGGAGGAGAGAGAAAAGAGATCTATCGGAGAAAGATCGATTGACGAAACGCGGCAGTGCCGCGCTGTGGCCCCGCGGCGGGTAGCAGCCCGGGCCCAGCAACGCGAGGCGTAGCTACCCGGTTCTGCGCTTGCGCGACGGAGCCGGCCGCAGCCGTCGCCGCTTGCAGATCGTCACGGTTCATTCTTGAGCCGTCGGCGATCGAGAGCGGAACCTGTGACGGTCGCGTTTCCATTTACCTACGAGTTCCGAGGAGGATGAATCGATCTCGCTCCTCGTAATAGAATCAGTTTGCGGACAAACAATTTATTGGAAAATCTCGTCATAGCGTCTGGAAATTTTCCCCAGAAAAAGGACAATCTGCCTGACGTTGCAGCGATCGCAAGGCACGCCGAGTGTGAAGCGATCGTAGACGCAGTATTGTGATTGAACGTTGCAGGTCGTCGATGCAACTGCGACGTTGGAGATTCGGTGTGGATCGCCTTGAGTCTTCTTCCAGTTATCCGGTTAGAGCTACTGGAAGGCTGATACCGACATACTGGTATCACCTAGTGGTAGTTCACCGTTCGTAGAGGTCATACGAAACCCACTGGAACCACCCGTCCTGTGTACCACTTTTTTTTTTTTTTTGTACGTGGGGAAATCCTCATGGACACCCGCGGGCCCACCCAAAGGGCGGGCCAGCGGGTAGTGTCAGACTCTTACAGACTAAAACCCCACGGTGACCATCCTCAGACGCCTGGCGAGGGACCGGGAACTCTAGTGATACATCAGAGTCCCCGCCGCGTCGTGCCTTTTCAGGCCCCTCCCGGTGGGAGGCACTCCCCCCACCGCATTCCCACTTAACCGCAGGCGCCTGGTCACCAGCGCCCACGGCCCCGTGACATAGGACTAAGCCGCCGACTGGGTTGCCACGTTGGCCGCTGGACTCATCCGCAGCCAACGGGCCAACCTGCAGCCTTAGGTAACACCCGCGGCAAATATCCCATGTCCCGGGCCATTCACACACACATTCACCCACGCAAAGCATTCATATCGGTGTTTGGTCCGCGGGAGCTTTCGCCTCAACCTCCGGGATCACATGCGAGGATGCGGTCACCAGCTCCCTCAGGTTGGTGACCCCATCCCCGAATCCCATTCCAGCGGCTACCCCTATCCGCCACCTGGGGACGCGCCACGTAGTGGTTCACCTCCCCTGCCGCCTGGACAACCAAGCGGGTGTGTGGGCTTTCGAGGTTACAGCTGGCTAAATAACTTACTGTTTGCTTACTTACCAACTACTTCCTTACAAGCTTACTGTTTGCTTAATAGCTTAGTGGTTTGTTACTAACTTACTGCTTTGTTACTAGCTTACTGCTTCCTTACAAACTAACATCTTTCTTTCTAGCCTGCTGCTTGCTTACTATCATACTGCTTTGTTACTAACTTATTGCTTGCTTACTAGCATACTGCTTCCTTACTACCTTCCTGCTCGCTTACTATCTGACTGCTGGCTTACTATCCTACTACTTGCTTACTAGCTCCCTACCTGCTTACTAGCTACCTGCTAGCTTACTCGCATTCTGCTCACTTACTGACTAACTGCTTTCCAACCAGCTTACTGCTTGCTTACTAGCTTGCTGCTTGCTTACCAGATCACTGCACGCTCTCTAGCTCACTGCTTGCTATCTAACTTAATCGCTCGCTTACTAGCACACTGCTTGCTATCTAGCTTACTGCTCGCATAATAGTTAGCTGCTTTTTTAGTAGCCTCCTGCTTGCTTTCTGGCTTACTGCTTTCTTACTAGCTTACTTGTTTCCTACTTGCATGCTGCTTGCTTACTAGCATACTGCTTCCTTACTAGCTTCCTCCTCGCTTACCAGGTCACTGGTTGCTTACTAGCTCACTGTTTGCTTACTAGCTTACTGCTTGCTTGCTAGCTTACTGCTTGCTTACGAGCTCACTGCTCGCTTACTAGCTCCCTGCTTGCATACTAGCTTGCTGCTTGATTTCTAGCATACTGCTTGCTGACTGGCATTCCGCTTTCTTACTAGCTAACTGGTTTCCTACTAGCTTGCTCCTTGCTTTTTATCTTACTGCTTGCTCACTTGCATGGTGCTTGCTTTCTAGCTTACAGCTTGCTTACTAGCATACTGCTCCCTTACTAGTCAACTGCTTTCTTACTAGCTTGCTGCTTGCTTACTTGGTTGCTTATTGCTTACAAGCTTACTGATTGCTTATTAGCTTAATGCTTGCTAAGTAGCTGACAGCTTGCTTACTATATTACCACTTTCCTACCAGATAACTGCTTTCTGACTAGCCTGCTGCTTGCTTACAAGCTTACTGCTTGCATACTGCTTGGTTATCCCCATACTGCTTCCTTACTAGCTGCCTGCTCCCTTACTAACTTACTGCTTGCTTACAAGCTTACTGCCTGCTCACTAGCTAACTGCTTCCTTACTGGCCTACTGGTTGCTTACTGGCTTACTGCTTGCTTACTAGCATACTGCTTCCTTACTACCTTCGTGCACGCTTTCTATTTCACTTCTCGCTTACTAGCTTACTGCTTGCTTACAAGCTAATTACTTGTTCACTAGCTAACTGCTTTCCTACCAGCATACTGCTTGCTTAGTAGAATACTGTTTTGTCACTAGCACGCTGCTCGCCTACTAGCTCACTGCTTGCATACTAGCTCACTGCTTCCTTACTCGTTTACTGCTTGCTCAATAGTTAGCTGCCTTCTTCCTAGCTTGCTGCTTGCTTACTTGCATACTGCTTGCTTATTAGCCTTCTGCTTGCATACTAGCTTACTGCTAGCTTACTAATATACTGCTGGATTTCTAGCTCACTGCTTCCAACTAGGTTGCTGCTTGATATCTAGCTTACTGCTAGCTTAATAGCCCACTGCTTGCTTACTAGTTTACTACTTGCTTACTAGCTAACTGGTTGCTTTCTAGTTTACCGCTTCCTTACTAGCTCCCTGGTTGCTTACTACAACACTGCTTGCTTACTAGATTACTGCCTGATCACTAGCTTTCTGGTTGCTTTCTAGCTTACCTCTTGCTTACTAGCCTGCAGCTTGCTTTCTAGCTTACTTCTTCCTTACTAGTTTACTGCTTGCTCAATAGCTAACTGATTTCTTAATAGCCCGCTGCTTGCTTTCTAGCTTACCGCTTGCTCACTCGATTGCTGCTTGCTTTCTAGCATACTGCTTGCTTACTACCATACTGCTTTCTTACTAGCTAATTGCTCTCTTATTATCTTGCTGTTTGCTTACTAGCTTACTTATTGGTTACTAGCTTACTGCTTGCTTAATAGCACACTGCTTACCTCCTAGCTTCCTCCTCACTTACTATATCGCTGCTTGCTTACTAGCTTACCGGTTGCTTACAAGCTTACTGCATGCTTACTAGCATACTGCTTCCTTACGAGCTCCCTGCTCGCTTACTGGCTCACTGCTCGCTTACTAGCTCACAGCTTGCTTACTGGCTTTCTGGTTGCTTACTAGCTTACTGCTTGCTCACTGTCATACAGCCCCCTTTCGAGCGCCCGGTTCACTTACTAGCATACCGCTTGCTTACTGGCACACTGCTATCTTAATAGGTAATTGCTTCCTTACTAGCCTGCTGCTTGCTTACTAGCTTACTTTTTGCTTACTAGCTGTCTGCTTTCTCTCTGGCATACACTTCCTTTACAAGCTTTCTGCTCGCATACTAGCTCACTGCGTGCTTACCAGCTTACTGCTTGTATCTAGGTAACTGCTTGCTTACTAGCACACTGCTTCCTTCGTAGCATGCTGCTTCCTTACTAGTTTCCTGCTCGCTTACTGGTTCACTGCTTGCTTCCCAGCTTACTGCTTGCTTACAAGCATACTGCTTTCATACTAACATACAGCTCCCTTACTAGCTTGCTACTTGCTTGCTAGCATACTGCCTGCTTACTTGCACACTGCTTTCTTACTAGCTAATTGCCTTCTTACTAGCCTGCTGCTTTGTCACTAGCTTACTGCTTGCGGACTAGCATCCTCCTCGCTTAGTAGCTTCCTGCTTGCTTACTAGCTTGCTGCTTGCCTACTAGCTTCCTCCTCGCTTCCTAGCTCACTGCTTGCATAGTAGCTTACTCCTTGATTACAAGCTAATTGCATTCATACCAGCTTACTGCTTGCTTACTAGATTACTAGATGCTCAGTAACTTACTGCTTGCTTACTAGCATAATGCTATCTTACTACCTCCCTGCTCGCTTGCTAGATCACTGCTTGCTTACCAGCTTACTCCTTGCTTACTAGCTTACTGCAAGGTTGCTCGCTTACTGCTGGCTTTCTAACTTCCCCCTCGCTTATTGGCTCACTGCTTGCTTACTAGCTCACTGCTTCCTTAATAGCTCGCTGCTTGCTTACTAGCTTAGTTGTGGCATACTATCTTACTGCATGCTTACTATGTTACTCCTTGCTTACGAGTTTCGTCCTCGCTTCCAAACTCACTGCATGCATACTAGCTTACTGCTTGCTTACTAGCTAACTACTTTTTTTTTTTTTTGTCGTGGGGAACATCTTCGAAAGACTCCCACCCACCTCCTTGGGGAGAGGCGGGAGGGTTGTGTGGGATTCCCCGCGCCCGTAGAATGACAGGCGCGGGACCTACTCACTAAAAACCCCACGGTGACCCTTCCGCACGATTTGGGAGGATACCGGGAATCGCTCGAAGCATTCTTCCGGTATCCTCACCGTGCCCGCGCTTTGCGCCCATCCCCGGGGGGGAATAACGGTTCCCCCGGTAAACACTCTGTCTCATAGCGGCAGGACGGGGCCACTCCATCCCGCCGCCATCTGTCCCGGGGCCGCATTTAGTGGCGGGCTGCGAGCCCCAACTCGCAACCGCCTGCGACCCCGTTTCTACCCCTCGGCGGCCGGGAGCTCATGGCCGCTCCGGGCCACCGAGGGTGCCTCCCCGTGGGCCGGACCCACCCGGTCCGAACCATCGCCGCCTGGCGGGAGGAGGCTCCCCTCACGGCCGCCCTCCCAGCCAGGGTCATCCGCCGCGCAAAGGCCGCCGCCCGCGACGCCTGGCGCCTGGACGACGCCCTCGCGCCACCATACGAGCGCGAGCCTCAGCGCGCCACTGAAGCTCGCGCTCTCTT
The DNA here is from genome assembly GCF_051014445.1 of Colletes latitarsis. Classification (NCBI taxonomy): domain Eukaryota; kingdom Metazoa; phylum Arthropoda; class Insecta; order Hymenoptera; family Colletidae; genus Colletes; species Colletes latitarsis. The sequence continues at coordinate 18,065,645 of NC_135137.1, forward strand.
CCCGCGGCCTCCTTCTGCAGCATTACGGTCTCGCAGAAGGAGGCCACGGCCCTCCACTTCCGCTCGCTGCCGAGCATGGCGCGCACCACACCCGGCAGCGAGACATCCCGCCCTATGACGCCGACCAGGACACGGCGCTCCCCCTCCCAAGCTGGGCATACCTGGAGGGTATGATCAGCCGTGTCCTGTTCGGCGACACAATGGCAGCAACACGCCGTCGGCTCCTTCCCTATCCGGCACAGGTATCTTCCGAAGCTACCATGCCCGGAAAATACCTGTGCCATCCGGTAAGTAAGGCTTCCATGGCCTCTGTCCAGCCACTCACACAGGAGTGGCTGAACAGCCCCGACTGTCCGGTGCCCCGCAGTTGGCAGGGCCAACCGCTCCTGCCACGCGAGCACCACGAACTGCCGGGCCTGGCGCTTCAAATCGCCCCAAGCAGGTTCCTGCTCTCCCGGGACCGGCCCCACTCCCGCGCGACGGTCGACACGATGACGATACATCATCGCGTGCGACCGCGCGTTCCTTACTAACTTGCTGCTCGCTTACTAGCTTGCTGCTTGCTTACTAGCTCACTACTTGCTTACTAGCTTACTGCTTGCTTACAAGCTTACTGCTTGCCAACAAGCTTATTCCTTGCTTACTATCATACTGCTTCCCTACCAGCATCCCCCGCGCTTACTAGTATACTGCTTCCTTACTAGCTCCCTGCTCGCTTACTAGCTCACTGCTTGCCTAGTCGCTTACTGCTTGCTTACTAGCTGACTACTCGCTTACTATCTTACTGCTTGCTTACTAGCTTACTTCTTGCTTACTAGCTCCCTGCTTGCTTGCTAACTTACTGGTTGCTCTCTAGCTTACAGCTTGCTTACTAGCAGTCTGCTTTCTTCCTAGCTCACTACTTGCCTACTAGCTTACTGCTTGCTTACCAGCTTCCTGCTCGCTTACTAGCACACTGCTTGCTTACTAGAATTCTGCTCACTTCCTACCACTGTGCTCGCTTACTGGATAACTGCTGCTTGAATTCTAGCTTACTGCTTGCAACACAGCTTGCTGCTTGCTCCCGAGGTTAGTGCTTCGTTACTAGCTTTCCGCATGCTTACTAGCTCACTGCTAACTCTCTAGATTACTGCTTGCTTACTAGCTAGCTGCTTTCTTGCTAGCCTCCTGCTTGCTTTCTACCTCACTGCTTCCTTACTAGTTTCGTGCTTGTATACTATCCTACTGCCTGCTTAGTAGCTAACTCGATGCTTAGTAGCATTCTGCTCCCATACAATGTCCCTGCTCGCATACTAGCTTACTGCTTGATTACTAGCTTGCTGCTTGCTTTCTAGCTCACTCCTTGCTTAATAGCATACTGCTTTGTTACTATCTCACTGCTTGTCTACACGCTTACTGCTTGCGTACTAGCTTACAGCCAGCTTTCTAGCTCACTACTCGCTTAGTAGCTCACTGCATGCATACTAGCTTGCTGCTTGCTTACTATCTTACTGCTAGCTTACTCGTTTACTGCTTGCTGACTAGCTAACAGCTTGCTTACTAGCTGTTTAGAATAAGGTATAAGAATTAGGATAAGTTTACGTGCCGTTACGTATGGCACTGCCTCCGCACGATTTTTAGCGCAGCGGGTCCTACGGCAGCTGGCCGATAACGACGGAGCCTCTTTCCCTGGCGGTCGCCTCGTTCTCACCCACAACTTCTACGTCGACGACGTCATCTTCGGGGCTGACACCCTGGCCGAAGCCATCGCGACGCGTCACGACCTAACCTCGTTGCCCGCGAAAGGCGGGTTCTCGTTGGGGAAATGGGCAGCAACTGAGGCGGCTGCTCTCCCGGAAGGAGCCTTGCCGGAAAATTCCCTACCCTTAGGATCGGGGGATGAGCCATTCCATTCCGTTTTAGTGCTTCAGTGGAACCCCGAGGACGACGTGTTCGCGTATCGCGTGGACAAGCCCATTTACTGCATTTACTGCGTCACGTGCGCGTACCACGATGGTGCGGGCTGTCGCCGGGCAACATGGCGTTGGAGCTGCATGGGTTTGCCGACGCGACCTCTCGCGCGTACGCGGCGGTGGTCTACGCCCGAGTCGCGTCGGAAGGGGGAGCGGCGATCCGCGTCACGCTTCTCGTAGCTAAGACGCGTGTCGCCCCGGTCAAAACGTTGAGCATTCCTCGCCTCGAGTTGTACGCCGCGGTGCTGCTCACGCGCCTCCTCGAGCGCATTCACGCCGAAACACCCTTCGTACGGGCTAGCATTCTTGCTTGGACGGACTCCCGGGTTGTCCTAGAATGGCTCCGCCGACGCCCTTCTACGTGGTAGGTTTTTGTGGCGAATCACGTCTCCGAGATCCAGACTGCACTTCCCTCGGCGTCTTGGCAACACGTGCCGACCCGCGACAATCCCACCGACTGCGCATCCCGGGGAATGTTACCCGAAGCCTTTCTCGCCCATACACTGTGGTGGCACGGCCCCGGCTGGCTCTGGAGCCCTCGCTCAGACTGGCCCGCTCAGAACGACGCGTCCCCAACGGTCGCACCGGAAGTGCGTACGACAATCGCGCATTGCTCGGCTGCTCCCGCAAATAGTCCCCTCGAACCCCTTCCGAATAGCGTCTCATCGTGGCCGCGACTTCTACGCATCACCGCACATATTCTGCGTTTCATCCACGCGAGCCAAGCATCCCTTGCTACACGCGACCCGGGGCCCCTCGATGTTCGCAACATACCGGATAGCCGCCGGGCGCGTGTATTTTGGTTTCGGTGGATACAGCTTAACGAGTTTCGAGCGGAATTACGTAATCTTCGGGAGGGAAAGCCCGTCTCCGCGTCGAGTCCGCTAACCACGCTCGTCCCATTTGTCGACGAAGACGGGGTCATCCGGGTGGGGGGACGCATCCATCACGCGCCAGGCCCATATGACGCCCTGCATCCGATAATCCTTCCGCGGTCACCACTCACGGCCCGCATCATTGAGCATGCGCATCTACGGGCAATGCACGGGGGCCCCCAACTCACTCTCGGGGTGTTAAGAAGCATCTATTGGATGTTGGGCGCCAGATCAGCGGTTCGCTCCGTGGTACACCGTTGCGTGGTCTGCACCCGATATCGCGCTCAGACTGGAGTACAGTTGATGGCTGATCTACCTCCCGCTCGGATTACCCCCTCGCGTCCATTCTCACGTGTGGGAGTCGACTACGCCGGGTCCTTGTCCACTAGGATCGCTCGAGGTCGCAGATCTTGGACCCGCTTGGCCTATATCTGCGTCTTGGCCTATGTATGCGTTGCCACAAGGGCAGTTCACTTAGAACTGGTGTCCTATTGCTCTTCCGCCGGCTTCCTTGCAGCGCTTCAGCGCTTCGTTTCTCAACGCGGTAGGCCAACCGAGGTTTGGAGTGACAACGGCACCAACTTCCGCGGCGCGGATCGTGAGCTGCGGGCCTCCATCCGGTCGGCAACGCGGCCTGCCGAGTTCACCGCGTTCATTCAGGCCGAGAAATTATCGTGGCGATTCGTCCCCCCCAATACCCCGCACTTCGGAGGCTTGTGGGAAGCCGGGGTGAAAAGCGTGAAGCATCATCTTCGTCGGGTCACCCGCGAGCACCTTCTCACCTTCGAGGAACTCGCGACGCTCTCCCTACTACTTGCTTACTAGCATACTGCTCTCTTACTAGCTCACTGCTTGCCTACCAGCTCACTGCTTGCTTACATGCATCCTGCTTGCTTACTGGCATACTGCTTTCTTACTAGCCAGCTGCTTGCCTACTACCTTACTGCTTGCTTACTAGCTTACAGCTCGCTTACTCGCTCACTGCTTGCATACCAGCCCGCTGCTTACTTTCTAACTTTCTGCTTCCTTACTAGCTTCCTGTTTGCTTACTATCTTACTGGATGCTTACTAGCCAACTGGATGCTTAGTAGCATTCTGCTCCCTTAAAAGGTCCCTGCTTTCTTACTAGCCAGATGATTGCCTACTACCTAACTGCTTGCTTACTAGCTTACAGCTCGCTTACTCGCTCACTGCTTGCATACCAGCCCGCTGCTTGCTTTCTAACTTTCGGCTTCCTTACTAGCTTCCTGCTTGCTTACTATCTTACTGGATGCTTACTAACTAACTGGATGCTTAGTAGCAATCTGCTCCCTTAAAAGGACCCTGCTCGATTACTAGCTTACTGCTTGCTTACCAGCCCGCTGATTGCTTTCTAGTATACTGCGTCCTTACTAGCTTCTTATTCGCTTACTATCTCACAGCTCGCTTACTAGCTTACTGCTTGCTTACAAGCTAATTGCTTTCATGCCATCTTACAGCTTGCTTACTACTTTTTTTTTTTTTTTTTTTTTTTTTTTTTTTTTTTTTGTCGTGGGGAAAATCTTCGAAAGACTCCCTCCCACCTCCTTGGGGAGAGGTGGGAGGGGTGTGTGGGATTCCCCGCGCCCGTACAACGACAGGCGCGGGACCTACCCACTAAAAACCCCACGGTGACCCTTCGGCACGCTTTGGGAGGATACCGGGAATCGCTCGAAGCATTCTTCCGGTATCCTCCCCGTGCCCGCGCTTTCGCGCCCATCCCCCGGGGGGACAATCGGTCCCCCCAGTAGACACACTGCCTCATAGCGGCGGGACGGGGCCACTCCATCCCGCCGCTATCCGTCCCGGGGCCGCGTTTAGTGGCGGCTGCGAGCCCCAACTCGCAACCGCCCGCGACCCCGTTTCCACCCCTCGGCGGCCGGGCGTTCATGGCCTCACCAGACCGCCGAGGGTGCCTCCCCTTGCGTCGGACCGGTAGGGGGAGGCACTCCTACCCCCAACCGGTCCGACCCGGCGCCGCCTGGCGGGAGGAGGGTCCCCTCAGGACCCCCCTCCAAGCCTAGGTCATCCGCCGCGCCGAGGCGGCCGCCCGCGACGCCTCGCGACCGGGCGAAGCTTGCTTACTACTTGCTGCTTCCATTCTAGCTTACTGCTTGCTTACTAGCATTCTGCTTCCTTACTACCTTCCTGATTGCTTACTAGCTTGCTGTTTCCTTTCTACCTTACTGCTTGCTTACTGGCGTACTGCTTTCTTACTAGCCTGCTGCTTACTTACTAACTTTCTGCTTGCTTACTACCTTACTACTTCCTTACTAGAACCCTGCTCGCTTACTTTCTTACTGCTTGCTTACTAGCATCCTGCTTCCTTACTAGCTTCCTGATTGCTTACTAGCTTGCTGCTTGCTTGCTAGCTTAGTTGTTGCTTACTAGCTTAGTGTTTGCTTACTAGCATACTGCTTCCTTACTAGCTATCTGCTTTCTCACCAACATACTGCTTGCTTACTAGATTTCTGCTTTGCTACTAGCTCCATACTCCATGCTCCATGCTCCATACTCGCTTACTAGCAGAGTGCGTCCGCAGCTGACTTTGACGCCCACAGCACCGTTTAGGCCACCGTCCCGACGTCGTGGCGTTTGAGGCGTCAGTCGGTACGCCGGGTTCGCTTGCTCCTATGCTAGGGGTATAAAGGTCCCTATTCTGGGCGCCAGCCGGGGCTGGCCACTCGCTCGTGCTCGTTCGCCGCTATACTATTTCGCTGGGGTAGGAGGATGTCGGGAGGCGGAGTGGGAATCGCCGACTAGTGGGGTCGGATGGCAGCGGACGCACCACCACCCTTCCCTCGGCTGAGAGGCCGTGAATCCGGAGGGGCTCTGCGGACGCACTAGCCCCTACCGGAGGCCGGATGTCCGCGTTTCGTGGCCTCAAACGCCACTACGTCGGGACGGTGGGCTAAACGGTGCTGTGGGCGTCAAAGTCAGCTGCGGACGCACTCTGCTTTGACGCGCTCCGTTGGCGGAATACCAGGTTGACAAAAATGTGAGAATCGCTCCGTATCGGTTGCCTACACGCTTGCTGCTTGCTTCCTAGATTCTTGCTTGCCTAGTAGCTTGCTCCTCGCTTACAAGATTACTGCTTGCTTACTAGCTTACTGCTTGCTTACTAGCTCACTGCTCGCTTACTAGCATACTGCATCCTTACTAGCTTACAGCATGCTTCCTAACTTGCTGCTAGCATTCTAGCTTTCCGCCTGCTTACTAGCATGCTGCGTTCTTACTACCTAACTAATTACTGACTAGCCTGCTGCTTGCTTCCTAACTTTCTGGTTGCTTACTAGCTTACTGCTTTGTTACTAGCTCACTGCTTGCTTACTAGCTCACTGCCTGCTTAGTAGCTTACTACTTGCTTCCAAGCTAACTGCTTTCTTACCTGCTTACTGCTTGCTTACTTTCTTACTTGTTGCGTACCAGTTTACTGCTTGCTCACCATCATGCTGGTTTCTTGCTTGCTTCCTCCTCGCTTGCTAGCTCACTGCTTACTTACAAGCTTGCTGCTTGCTTACTAGCTTACTTGTTGATTACTCGCTTACTGCTTGCTTACTAGCCTGCAGCTGACTTTCTAGCATATAGCTACCTTACTAGCTTCCTCCTTGGTTAATAGCATACTGGTTCATTAATAGCTTACTGCTAGCTTACTAGCATTTTACTCCCTTAATATGTCCCGGATCGCTTACTAGCTTACTGCTTGCTTGCCAGCATAATCCTTCCTTACTAGCTCCCTGCGTGCGTACTAGCTCACTGCTTGCCTACCAGCGTACTGCTAGCATACTCGCTTACTGCATGCTTACAAGCCTGCTGCTTGCGTTCTAGCTTGTGCTTGCTTACTAGCTTGCAGCTTGCATTCTGGCTTACTGCTTGTATACTAGCATACTGCTTTCAACTAGCTTGCAGCTTCATTACTATCCCGCTGCTTGCCTACTAGTTTACTGCATGCTCAATAGCTAACTGCATTCATACTAGCATGCTCCTCGCTTACAAGCTCCCTGCTCGCTTACTAGCTCACTGCTTGTTTACTAGCTTACTGCCTGCTTACAAGCTTACTCCATGCTTCCTAGCTTTCTACTTGCTTACTACCTTACTGCTTCCTTACCCGCTACATGCTTTCTTGCTACCCTGATGCTTGCCTTCCATCTTACTGCTTTCTTAGAAGCTTGATGCTTGGTTGCTAGCTCACAGCTTGCTTACAAGAATACTGCTTGCTTAATAGCTCACTGCATGCTTACTAGCTTCCTGCTTTCTTACTGGCATGCTGCTCCCTTACTAGCTTCCTGCTTGCTTACTAGCTTACTGCTTTGTTGGTAACTTACTGCTTTGTTACTAGCTTACTGCTTACTTTATAGATGAATGCTTCATTACTAGCCTGCTGCTTGCTTTCTAGCTTACCTCTTGCTTACTGGCTTGCTGCTTGCTTACTGGCATACAGCTTCCTTACTAGCTATCTGCCTTCTTACTAGCTCACTGCTTGCTTGCTAGCATATTGAATTTTTACTAGCTAAGTGCTTTCTCACTAGCCAGCTGCTTCCTTACTAGCTTACTGGTTGCTTACTAGCTTCCTGCTTGTTTACTAGCATACTCCCTCCTTACTAGCTCCCTGTTCGCTTACTAGCTCACTGCATCCTTACTAGCATCCTGCTCGCATCCTAGCCCATTGCTTCCTTACTAACATAATGCTTGCTTACTAGCTTACATCGTCCTTCCTAGCATGCTGCTTTCTTACTAGCTAGCAGCTTTCTGACTAGCCTGCTGCTTACTTACATGCATACTGTTTGCTTAGTTTCTTACTGCTTGCTTAGTAGCTTACGGTTTGCTTACTAACTTACTGCTTGCTTACTAGCTGGCAACTCGCTTACTAGCTCACTGCTTGCATACAAGCTTGCTGCTTGCTTTCTAGCTTACAGCTTGCTTACTAGCATACTGCTATCTTACTAGAAAGCAGCTTCCTGAATAGGCTGCTGATTGCATACAAGCTTACTATTTGCTTAGTAGCTCACTGCATGCTTTCTACCTTAGTGCTTGCTTATTAGATTGCTGCTTGCGTTCTAGCTTACTGCTTGCTTACTAGCATACTGCTTCCTTACTGACATTCACCTCGCTTACTAGCACACTGCTTGCTTACTAGCATACTGGTTGCATAATTGTTTACTGCTAGCTTAATCGCGTAATGCTCGCTTACTATCGTGCTGCTTGCTTACAAGCTTGCTGCTTGCTTACTAGCCTACTGCCTCCATACTAACTAACTGCCTCTATACTAGCCCGCTGCTCCCTCACTCGCAAAGTGCTTTGTTACTTACTTACAGCTTGCTTATTATCTTACTGCTTGCTTACTACCTAACTGCTTTCTTACAACACACCTGCTTTCTTCTTAACTTTTTTCTTTCTTGCTAGCCAGCTGCTTGCCTACTAGCTTAATGCTTGCTTACTATCTTGTTGCTTGCATACTGGCTCGCTGCTCGCTTACTAGCTTAGAGCTTGCTTACTAGCTATGCTGCTTCCTTTCTAGCTTACTGCTTGCTTACTAGCATCCTGCTCGCTTACTAGCTTACAGCTTGCTTACTAGCTGGCTGTTTCCTTTCTAGCTTACTCCTTGCTTACTGACATACTGCTTTCTTACTAGCCAGCTGCTTGTTTACTACTTTACTGCTTTCTTACGAGCTTACTGCTTCCTTACAAGCTTACTGCTTGCTGACTAGCATGCTGCTTCCTTACTAGCTTCATGCTCGCTTATTATCTTATTGCTTGCTTACAAACTTCGACCTGGCTTACTAGCTCACTGCTTGCATACTAGCTTACTACTTGCTTACTAACTAACTGCTTCCATACCAGCTTACAGCTTGCTTACAAGCTTACTCGTTGCTTACTAGTTTACTGCTTGCTCAATAGCTAACTGCTTTCTTACTAGCCCGATGCTTGCGTTCCACCTTACTGCGTGCTTACTAAGTTGCTGCATGCTGAATATCAAACGGCTTTCCTACTAGCCTTCTGCATGTTTTCCAACTTACTGTTTGCTTACTAGCATACTGCTTCCTTAGTAGCTAACTGCTTCCTTACTAGTCTGCTGCTTGCTTACTAGCTTACTGGTTGCTTACTAGCATACTGGTTGAGTACTGGCCTACTGCTTGCTTACTAGCATAATTCTTCCTCACTAGCTTACTGCTCGCTTACTAGCTCACACCTTGCTTGCTGGCATACTGCTCTCCTACTAGCTTATAGCTTTCTGACTACCCTGCTGCTGGAGTACTTGCTTACTGCTTGCTTACTAGCTTGCTGCTTGCACTCAAGCTTACTGCTTGCTATCAATCTTACAGCTTGCTTACTAGCATTCTGCTTTCCTACTAGCTTACACCTTTCTGACTAGCCTGCTGCTTCCATACTAGCTTGCTGCTTGCTTACCATCTTATTGCTAGCTTACTCGCTTACTGCTTGCTTACTAGATTCTTCCTCGCTCAGTAGGTCACAGCTTGCTTACTGGCATACCGCTTGCTTACTAGCTTAGGGCATGCTTACTAGCTTGTTGCTTGCATTCTAGCTTACTGCTTGCTTACTAGCATATCGCTCCCTTACTTGCTTCCTGCGCGCTCTGTAGCATACTGCTTCCTTACTCTCTCCCTGCTCGCATACTAGGTCACTGCACTCTTACTAGCCTGCTGCTTGTTTACTAGCTTTGTTTAAATATGATAAAAAACTATTTAAAATCGCGTTCGTCTGAAATATTATATTCTCGGCTGCGATTCCCGTATCCGTTTGTGTACATGACACTGCGGAAGGTTAAGCGTCTGTCAGGTTCGTTGAACGTTCGGACGATTTAAAACCGCGGCCGTTTACGTGTTTTTGTACGCAGACCTCAAGCGAAGATTCGCTTCGCACCGGTTTAAACGGTATCGTGACGTCAGCGTCGAGAGAGAGAACCGTATGATATATTGAAAAGAGATCGACAGCTGAATTCGGCAGCGCCGCGTCGCGACGACAAGGCGCGACCGAGTCTTCGTCTGTCGATCCGCGACGATATCCGCAATTTATTCACGAGCCGACTGCGAACGGGAGCGGATCTCTGAAGATCTCGCTCCTCAAGTACGGACTCGCATATCACGTTTGGACTTGTTTTTTAAAGAATTCTCACCGTTGCTGTGGTTAGAGTTTTCCCATAACAATCTAACTGCGACAAAAGGGAGGTCGTAATACACGCTGCGCGTGGCACGACCGCCTTCGTTAGGAAGTATTGTACGTTGAAGTCGTTGCCGCGACCGCGACGTAAGGGACTCAGAGTGCACCCACCCAGAATCCTTTTAAAGCTATACGGCTTTGGGGCCTCCCAAAGGTCATACCGTTGAATCGGTACCGCCTCGTGGAGTGCTCTTCGTTCAAAGGTCGCTGAAAAACCCTCTCCAGAAACCCGTCGGTGTACGAGTCGACTGTACACCCTACGGAGGAGTTCGGGTTCAAGGTCGCCTCACCTTCCGTCACGCCGCCTACCACATACGGTCCCCGTGCAACACGGTCGCCGGGTAGGCTTTATAGTGCGGTTGGACCCGCGAGGGATTTTTTGCAAAGGACACTTTACTGTCACGGTCCCCGGTAGAAACGGTCGCCGTGCAGTAATTTTACAGTGTCGCAGAAAATCACCTCGCACGACGTTCCTACGTCACCCGCACGGAGAGCGTGCTCACGGGATCCACCCATTTGGAGCTTTACGACCTCCATTTGGTGACCCGTCCGTGGCTAAGTCGCCCCCGACAGATACGAGTGAATTCTCTTCTGTTCAGGGTAAAAATTTTGCTGATAATTTCAATAAATAGTTATCAGCGAACAAGTACAAATTTACAGTCCACTGATCCACGTTAAACGACAGCTGATCTCCCCTCCCAGCGCACCGATAGTCGCTAGAAGAGCGAGGCGAACAGCTGACGTGCGTGTGTTTACGATACGTGTACGCACGTATTTCATCTGAACGAACATTTGTTACAGCAACCAAGGTCCATCCCAACCGGGGCCACGCCGGTGAAGCCACACCCCCGGCCAGATTATATAAAATAATAATTCCTTTTTTTGTAATTTTATATTTTTTATTTTTTTTTTATTTTTCATTTTTTGTTAAATTCAAAATGAAAAGCGTGCCGCAGAGCGGCTAGCGAAAATACAAACAAAAACTTACCACTCACTTTCCCTAGTATTTCCCTCGTCCGGATCCCGGTTAGAACCCTTAGTTTCTAACAAGCTTACTGCTTGCTTACATGCTTACTGCTTGCTTACTAGCTAACTGCTATCTTACTAGCCTGCTCCTTGCTTTCTAGCTTACTGCTACCAAACTAGCACCATGCTCGCATACTGGCTTACTGTTTCCTTACTAGCTTGCTGCTTGCCTTCTAGCTCACAGCTTGCCTACTAGCATACTCCTTTATTACTACCTCACTGCTTTCTTAGTAGCCTGCTGCTTGCTTAGTAGCTTACTTGTTTCTTACAAGCTTACTGCTTGCTTACTAGAATATAGCTTCCTTACTTGCTTCCTACTCGCATACTAGCACACTGCTTGCTTACTAACACAACGCTTGCTTACTGGCTTGATGCTTGCTTTCTAGCTCACTGCTTGCTTACTAGATAACTGATTGCTTACTAGATAACTGATTGCTTACTATTATACAGCCTGCTTACTAGCTTAACGACTATTATACAGCCTGCTTACTAGCTTAAGACCCGCGTTCCGGAGGAGGACCATCCTCGCCACATTCCGACTAAGGGGGAATCGCCCGTCCCTCAGGTATCGGTCAAACAACCGCCTGAGGTCGGCCCCAAGGACGCCCTGCGTCAAAACCCAAACCGGGACAGGCACACCAACCGGCCCCGGGGCCGTGTTACGCGCCCCAAGCCGTTTGATGGCCGTGGCCAGCTCCCCCTGCGTGACCCCCAGTTAGGCCACCCACTCAACTGAGGCAGCCGACGCGCCGGAGGACGTGATCCTCCCCCCCCCAATTGGAAAGAGAGTATTGACCACGTCCTCTAGCAGCCGGGGGTCAAGACCCTCGGTGACAGGGGGCGCCCACGGGCGGAGCTTATTCAGCACCACCTTATACGGGCGCCCCCAAGGATCGTCATGGAGGGTCTGGAGGAGCTCCTTCCATGCCCGGGATTTGGACCGTTTGATGGCGACCTGCAGAGCAACCCGAGCCGTACTGTATGACTCATACAGTTCATCTGCCCTCGCTCGCGCCACGCCATCGTCTCTTAGTAGACGACGGCGCGCGCGGGTGTACTGGCGTCGGGCGCCCACACTCGCGACGCGCAATTCTGCGATCGCGGCCGACCACCAGTACACCGCCCGGCGTGGAGAAGCCCGCCCGACCCAGGGCATCGTCGCGTCGCAAATATTTGCGACTAATCCCCCGAGCCGAACGACCTCCTTCGCTATGCTCGGCAATTCGGCCGCCCCCAGCGGCCAAGTTGCAGAGAGAGCAGCTGCCATCATAGCGTCCTTGCCCAGGCGCCGAAGCGCCCAGCGGCGCGGTGGGGCGCCAACCGGGCAGTTGTGTCGGGATGTACGTCCGGGGGCAGAGACCTCCATTCGAATATACCGGTGGTCCGAGAGTGTCTCTGCCCCCACCCCCAACCACCTGCCATTCCGACACCATGCGCACGGCGTTGGTGGTCGCGAATTCAACATCCACGATGGACCCCCCCATATCGCCGCACGCACGTGTGCTCTGATCTCCGGTTCAGTAACCGAAGGTCGATCCCGGCCGTCCAGTAGCTCAGGATCCCACCGCGAACGGAGGTCCTGGGGGATCCCCACGCCACCGACTTGGCGTTAAAGTCCCTCAAGTCCAGCACCGGTCTGGCCGCGCATCGTTGCACGCATGCCGCGACCTCGGCCAGGTACTGTTCGAACGCGGTGTGGTCGCTGCGGAGCGAGATGTAGCACCCCACCACGGCGACTCCCCCCCAGTCCACGGCGACGAAGCCCCGACCGCGTTCCAGGATGGAGAAAGGCGGGGGACCCGTCGCCTCCTACCCACACCGCCGCCACCAAGCCGTCCGCGTCCCCCACCCAATGAGGGTGATCAAGGACGCGGTACGGCTCGGCGGCGACCGCCAGGCCAACCCCCCACTCCGCGAGGACCCAGGACATCATGTCCTGTGCTGCGCGGTAGTGGTTGAGGTTGGCCTGCAGGAGGAGCCGGGGCGGCATTACTTAGCGGCCGCCCCAGCCTCCTCCCGGCTGTCCGTCCCCGTGGCACCGTCCACCTCCATTGTGGACGATGCCACCAACGGCGGAGCCTGAAACGGGGAGGGCCGATTCTCCCTCTTCTTCCGGGAGGGGGGAGAGCATTTTTTGCTCCCCACCCTGTGATCTGCCAGCCTCCCCATGTCCGCACATAGCGGGCAGTGGGGGGGCCGCCGAGCACTGGCTCACGCGGTGGTCTTTCGCTCCGCAGCGGTAACACTGACCGCTGCGGTCCACCGGCGAGGTGTACCACTGCCTCACGTGCCCCAACTCGAGGCAGCGGCGACACTGGTGTGGGCGCAGCGCGAGTATCTCCACTCGCGCCGAAACCCACCCCACCAAAACCCTCCCGGATTCCGCCACTTTGCGGGCAGCGGAGAGGGGGCACCGGGCCCGCACCGACCCCAGGCCGGAAGGAGACCTGCGGATCTCTCCGACCCGCACGTCTCCTTCGGGGCAGTCCCCCGCCCTCGCTAGGGCATGAGACACCTCCTGCGCTGTGACCAAGTCGTCCAGCCCACAAACGCGCATCTCCGTGCGCTTCGTGGGCCCGGCGACCCGGACACCTCGCTCGCCCAGCTGCTCCCCGAGCCTCTGGGCGATTCGGTCCGCCATTTCCCCGCCCTCACGGAAGCGATGCCAAGTTCCTCCAGGGAGATGTTCTTCCTGGCGAGCTGCATCGCCGCCGCGAGGGTCAGGTCGCCACCCTGCGCGATGGTCAGCACCACCGCTGCTGTTTAGGGGGGGGGGGCGCACAGGTCGCATCCTCGCGGCCTTTACTTTGGCCGCGTGCGGCGAGGGCGGAGGTTGCGGCTGCGAGGCCTTCCTCGCCGCTCTCCTCGCCTTCCGCCCAACCACTTCGCTCCAGGACACCCCCCCCCCCTTGGGACGGTGTCATGGATGGCGTCCGATCCGGAACCGCGGGTAGTCTGCCCCCTTGGAGGCCGCGACCCGAGACCCCGCAGTGACGACGGTGGACGGAGCCTTCGCTCCCACCACACTCGCCTTCCCCGATTGTACCGGTATTGGTCGGGGCGGGGGGGGGGGGGGCACCGCCTTCCTGCAGACCGCTCTAATGGGGAGAAGCTCATCCCGGAAGGCGGCCAGCTTCCGGTCAATCATTTCCCCAATACTCCTCAGAAGTTCGTCCTCTGAGGAGAACGGGGAACTCTGCGCGGATGGAGTGCGGGCGGAAGGGTCTGTAGAGCCTCGCACCACCGCCGCCGCACCCCGCTTATTTGCCACCACCGGGGCACGCGGCGGAGGAGGCGGGAGGATTGGAGGGAGGGCCGCGCCATTCCAGCACTCCACTGCCCTCCTCCTCCCCCGTCACTCCTCCTCCAACAGGAGCTGCAGACGGGAGTTCCGTCCGCTCAGCTCCTGCGCCGCCACCCTCACCTTTTGCGCAGCATCTTCAGGGCCTCTGCGCCGCCGCACTTCTGCCCCTTAAAGGAGCATGATCATGCCACCTTCTCCACCAGCTCCAGAGACGAGGATATCCTCTCGGAAATCTCCTCGATTAGCTCGTCCCTGAGGCAACTCACCATTACCACCGGTTTCATTGCCCTACCCACTCCGAAGACTGCCTGCCCCGTCCGCTTTCTCTTGGAGAGGAACGCAGTTATTCTGAAGCAGTCTCGTCGCCGTCCTCCGCCCTCCACGAAGGCGGGCCAGGTGCTGAGTGAGGCGCGAGCGCCGTCACCCTAGCCCCAACACGGTCTTCGACCTGCCTCCCCGCAATAACCCGCCCCAACCCCGTTTTGTTATGAAAATCCATATAGTTCCCACGCGAAGGTCGGAGAAAAGGTCCACCAGGGCAGAGCCGACTTATCCGGGCAAGCCTAATAATCCGGGGGTTCAGTAGGTGTCCCCGGAGGTGGTCGCTTGGAATTGGGCCTTCTCCCCCAACCATGCATCCCATCGGCGCGCACCATAGCTTAGGATTCGAGGGCGATTTTGTAGAGACGCCACACTCGCGGCCCGGGCGGCTAAGCCAAGGCCCCCTTTCCTCCTGCCGTCATGTACCATTCACAAAACCAAAGAAGGAATTGTGCATGCGTCGTTGTGACGACCAACAGGAGGCTTACGGTGTGATAAGCATCAGGTACCTCGAAGTCCCCTCAGGGGCTGCCAGCCTTTCAGCTGCAGTACGGGCTTAACGAACCCGGGGTACCCGAGTCATACACACACCGTAAGCCTCCTGTTGGTCGTCACAACGACCCATTCACAATTCCCTATTGGTTTTGTGAATGGTACGTGACGGCAGGAGGATCGGGGGTCTTGGCTTAACCGCCTGGGCCACGAGTATGGCGACTCTATAAAATCGCCCTCCAATCCTAAGCTATGGTGCGCGGCGATGGGATGCATCGTTGGGGGAGAAGGCCCAATCCCAAGCGACCACCTCCGGGGAACCTGCCGAACCCCCGGAGTATTAGGCTTACCCGGGTAAGGCGGCTCTGCCCGGGTGGACCTTTATTTCCGACCATCTCGTGGGATTTTTATGGACACAGAAAATAAAATGGGGATGGGGCGGGTTTTGTCGGTTGGGGAGGACGGAGACGGGGTTGGGGTTAGGGTGGCGGCGCTCGCGCTCCACTCAGCGCCAGGTCCGGCTTCGTGGAGGGTGGAGGAGGACGACGAGACGGCGTCGGTCTCGTCCTTCTCCTCCAGCACGAGCCACATAGGCTCTAAGAGGAAGAGGACGGGGCAGGCCGTCGTCGAGGTGGGCGGGGCGATGAGCCCGTCGGTGAGGCTGAGTTGCCTCAGGGACGAGGTGACCGAGGAGATATCGGAGAGGATCTCCTCGTCCCTGAGGCGGGTGGAGAAAGTCGCCGCTGCCTGCGCCTTTAAGGGGCAGAAAAGCGGTGGCGCGGAGGCCCTGAAGGCCGCGGCGGAGGAAATGAGGGAGGTGGCGCGGGAGCTCAGAGGGCGGAACGCCCGTCTGCAGCTCCTGTTGGAGGAGGAGCGACAGGGGAGGAGGAGGGCAGAGGCGCTGTGGAACAGCGCGGCCCTCCCTCCCATCCTCCCTCCTCCTCCACCGCCGCGTCCCTCGGCGGAGGTAAATAAGCGGAGTGCGACGGCAGGGGTGCGGGGCACCGCGGGCCCCTCCACCCGCACTCCGCCCGTGAAGAAGTCCCCGTCCTCCTCAGAAGACGATCTTCTGAGGAGGATTGGGGACATGATTGATGGCAAGCTGGCCGCCTTCCGGGAGGAGCTCCTCGCCGGAAGAGCGGTCAGCAGGAAGGCGGTGCCTCCCCGACCTGTTCCGGTACAGTCGGGGAAGGCAAAGAAGGGCGGAGTGAAGGCTCCGCCCAGCGTTGCGGCACCAGGGCCCCGGGTCGCGACCCCCAAGGGGGGTGGTGTACCCGTGGTCGCGGTGGTCGCGTCCTCCACAGCACCCTCCCAAGGGGGGGTGGCGTAGAGTGAGGTCGTGGGGCGGAAGGCGAAGCGGGCGGCGAGGAAGGCCTCGCAACCGCAGCCTCCGCCTCCGCCGCCGGCGGCCAAGGTAAAGGCCGCGAAGGTCGGGAAGGCGCGACCAGGTCGTCCCCCAAAAACGGCAGCGGTAACGCTGACCGTTGCGCAGGGGGGCGACCTGACCCTCGCGGAGGCGATGCGGCTCGCCAGGGAGAATATCTCCCTGGAAGAGCTGGGCATCGCCTCCGTGAGGGCGAAGAGGGCCGTGACCGGGGGTCTCTTGCTGGAGATCCCCGGTGCAGAAGGCGGCGCGAAGGCGGATCGTCTCGCCCAGAGGCTCCGGGAGCAGCTGGGCGAGCGAGGTGTCCGGGTCGCCCGGCCCACGAAGCGCACGGAGATGCGCGTTTGTGGGCTGGACGACTCGGTCAGCGCACAGGATGTGTCCCGTGCCCTTGCGAGGGCGGGGGACTGTCCTGTGGAGGGCCTGCGGGTCGGAGAGATCCGCAGGTCGCCCTCCGGCCTCGGGTCGGTGTGGGCCCGGTGCCCCCTCTCCGCCACCCGTAAGGTGGCGGAATCCGGGAGGGTGTTGGTGGGGTGGGTTTCGGCGCGAGTGGAAATCCTCGCGCCGCGCCCGCTCCAGTGTCACCGCTGCCTCGAATTGGGGCACGTGAGGCAGTGGTGCACCTCGCCGGTGGACCGCAGCGGTCAGTGTTACCGCTGCGGTGCCAAAGAGCACCGTGCGAGCCAGTGCCCGGCGGCCCCCCACTGCCCGCTGTGTGCGGACATGGGAAGGCCAGCCGATCACAGGGTGGGGAGCAAGAAGTGCTCCCCCCACTCCCGGAAGGAGAGGAAGAGGCGGGCTGCACCGGCTCCGGTGCCGAGGGCGGTGGCATCGTCCTCCATGGAGGTGGACGGTGCTACGGGGACGGACGGCCGGGAGGAGGCTGGCGCGGCCATTAATTAATGCCGCCCCGCCTCCTCCTCCAGGCCAACCTCAACCACTGCCGCGCGGCACAGGACTTGATGTCCCAAGTCCTCGCGGAGTGGGGGGTTGGCCTGGCGGTCGCCGCCGAGCCGTACCGCGTCCCTGATCACCCTCATTGGGTGGGCGACGCGGACGGCTTGGTGGCGACGGTATGGGGAGGGGACGACGGGTCCCCACCGTTCTCCTTGTTGGAGCGCGGTCGGGGATTCGTCGCCGTGAACTGGGGGGGAGTCGCTGTGGTGGGGTGCTACATTTCGCCCCGTAGCGGTCACGCTGCGTTCGAGCTGTACTTGGCCGAGGTCGCGGCATGCGTGCAGCGCTACGCGGCCCGGCCGGTGCTGGTCCTGGGGGATTTTAATGCCAAGTCGGTGGCTTGGGGATCCCCCAGGACCTCCGTTCGCGGCGGGATCCTGGGCGATTGGGCGGCGGGGCTCGACCTCCGGGTATTGAACCGGGGGTCGGAGCACACATGCGTGCGGCGATATGGGGGGTCCATCGTGGATGTTAGATTCGCGACCCCCAACGCCGTGCGCATGGTGTCGGGTTGGCACGTGGTCGCGGGGGCAGAGACACTCTCCGATCACCGGTACATCCGGATGGAGGTCTCTGCCGCCGCGAGTGCATCCCGACACGGCCGCCTGCGTGGCACCCCACCACGCCGCTGGGCGCTTCGGCGCCTGGACAAGGACGCCCTGATGGCAGCTGCCCTCGCTGCAACTTGGCCGCAGGGAGCGGCCGAGTTGCCGAGCATAGAGGAGGAGGTCGCCCGGCTCGGAGCATTGGTCGCGGGTATTTGCGACGCGGCGATGCCTCGGGTCGGGCGGGCTTATCCTCGCCGGGCGGTGTACTGGTGGTCGGACGCGATCGCGGAGTTGCGAGTCGCGACTGTCCGCGCCCGACGCCAGTACACCCGCGCGCGCCGTCGTCAACGTACAGGCGACGGCGTGGCGCGAGCGAGGGCAGCTGATGACCTGTATGGAGCATACCGCGTGGCGCGGGTTGCTCTGCAGGTTGCCATTAAACGGGCCAAGACCCAGGCATGGAAGGAGCTCCTCCAGACCCTTGATGACGATCCATGGGGGCGCCCATATAAGGTGGTGCTGAATAAGCTCCGCCCGTGGGCGCCCCCCGTCACCGAGGGTCTTGACCCCCGGCTGCTGGAGGACGTGGTCAATACACTCTTCCCAATTGGGGAGAGGGGACCGCGTCCTCCGGCGGCGGCGGCTGTCCCAGTGGAATGGACGGCCGAGCTGGGGGTCACGCAGGAGGAGCTGGCAGCGGCCATCAGACGGCTCGGGGTTCGTAACACGGCCCCGGGTCCGGATGGTGTGCCCGGCCGGGTTTGGGTCTTGACCCAGGGCGTCCTTGGGGCCGACCTCAGGCGGTTGTTCGACCGCTGCCTGAGGGACGGGCGATTCCCCCCCAGTTGGAAGGTGGCGAGGATGGTCCTCCTCCGGAAGGAGGGTCGGCCCGCGGAGTCTCCCTCCGCATACCGGCCCATTTGTCTCCTCGACGAGGTGGGCAAGCTCTTCGAGCGTGTGATTGCTGCCCGCCTCGTCGAGCACCTGTCGCGGGGTGATCCCGGTCTGGCCGACTGCCAGTTCGGTTTCCGGGGGGGCCGATCGACTATCGACGCGATAGGTCGTGTGAGGGCCCTCTCGGAGGCGGCCGTCTCCCGGGGAGGGGTGGCATTGGCAATATCCTTGGATATTGCCAATGCCTTTAACACCCTCCCCTGGGAAGAGATAAGGAGGGGACTCGAATATCATCGAGTCCCCCCTTGTCTCAGGGCGGACGTCGGGGATTATCTCCGCGGCAGGTGGATCGAGTATCCGGGCCGGGATGGTGATACGCGGAGGGAGGTGTACTGCGGTGTTCCGCAGAGGTCGGTCCTCGGGCCACTCCTGTGGAACATCGCGTACGACTCGGTGTTGCGGGCCGGCCTCCCCGACGGTGTCAGCACGGTGTGTTATGCGGATGACACACTGGTGCTGGCCGTCGGGGCGCACTGGGGGAGGGCCATGCGTCGCGCGGAGGAGGGGTCGCAACGCGTCGTCGACCGGATCAGGGGGATGGGGATGACGGTGGCGGTCCATAAGACCGAGGTGATTGCGTTTCATTCACCTCGGCAGGATCCGCCACCCCCTCTGATCCGGGTGGGTGGGGCTGACATCGAGGTGAAGCCCCAGATCAGGTATCTAGGGCTGATCCTCGATAGCCACTGGCGTTTCGAGGAGCATTTCCGCTGCCTGGTCCCCCGGTTGGAAAGGATGGTTGCGGCTCTGGGCCGGATCCTGCCCAACCTGGGGGGCCCGGCGGGCCGAGTTCGTCGCCTCTATGTGGCAATGGTCCAATCGGTGGCCCTATACGGGGCCCCCGTCTGGGCGGACGACCTGGCTGCCTCCCGGCGCAGCATGACTATGCTGCGTCGGGTGCAGAGGCGCATGGCGCTCAGGGTCGTCCGCGGGTATCGGACCATGTCACATGAGGCGGCGACGGTTCTAGCGGGGATGCCGCCCATGGACCTGCTCGCGCGGTCGCACGCGGTGATGTACCGGCACCGCGTCGACCGTCGCGCGGGGGTGGGGGCGGTCCCGGGCGGGCAGGAACCTGCTTGGGGTGATTTGAAGCGCCAGGCCCGGCAGTCCGTGTTGCTCGCGTGGCAGGAGCGGCTGGCTCTGCCAACCGCGGGGCACCGGACTGTCGGGGCTGTTCGGCCACTCCTGAAGGAGTGGCTGGACAGAGGCCATGGCAGCCTCACCTACCGGCTGGCACAGGTATTTTCCGGGCATGGCAGCTTCGGAAGATACCTGTGCCGGATAAGGAAGGAGCCGACGGCGCGTTGCTGCCACTGCGACGCTGAGCAGGACACGGCGGATCATACCCTGGAGGTATGCCCCGCGTGGGAGGCGGAGCGCCGTGTCCTGGTCGGCGTCGTCGGGCGGGATGTCTCGCTGCCGGGCGTGGTGCGCGCCATGCTCGGCAGCGAGGAGAAGTGGAGGGCTGTGGCCTCCTTCTGCGAGAACGTAATGTTGCAGAAGGAGGCCGCGGGGAGGGAGCGCGAAGCTCGCGCTCTTGCGGTGGCCCGAGGTCGTCGCCCGGTCGCGAGGCGTCGCGGGCGGCCGCCTCGGCGTGGCGGATGACCTAGGCTGGGAGGGGGGTCCTGAGGGGACCCTCCTCCCGCCAGGCGGCGCCGGGTCGGACCGGTTGGGGGTAGGAGTGCCTCCCCCTACCGGTCCGACGCAAGGGGAGGCACCCTCGGCGGTCTGGTGCGGCCATGAACGCCCGGCCGCCGAGGGGTGGAAACGGGGTCGCGGGCGGTTGCAAGTTGGGGCTCGCAGCCGCCACTAAACGCGGCCCCGGGACAGATAGCGGCGGGATGGAGTGGCCCCGTCCCGCCGCTATGAGGCAGTGTGTCTACTGGGGGGACCGATTGTCCCCGCCCGGGGGATGGGCGCGAAAGCGCGGGCACGGGGAGGATACCGGAAGAATGCTTCGAGCGATTCCCGGTATCCTCCCGAAGCGTGCCGAAGGGTCACCGTGGGGTTTTTAGTGGGTAGGTCCCGCGCCTGTAGTTGTACGGGCGCGGGGAATCCCACACACCCCTCCCACCTCTCCCCAAGGAGGTGGGAGGGAGTCTTTCGAAGATTTTCCCCACGACAAAAAAAAAAAAAAAAAAAAAAAAGTAGGAAAACAGTTTGCTAGCAAGCAAGCAGTAAGCTAGAAAGCAAGCAGTAAGCTAGCAATTAAGCAGTATGCGATTAAATTAGCTGTAAGCTAGAATGCAAGCAATAAGCTTGTAACAAAGCAGTATGTTAGTAAAAAAGCAGTAAGCTAGTAAGCAAGCCGTAAGCTGGTAAGGAAGCTGTTACCTAGTGAGCAAGCAGTGAGCTAGTAACAAAGCAGTATGCTAGTAAGCAAGCAGTAAGATTGAAAGCAACATGTAAGCTAGTATGGAAGCAGCTGTCTAGTAAGAAAGCAAGTAGCTAGTAAGAACGCAGAATTCTAGTAAGCAACCAGGAAGCTAGAAAGCAAGCCGTAAGCTAGCCAGCATGTATTAAGCGATTCAGCTAGCCGTAAGCTAGTAAGCATGCAGTCATCTAGTACGCAAGCAGTGAGCTGGTAAGCTAGCAGTAAACTATTCTGCAAGCAGTAAGCTAGTAAGCAAGCAGCAGGCTAGTAAGAATGCAGTATGGTAGTATGCAACCAGTAAGCTAGTAAGCAACCAGAAAGCTAGTAAGCAAGCAGTAACCTAGTAAGCGAGCAGTAGGCTATTGAGAAAGCAGTAAGCTGGGAAGCAAGCAGTGAGCTAGTAAGTAGGCAGCAAGCTAGTAAGCAAGCAGTAAGCTAGTTCCAAAGCACTATGCTAGTAAGCAAGCAGTATGATAGTAAGCAATCTGTGAGCATGTAAACGAGCAGGACGCCAATAAGGAAGCAGTATACTAGTAAGCAAGCAGTAAGCTAGTAAACACGCAGTGAGCTGGCGAGCAAGTAGTAAGCTAGTAAACACACAATGACCTAGAACGCTAGCAGTAAACTAGTCAGCAAGCAGTAAGCTAGTAATCAAGCAGTAAGCTAGTAAGCATGCAGTAAGCTAGCAAGCAAGCAATTAGCGATTAAGCTAGCTGTAAGCAAACAAGCAAGCAGTAATCAAGTAAACAAGCAGTGAGCTGGCAAGCAAACAGTAAGCTAGTAAGCTGCCAGTGAGATAGTAAGCGAGGAGAAAGCTAGTAACCAGAGAGTATGCTAGAAAGCAAGCAGCAAGAAATTATGCATTGTGTTACACAGATGACACACTCGTGCTGGCCGTCGGGGCTCAGTGGGGGAGGGCCAAGCGCCTCGCCGAGGAGGGGGCGCAACGCGTCGTCGACCGGATCAGGAGGATGGGGATGACGGTGGCGGTCCATAAGACCGAGGTGATAGCGTTCCATTCACCTCGGCAGGATCCTCCACCCACCCTGATCCGGGTGGGTTGGGCTGATATCGAGGTGAACCGTGTCGCATGAGCCGGCGACGGTTCTTGCGGGGATGCCGCCCATGGATCTCCTCGCGCGGTCGCACGCGATAATGTATCGTCATCTTGTCGGCCGTCGCGCGGGAGTGGGGTCGGTCCCGGGAGAGCAGGAACCTGCTTGGGACGATTTGTAGCGCCAGGCCCGGCAGTTCGTGGTGCTCGCGTGGCAGGAGCGGTTGGCCCTGCCAACCGCGGTGCACCGGACAGTCGGGGCTGTTCGGCCACTCCTGAGTGAGTGGCTGGACAGAGGCCATGGAAGCTTCACTTACCGGCTGGCACAGGTATTTTCCGGGCATGGCAGCTTCGCAAGATACCTGTGCCGGATAGGGAAGGAGACATCGGCGCGTTGCTGCCATTGTGACGCCGGGCAGGGCACGGCTGATCATACCCTCCAGGTATGCCCAGCGTGGGAGGCGGAGCGCCGTGTCCTGGTCGGCGTCATAGGGCAGGATGTCTCGCTGCCGGGTGTGGTGCGCGCCATGCGCGGCAGCGAGAGGAAGTGGAAGGCCGTGGCCTCCTTCTGCGAAACCGTAATGCTGCAGAAGGAGGCCGCGTGAAGGGAGCGGGAGCTTCAGCGGCGCGCTGAGGGTCGCTCTCGAGTGGTGGCGCGAGGGCATCGCCCAGGCGCCAGGCGTCGCGGGCGGCCGCCTTTGCGCGGCGGATGACCCTGATTGGGGGGGGGGCCCTGAGGGGAGCCTCCTCCCGCCAGGCGGCGAAGGGTCGAACCGGGTGGGTCCGGCCCACGGGGAGGCACCCTCGGTGGCCTGGAGCGGTCATGAGCTCCCGGCCGCCGAGGGGTTGAAACGGGGTCGCAGGCGGTTGCGACTTGGGGCTCGCAGCACCACTAAACGCGGCCCCGGGACGGATGGCGGCGGGATGGAGTGGCCCTGTCCTGCCGCTATGAGACAGAGTGTCTACCGGGGAGACCGTTTGTCCCCCCCGGGGATGGGCGCAAGGCGCGGGCACGAATGCTTCGAGCTATTCCCGGTATCCTCCCAAATCGTGCGGAAGGGTCACCGTGGGGTTTTTAGTGGGTAGGTCCCGCGCCCGTCATTCTACGGGCGCGGAGAACTCCACACACCCCTCCCACCACTCCCCAAAGAGGTGGGAGGGAGTCTTTCGAAGAGTTTACCCACGACAAAAAAAAAAAAAAAAGAAGTAGTAAGCTAGTAAGCAAGCAGTAAGCTTGTAAGCAAGCAGTGAGCTAGTAAGAAAGCAGTATGCTAGTAAGCAAGCAGCGAGTTAGAAATCAAGCAGCAAGCTAGTACGCAAGCAGTAAGCCAGTAAGCGCGCTGGGATCTAGTAACAAAGCAGTAATCTAGTAAGCAACATGTAAACTAGTAAGCAAGCAGTAAGCTAGTAAGCAAGCAGTAAGCTAGTAAGACAGCAGCTCTCTAGTAAGTAAGCAATATGTTAGAAAGGAAGCAATGAGCTAGTAAGCGAGCAGGAAGCTAGTAAGGAAGCAGTGAGCAAATAAGCG
This sequence comes from Colletes latitarsis, assembly GCF_051014445.1. NCBI lineage: Eukaryota > Metazoa > Arthropoda > Insecta > Hymenoptera > Colletidae > Colletes > Colletes latitarsis. The sequence continues at coordinate 18,089,614 of NC_135137.1, forward strand.
AGCTGGGAGCTAGTAAAGAAGCAGTAAGCAAATAAGCAAGCAGTGAGCTAATAAGCAACCAGTAAGCTAGTAGGCAAGCAGCTGGCTAGTAAGAAAGCAGTATGCTAGTAAGCCAGCAGTAAGCTAGGAAGCAAGGAGCAGGCAAGCAAGACAGCAGTTAGCTAGTAAGGAAGCAGTTAGCAATTATGCAAGCAGTAAGTTAGCAAAAGACCGGTAAGCTATTAAGCAAGGAATAAGCTAGGAAGCAAGCAGTAAGCCAGTAAGCGTGCAGCAATCTAGTAAGCAAGCAGTTTGCTAGTAAGCCAGCAGCTGGCTAGTAAGAAGCTGTAAGTTAAGAAGAAAGCAGGTATGTAGTAAGAATGCAGTAAGGTAGTAAGCAAGCATTAAGCTAGTAAGGAACCAGTTAGCAATTAAGCATGCTGTAAGCTAGTAATCAAGCAGTAGGCTAGTAAGGAAGCAGTTAGCTATTGAGCAAGCATTATGCTAGTAGGCAAGCAGTAAGGTACTAAGTAAGCAGTGAACTATTAACACAGTAGTGTGGTAGTAAACGAGCAGGCAGCTAGTAAGGAAGCAGTATGCAAGGAAGCAAGCACTAAGGTAGAAAGCATGCAGTAAGCTAGCAAGCAAGCAACAAGCGCTTAAGATAGCAGTAAGCCAACAAGCAAGCAGTAATCGAGTAAACAAGCAGTGACCTGGCAAGCAAGCAGTAAGCTAGTTAGCATGCAGTGAGCTAGGACGGTAGCAGTAAACTAGTCAGAAAGCAGTAAGCTAGTAAGAAAGCAGTAAGTTAGTATGAAACAAGAAAGCTAGTAAGAAACCAGTAAGCTAGTAAGCAAACAGGAAGCTGGTAAGAAAGCTTGAAGCTAGTAAGCAAGCAGTAAGATAGTAAGCAAGCAGGATGCTAGTAAGGAAACTGTAAGCTTGTAAGCAAGCAGTAAGTTAGTAACAAAGCAGTAGGCTTGTAAGCAACATGCAAGCTAGTTAGCAAGCATTGAGCGATTAAGCTAGCAGTAAGACATTAAGCAGCCAGTAAGCTAGTAAACAAGCTGTGAGCTGGTAAGCGTGGGGGAAGCTAGTGAAGAAGCAGTGGGCTAGGATGCAAGCAGTAAGCTAGAAAGCAAGCAGGAAGCTAGTAAGGAAGTACGAAGCTAGAAAGCAAGCAGCAGGCTAGTAAGCAAGTAGCAAGCTAGTAAGCAAGCAGTAAGCTAGTAAGCAATCAGTACGCTGGAAAGCAAGAGGCAGACTAGGAAGAAAGCAGTGAGCTATTGGGCAATCAGTAAACTAGTATGCAAGCAGTATGCTAGTGAGCAAGCAGTAAGGTAGTAAGCTACAAGTAAGCTATTAAGCAAGCTGCAGGCTAGTCAGAAAGCAGTTAGCTAGTAGGGAAGCAGTATGCTAGTAAGCAAGCAGTGAGCTAGTAAGGGAGCAGGAAGCCAGTAAGGAAGCAGTATGCTAGTAAGCAAGCAGCAAGTTAGTAACAAAGCAGTATGCTAGTAAGCAAGCAACCTGCTAGTAAGAAAGCAGTTAGTTAGTAAGGAAGCAGTAAGGTAGATACAAAGCAGTAAGTTAGTAACAAACCAGTAAGCTATTAAGCAAGCTGTAAGCTAGTAAGGAAGTAGTAGGCAAGTAAGCAAGCTGTAAGTGAGTAAGCCAGGACTAAGCTCGAGATCAAGCAGCAAGGTAGTAAGTGAGCAGGATGCGAGTAAGCCAGCAGTAAGCTAGTAAGCAAGCAGTAATCTAGTAAGAAAGCAGTTAGCTAGTAAGAAAGCAGCAGTCTAGTCAGATAGCAGTTAGCTAGTAAGAAAGCTGTGTGCTAGTAAGCAAGCGGTAAACTAGATAGCAAGCACCACGCTGTGTGGCAAGCAGTAAGGTAGAAAGCAAGGAGCAGGCTAATAGGCAAGCAGTAAGAGAGTAAGCTAGCAGTAAGATAGTAAGCATGCAGTATGCTTGTAAGCAAGCAGTACGATAGTAAGCAAGCGGCAAGCTAGAAAGCAAGCAAGAAGCTAGTAAGCAAGCAGTAAGCTAGTAAACGAGCAGCAAGCTAGTAGGCAAGCACGAAGCTAGTAAGCAAGCAGTAATCTAGCAAGCTAGCATGGAGCTCGTAACGAGACAGTAAGCTAGAAAACAAGCAGTGTGCTATTAAGCAACCAGTATGCTAGTAAGCAAGCAGCAGGCTAGTCAGAAAGCAGATAGCTAGTAAGAACGTAGTATGCTTGTAAGCAAGCAGTAGGCTAGAAAGCCAGCATTGAGCTAGTAAGCGAGCAGGGAGCTAGTAAGGAAGCAATATGCCAGTAAGCAAGATGTAACATAGTAAGCAACCAGTAAGCAATTAAGCAAGCAGTAAGGTGGTAAGAAAGCTGTTAGTTAGTAAGCAACCAGTAAGCAATTAAGCAGGCAGTAAGGTGGTAAGAAAGCTGTTAGTTAGTAAGCAAGTAGTAAGCTAGTAAGCATGCAATAAGGTATCATGCAAGCAGTGTGTAAGCAAGCGATAAGATAGTATCCTAGCAGTGAGCTAGTAAGCGTGCAGGGAGCTTGTACGGGAGCAGTATGCTAGAAAGGAAACAGTAAACTAGCAAGCAAGCATTGAGCTAGTAACAAACCAGTATGTTTGTAACGAGGCAGTATGATACTAAGCAATCAATACACTGGTAAGCAAACAGCAGGCTTGTCAGGAAGCAATTAACTAGTAAGAAAGCAGTATACCTGTAAGCAAGCAGTATGCTAGAAAGTAAACAGCAAGCTAGTAAGAAAGCAGAACCTAGAAAGGAAGCAGCAGGCCAGTAAGACGGCTGTTAGCTATAAAGCAAGCAGTAAGCTAGTAAGCAAGCAGTAAGCTAGTAAGCAAGCAATAAGCTAGTAAGCAAGCAGTATGCTAGTAACAAAGCAGCAAGTTACTAACAAAGCAGTAAGCTAGTAAGCAAGCAGGAAGCTAGTAAGGAAGCATTCGGGTAGTACGAGAGCAGTACGCTAGAATGCAAGCAGCACGCAAGTAAGCATGCGGTAAGCTCTTAAGCCGGCAGTAAGGTAGTAAACTAGCAGCGAGCTAGTAAGCAAGCAGTAAGCTGGTATGGAGGCAGTATACTACACAGCAAGCAGTAAGGTAATAAGCAACAGGTACGAAAGTGAGCAATCAGCAGGCTAGTAAGAAAGCAAGTAGCTATTAAGAAAGCAGTATGCCAGTAAGCAAGCAGTAAGCTAGGAAGCTAGCAGCGGGCTAGTAAGAAAGCAGTTATCTAGTAAGGAAGCAGTAGGCTATTTTGCAAGCAGTTAGCTAGAAACCATGGAGTAAGCTAGTAAGCAGTGAGCTGGTAGGTGCAGTGAGCTGGTTATCGACGAGGAAGCTAGTAAGGAAGCAGTAATCTAGAATGCAACCAGCAGGATAGTAAGAAAGCAGTAAGGCAGTAAGCAACCAGTAAACTCGTAAGGAAGCAGTAGGCTAGTAAGCAAGCAGCAAGTTAGTAATCAAGCAGTAAGATGGAAAGCAAGCAGGAACCTAAAAAGGAAGCAGTATACCGGAATGCAAGCTGCGGGACGGTAAGCAAGCAGTAAGCTAGTAAGCAAGCACTAAGCTAGTAAGCCAGCAGCTGGCTAGTAAGTAAGCGATTAGCTAGTAAGAGTGCAGTATGATCGTAAGCCAGCGGTAAGCTCGAAAGCAAGCAGTAAGCTAGTAAGTCAGCTTTAATCTAGAATGCGAGCAGTAAGCTATAGAGAAAGCAGCATGCTAGTAAGCAAGCAGTAAGCTAGTAAGCAAGCAGTATGCTAGAAAACACGTAGTAAGCGAGTATACTAGCAGTAAGCTATTAAGCAAGCTGAGAGCTAGTAGGAAAGCAGTAATCTAGTAAGCTAGCAGTAAGCTAGTAAGCAAGATGTGAGCCTGTAACCGAGCAGGAAGCTAGTACGGAGGCAGAATGCCAGTAGGCAAGCAGGAATCTAGTAGGCATGCAGTGAGCTAGTAAGCGGGCAACGAGCTAGTAAGGAAGAAGTGAGCTAGTAAGCCAGGAGGACGCTAGTGAGGAAGCAGTAGGCTAGTAGGCAAGCGATAAGCCAGAAAGCAAGCAGCAGGCTAGTAAGAAAGCAGTTAGCTAGTAAGCAACCGCTAAGCTATTAAGCATGCTGTAAGCTGGTAAGAAAGCTGTTAGCTAGTAACCTAGCAGATGGCTCGGATGAAAGCAATTAGCTGGCAAGAATGCAGCGTGGTAGAAAGCAAGCAGGGAGCTAGTAGGCATGCAGTGAAACAGTAAGCGAGCAGAAAGCTAGTATGGCGGCAGCATGCCAGTAACCAAGCTGTAAACTAGTAAGCAACCAGTAAGGTTGTGAGCAAGCAGTAATCTAGTGACAATGCTGTATGTTAGTAAGAAATCAGTATGCTAGCAAGCAAGCAGTAAGCTAGAAAGCAAGCTGTAGACTAGTAAGCAAGCAGTAACCTAGAGAGCAAGGAGCAGGCTAGGAGGAAAGCAGTCATCTAGTAACCAAGCAGTAAGCAAGTACGGAAGCACAAGCCTCCTGTTGGTCGTCACAACGACCCATTCACAATTCCCTATTGGTTTTGTGAATGGTACGTGACGGCAGGAGGAACGGGGGCCTTGGCTTAACCGCCTGGGCCACGAGTATGGCGACTCTATAAAATCGCCCTCCAATCCTAAGCTATGGTGCGCGGCGATGGGATGCATGGTTGGGGGAGAAGGCCCAATCCCAAGCGACCACCTCCGGGGAACCTGCCGAACCCCCGGAGTATTAGGCTTACCCGGGTAAGGCGGCTCTGCCCGGGTGGACCTTTATTTCCGACCATCTCGTGGGACTATTATGGACACAGAAAATAAAATGGGGATGGGGCGGGTTTTGTCGGTTGGGGAGGACGGAGACGGGGTTGGGGTTAGGGTGGCGGCGCTCGCGCCCCACTCAGCGCCAGGTCCGGCTTCGTGGAGGGTGGAGGAGGACGACGAGACGGCGTCGGTCTCGTCCTTCTCCTCCAGCACGAGCCACATAGGCTCTAAGAGGAAGAGGACGGGGCAGGCCGTCGTCGAGGTGGGCGGGGCGATGAGCCCGTCGGTGAGGCTGAGTTGCCTCAGGGACGAGGTGACCGAGGAGATATCGGAGAGGATCTCCTCGTCCCTGAGGCGGGTGGAGAAAGTCGCCGCTGCCTGCGCCTTTAAGGGGCAGAAAAGCGGTGGCGCGGAGGCCCTGAAGGCCGCGGCGGAGGAAATGAGGGAGGCGGCGCGGGAGCTCAGAGGGCGGAACGCCCGTCTGCAGCTCCTGTTGGAGGAGGAGCGACAGGGGAGGAGGAGGGCAGAGGCGCTGTGGAACAGCGCGGCCCTCCCTCCCATCCTCCCTCCTCCTCCACCGCCGCGTCCCTCGGCGGAGGTAAATAAGCGGAGTGCGGCGGCAGTGGTGCGGGGCACCGCGGGCCCCTCCACCCGCACTCCGCCCGTGAAGAAGTCCCCGTCCTCCTCAGAAGACGATCTTCTGAGGAGGATTGGGGACATGATTGATGGCAAGCTGGCCGCCTTCCGGGAGGAGCTCCTCACCGGAAGAGCGGTCAGCAGGAAGGCGGTGCCTCCCCGACCTGTTCCGGTACAGTCGGGGAAGGCAAAGAAGGGCGGAGTGAAGGCTCCGCCCAGCGTTGCGGCACCAGGGCCCCGGGTCGCGACCCCCAAGGGGGGTGGTGTACCCGTGGTCGCGGTGGTCGCGTCCTCCACAGCACCCTCCCAAGGGGGGGTGGCGTGGAGTGAGGTGGTGGGGCGGAAGGCGAAGCGGGCGGCGAGGAAGGCCTCGCAACCGCAGCCTCCGCCTCCGCCGCCGCCGGCCAAGGTAAAGGCCGCGAAGGTCGGGAAGGCACGACCAGGTCGTCCCCCAAAAACGGCAGCGGTGACGCTGACCGTTGCGCAGGGGGGCGACCTGACCCTCGCGGAGGCGATGCGGCTCGCCAGGGAGAATATCTCCCTGGAAGAGCTGGGCATCGCCTCCGTGAGGGCGAAGAGGGCCGTGACCGGGGGTCTCTTGCTGGAGATCCCCGGTGCAGAAGGCGGCGCGAAGGCGGATCTTCTCGCCCAGAGGCTCCGGGAGCAGCTGGGCGAGCGAGGTGTCCGGGTCGCCCGGCCCACGAAGCGCACGGAGATGCGCGTTTGTGGCCTGTACGACTCGGTCAGCGCACAGGATGTGTCCCGTGCCCTTGCGAGGGCGGGGGACTGTCCTGTGGAGGACCTGCGGATCGGAGAGATTCGCAGGTCGCCCTCCGGCCTCGGGTCGGTGTGGGCCCGGTGCCCCCTCTCCGCCGCCCGTAAGGTGGCGGAATCCGGGAGGGTGTTGGTGGGGTGGGTTTCGGCGCGAGTGGAAATCCTCGCGCCGCGCCCGCTCCAGTGTCACCGCTGCCTCGAATTGGGGCACGTGAGGCAGTGGTGCACCTCGCCGGTGGACCGCAGCGGTCAGTGTTACCGCTGCGGTGCCAAAGAGCACCGTGCGAGCCAGTGCTCAGCGGCCCCCCACTGCCCGCTGTGTGCGGACATGGGGAGGCCAGCCGATCACAGGGTGGGGAGCAAGAAGTGCTCCCCCCCCTCCCGGAAGGAGAGGAAGAGGCGGGCTGCACCGGCTCCGGTGCCGAGGGCGGTGGCATCGTCCTCCATGGAGGTGGACGGTGCTACGGGGACGGACGGCCGGGAGGAGGCTGGCGCGGCCATTAATTAATGCCGCCCCGCCTCCTCTTCCAGGCCAACCTCAACCACTGCCGCGCGGCACAGGACTTGATGTCCCAAGTCCTTGCGGAGTGGGGGGTTGGCCTGGCGGTCGCCGCCGAGCCGTACCGCGTCCCTGATCACCCTCATTGGGTGGGCGACGCGGACGGCTTGGTGGCGACGGTATGGGGAGGGGGCGACGGGTCCCCACCGTTCTCCTTGTTGGAGCGCGGTCGGGGATTCGTCGCCGTGGACTGGGGGGGAGTCGCTGTGGTGGGGTGCTACATTTCGCCCCGTAGCGGTCACGCTGCGTTCGAGCTGTACTTGGCCGAGGTCGCGGCATGCGTGCAGCGCTACGCGGCCCGGCCGGTGCTGGTCCTGGGGGATTTTAATGCCAAGTCGGTGGCTTGGGGATCCCCCAGGACCTCCGTTCGCGGCGGGATCCTGGGCGATTGGGCGGCGGGGCTCGACCTCCGGGTATTGAACCGGGGGTCGGAGCACACATGCGTGCGGCGATATGGGGGGTCCATCGTGGATGTTGGATTCGCGACCCCCAACGCCGTGCGCATGGTGTCGGGTTGGCACGTGGTCGCGGGGGCAGAGACACTCTCCGATCACCGGTACATCCGGATGGAGGTCTCTGCCGCCGCGAGTGCATCCCGACACGGCCGCCTGCGTGGCACCCCACCACGCCGCTGGGCGCTTCGGCGCCTGGACAAGGACGCCCTGATGGCAGCTGCCCTCGCTGCAACTTGGCCGCAGGGAGCGGCCGAGTTGCCGAGCATAGAGGAGGAGGTCGCCCGGCTCGGAGCATTGGTCGCGGGTATTTGCGACGCGGCGATGCCTCGGGTCGGGCGGGCTTATCCTCGCCGGGCGGTGTACTGGTGGTCGGACGCGATCGCGGAGTTGCGAGTCGCGACTGTCCGCGCCCGACGCCAGTACACCCGCGCGCGCCGTCGTCAACGTACAGGCGACGGCGTGGCGCGAGCGAGGGCAGCTGATGACCTGTATGGAGCATACCGCGTGGCGCGGGTTGCTCTGCAGGTTGCCATTAAACGGGCCAAGACCCAGGCATGGAAGGAGCTCCTCCAGACCCTTGATGACGATCCATGGGGGCGCCCATATAAGGTGGTGCTGAATAAGCTCCGCCCGTGGGCGCCCCCCGTCACCGAGGGTCTTGACCCCCGGCTGCTGGAGGACGTGGTCAATACACTCTTCCCAATTGGGGAGAGGGGACCGCGTCCTCCGGCGGCGGCGGCTGTCCCAGTGGAATGGACGGCCGAGCTGGGGGTCACGCAGGAGGAGCTGGCAGCGGCCATCAGACGGCTCGGGGTTCGTAACACGGCCCCGGGTCCGGATGGTGTGCCCGGCCGGGTTTGGGTCTTGACCCAGGGCGTCCTTGGGGCCGACCTCAGGCGGTTGTTCGACCGCTGCCTGAGGGACGGGCGATTCCCCCCCAGTTGGAAGGTGGCGAGGATGGTTCTCCTCCGGAAGGAGGGTCGGCCCGCGGAGTCTCCCTCCGCATACCGGCCCATTTGTCTCCTCGACGAGGTGGGCAAGCTCTTCGAGCGTGTGATTGCTGCCCGCCTCGTCGAGCACCTGTCGCGGGGTGATCCCGGTCTGGCCGACTGCCAGTTCGGTTTCCGGGGGGGCCGATCGACTATCGACGCGATAGGTCGTGTGAGGGCCCTCTCGGAGGCGGCCGTCTCCCGGGGAGGGGTGGCATTGGCAATATCCTTGGATATTGCCAATGCCTTTAACACCCTACCCTGGGAAGGGATAAGGAGGGGACTCGAATATCATCGAGTCCCCTCTTGTCTCAGGGCGGTCGTCGGGGATTATCTCCGCGGCAGGTGGATCGAGTATCCGGGCCGGGATGGTGATATGCGGAGGGAGGTGTACTGCGGTGTTCCGCAGGGGTCGGTCCTCGGGCCACTCCTGTGGAACATCGCGTACGACTCGGTGTTGCGGGCCGGCCTCCCCGACGGCGTCAGCACGGTGTGTTATGCGGATGACACATTGGTGCTGGCCGTCGGGGCGCACTGGGGGAGGGCCATGCGTCGCGCGGAGGAGGGGTCGCAACGCGTCGTCGACCGGATCAGGGGGATGGGGATGACGGTGGCGGTCCATAAGACCGAGGTGATTGCGTTTCATTCACCTCGGCAGGATCCGCCACCCCCTCTGATTCGGGTGGGTGGGGCTGACATCGAGGTGAAGCCCCAGATCAGGTATCTGGGGCTGATCCTCGATAGCCACTGGCGTTTCGAGAAGCATTTCCGCTGCCTGGTCCCCCGGTTGGAAAGGATTGTTGCGGCTCTGGGCCGGATCCTGCCCAACCTGGGGGGCCCGGCGGGCCGAGTTCGTCGCCTCTATGTGGCAATGGTCCAGTCGGTGGCCCTATACGGGGCCCCCGTCTGGGCGGACGACCTGGCTGCCTCCCGGCGCAGCATGACTATGCTGCGTCGGGTGCAGAGGCGCATGGCGCTCAGGGTCGTCCGCGGGTATCGGACCATGTCACATGAGGCGGCGACGGTTCTAGCGGGGATGCCGCCCATGGACCTGCTCGCGCGGTCGCACGCGGTGATGTACCGGCACCGCGTCGACCGTCGCGCGGGGGTGGGGGCGGTCCCGGGCGGGCAGGAACCTGCTTGGGGCGATTTGAAGCGCCAGGCCCGGCAGTCCGTGTTGCTCGCGTGGCAGGAGCGGCTGGTTCTGCCAACCGCGGGGCACCGGACTGTCGGGGCTGTTCGGCCACTCCTGAAGGAGTGGCTGGACAGAGGCCATGGCAGCCTCACCTACCGGCTGGCACAGGTATTTTCCGGTCATGGCAGCTTCGGAAGATACCTGTGCCGGATAGGGAAGGAGCCGACGGCGCGTTGCTGCCACTGCGACGCTGAGCAGGACACGGCGGATCATACCCTGGAGGTATGCCCCGCGTGGGAGGGGGAGCGCCGTGTCCTGGTCGGCGTCGTCGGGCGGGATGTCTCGCTGCCGGGCGTGGTGCGCGCCGTGCTCGGCAGCGAGGAGAAGTGGAGGGCTGTGGCCTCCTTCTGCGAGAACGTAATGTTGCAGAAGGAGGCCGCGGGGAGGGAGCGCGAAGCTCGCGCTCGTGCGGTGGCCCGAGGTCGTCGCCCGGTCGCGAGGCGTCGCGGGCGGCCGCCTCGGCGTGGTGGATGACCTAGGCTGGGAGGGGGGTCCTGAGGGGACCCTCCTCCCGCCAGGCGGCGCCGGGTCGGACCGGTTGGGGGTAGGAGTGCCTCCCCCTACCGGTCCGACGCAAGGGGAGGCACCCTCGGCGGTCTGGTGCGGCCATGAACGCCCGGCCGCCGAGGGGTGGAAACGGGGTCGCGGGCGGTTGCAAGTTGGGGCTCGCAGCCGCCACTAAACGCGGCCCCGGGACAGATAGCGGCGGGATGGAGTGGCCCCGTCCCGCCGCTATGAGGCAGTGTGTCTACTGGGGGGACCGATTGTCCCCGCCCGGGGGATGGGCGCGAAAGCGCGGGCACGGGGAGGATACCGGAAGAATGCTTCGAGCGATTCCCGGTATCCTCCCAAAGCGTGCCGAAGGGTCACCGTGGGGTTTTTAGTGGGTAGGTCCCGCGCCTGTCGTTGTACGGGCGCGGGGAAACCCACACACCCCTCCCACCTCTCCCCAAGGAGGTGGGAGGGAGTCTTTCGAAGATTTTCCCCACGACAAAAAAAAAAAAAAGAAAAAAAGTACGGAAGCACTAAGCTAGAAAGCAAGCAGCAGGCCAGTAAGGAAGCAGTAAGCGAGTACGCTAGCAGTAAGCTAGTATGCAAGCAGTTAGCTATTGAGCATGCAGTAAACTAGTAAGCAAGCAGTAAGCTATAAAGTATGCAGCATTCTAGTGAGGAAGCACCAAGCTAGTAAGCATGCAGTAAGCTAGTAAGCAGGCAGTGAGCTAGTAAGACAGCAGTATGCTAGTAAGAAAGCAGTGAGCTAAAAACCAAGCAGCAAGCTAGTAAGCAGGCAGTGAGCAAGTAAGACAGCAGTATGCTAGTAAGCAAGCAGTGAGCTAAAAACCAAGCAGCAAGCTAGTAAGCAAGCCGTAAGCCAGTGAATCAGCAGGGAGCTAGTACGGGAGCAGAATGCTAGTAAGCAAGCAGTAAGCTAGCAAGCAAGCGTTAAGCTAGTAAGCATCCAGTATGCTAGTAAGCTAGCAGGAAGCTAGTAACGTAGCAGTATGCTGGTAAACAAGCAGTAAGCTTCGTCGAGTCGCACTGCAGTACAACGGCACGACCGTCGATCTGCGGCTTCTCTTTAACACTCCAACAGATGACTTGTTGGTCGAGAGTTGCACTGCGAAGCCCTACTGCACGTGGTTCACTGCACGAATGCACCACTCGACGTGTTTCGTGACAGTATTTGAACTACGTGGGGGCCTGACCTGCGACTCCTTAACCTCTCCTCACAGGTGCTCCTCTAAGCGTTACACCGGCGGGGTCTGTAGGGGGAAGGAATCCAAGACCGAATGTCAAGCGTCCGAAGTGAACGCTGACCTGACTCCAGTGAGCCCACCTGGAGGTTCACCACGTAGGTGCCTCCCTTCGGTGTCTCCTAAGCCGAACGACAATCACAGAGAAGTTTGAACGGTATCCACCCACTTCTCTGTGTTTCAAACGTTTATACGCTTGAAACGACAAAATAATACTGCACGAGGGAGGTCGAACACCTTATTGGTGTATTCTCGAACCCTCCAAACTAGAGAGTAAATGGGAATTGAGCTCGTCTGTGAATTTGCCGTCCGAAACTCCTGAATGCTCTTATTCGAATCGAAAGTCGACTCGTTTGATAAGCAAAGTCTAAATTAATTGATGCTAATTTGAGTTTCAATGAATTCTCAGCTGTGCGAGGTCAATCAGAGGACCCGCACCAGACTGAACATCAGCTTGTTGCACCCTTTATTTAATAATCGTCTACTAGCTGTATCTCAAGGGTTTCACTCTCAAGATTCGCTCGATATCTCTTCGGACACGATCGGGAGCCGATGAGTCTTCTTCAGAAGTCGTTGTGAGACTGTGCGGATTGACAGCCGAAGACGTCGTCGTGGTACTCTAATTAATCGTTCCGCGGCGCTGTCGAGATTTCGGCAGTCTATCTTTGTCTAATTATTTGCGCGCTACTATCTCACGATACTGACGTCATCAACACCGTTGACACATTCGAATCGAAGATAATGAGCCGCTACCGATGCCAGGAAAACTAGTAATACACGCGTTTTTCTATCACTGCTTGCTGCACAAATCCTATTAGAGATAATCTCCTTCCAATTGTACGTTAACAGGATTAACGGTAATTGCGGCCGAGAATAATCGCTCGGCATTATGCAAACTTTAAAAAGCTAGTAAGAAAGCAGTATGCCAGTAAGCAAGCAGTAAGCTAGTAAGAAAGCAGTTAGCTAGTAAGCAAGTAGTAAGCTAGTAAGCAAGCAGTAAGCTAGTAACCTAGCAGTGTGCTAGTAAGCGTGCAGGAAGCTAGTAGGGAAGCAGTATGCTAGAAAGCAAGCAGTAAACTAGAAAGCAAGCAGGAATCTAGTAAGCAAGCAGTCAGCTAGAAAGTAAACAGCATGCATGTATGCAAACTGTAGGCTAGAAAGCAAGCAGCATGCTAGTAAGCAAGCAGTAAGCTAGTAAGCGTGCAGTAAGCTAGAAAGCAAGCTGCAGGCTGGCAAGGAAGCAGTCAGCTATTGAGCATGCAGTAAACTAGTAAGCAAGCAGTAAGCTATAACGTAAGCAGAAAGCTAATAAGCAACCAGTCAGCTAGTAAGCAAGCAGGGATATTGTAAGCGAGGAGAAAACTAGTAAGATAGCATTAAGGCAGTAAGCACACAGTAAGCTTGTAGGCCAGCAGTAAGCTGGTAAGGAACACGTATGCTAGTGAGCAAGCAGCAGGCTAGTAAGAAAGCAATTAGCCAATAAGAAAGAAATCTGCTTGTAAGCAAGCAGTAAGATAGAAAGCAAGCAATGGGAAGGAAGGCGAGGTGGAAGCTAGAAAGCAAACTGTAAGCGAGTAACCTTGTAGTAAGCTTGTAAGCAAGCAGTACGCTGGAAGCAAGCAGCAAGCTAGTATACAAGCAGAATGCTGGAAAGCAAGGTGCAGCCTAGCAAGGAAGCAGTTAGCTATTGCGCAAGAAGTAAGCTAGTAAGCAAGCAGTAAGCTACTAAGCAAGCAGTAAGCTAGTAAGAAAGCAGCGCGCTGGTAAGCAAGCAGCAATGGAGTAAGCAAGCAGTAAGCGAGTATGCTAGCAGTAAGCTGGTAAGCACGAAGCAAGCTAGTAAGCGAGCAGGGAGCTACTTAGCGAGGTGGAAGCTAGCATGCAAGCAGAAAGGGAATGAGCAGGCAGTAACCTAGAATGCAAAGAGCAGGCTAGTTAGGAGGCAGTTAGCTAGTAAGCAAGCAGTAAGTTAATAAGCAAGCAGTGAGCCAGTAGGCGAGCAGGAGGCTAGTAAGGAAGCATCATGCCAGTAAGTAAGCAGGAAGCTAGTAAGCATGCAGTGTGCTAGTAAGCAAGCAGTGAGCTAGTAACAAAGCAGTATGCTAATAAGCAAGGAGTACGTTAGAAAGCAAGCAGCAAGCTAGTATGCGAGCAGTAAGCTAGAAAGCAAGCGGGAGGCCAGTAAGAAAGTAGTTAGCTAGTATGCAGGCTGCTAGCTAGTAAGCAAGCAGTAAACGAGTAAGCTAGCAGTAAGATAGTAAGCAAGCGGTAAGCTAGAAAGCAAGCAGCAGGCTAGTAAGCAGGAAGTTAGCTAGAAAGCAACCAGTAAGGTATTAAGCAAGCATCGGGCTAGTCAGAGAGCAGTTAGATAGTAGGAAAGCAGTGTCCTAGTAAGGAAGCAGCATGCTAGTAAGCAAGCAGTAAGCTAGTAAGCAAGCAGTGAGATAGTAAGTGAGCAGCGAGGCAGTGAGGAAGCAGTAAGCTAGAAAGCCAGCACCAGGTTAGAAAGAAAGCAGTTACCTATTAAGCAAGCAGTATGCTAGTAATCAAGCAGTAAGATTGTAAGCTACCAGTATGATTGTAGGCAAGCAGTGAGCTAGTAAGTGAGGGGGAATCTAGTAAGGAAGCAGAAAGCTAGTAAGCGAGCTGTAACATAGAAAGCAATTATCTGGCTACTAAGGAAGCCATTAGCTAGTCAGAAAGCATTATGCAAGTAAGGAAGGAGTATGCATGCAGGGAGCTAGTAAGCAAGCAGTCAGCTAGAAAGCAAGCAGTAGGCTATTAAGAAATAAATTAGCAATTGAGCAAGCAGTAAGCTAGTGAGAAGCAGTAAGCTAGAAGCAAGCAGCAAGCTATTAAGCTAGCAGTAAGCTAGAAAGCAAGGACCCGGCTAGTAAGTAAGCTAAGAAAGCAGGAAGGTATTAAGGTAGCAGTGAGCTCGTAAGCGAGCAGGAAGATTGTAAGAAGGTAGCATGCTTGTAAGCAAGCAGTAAGCTAATAAGGAACTGGTAAGCTAGTAAGCAAGCATTGAGCTAGTAAGGAATCAGTAAGCTAGAGTACAAGCAGTGAGCTAGTGAGGAAGCATTTAGTTAGCAACAAAGCACTAAGTTTGTAGCAAAACAGTAAGCTGGTAAGCAAGCTGGTAGTTAGTAAGTATTCGTCTGCTAAGTGAGCGGTAAGTCAGTAAGATTGTAAGCAACCAGTAAGATTGTAAGCAAGCTGCAGGATAGTGAGCGTGCTGTAAGCGAGTAAGATAGCAGTGAGCAAGTAAGCCAGCAATATGACCCCCGGCTGCTGGAGGGCGTGGTCAATACTCTCTTCCCAATTGGGGAGATGGGACCACGTCCTCCGGCAGAGGCGACGGCCCCGTTCGAGTGGGTGGCCGAGCCGGGGGTCACGCAGGGGGAGCTGGCCGCGGCCATCAGACGGCTCGGGGCGCGTAACACGGCCCCGGGTCCGGATGGTGTGCCTGGCCGGGTTTGGGTCTTGACCCACGGCGTCCTTGGGGCCGACCTCAGGCGGTTGTTTAACCGATGCCTGAGGGACGGGCGATTCCCCCCCAGTTGGAAGGTGGCGAGGATGGTCCTCCGGAAGGAGGGTCGGCCCGCGGAGTCTCCATCCGCATACGGGCCCATCTGCCTCCTCGACGAGGTGGGCAAGCTCTTCGAGCGAGTGATTGCTGCCCGCCTCGTCGAGCACCTGTCGCGGGGTGCTCCGGGCCTGGCCGACTGCCAGTACGGTTTCCGGTGGGGGGGGCCGGTCGACGATCGACGCGATCAGCCGGGTCAGGGTCCTCTCGGAGTCGGCCGTCTCCCGGGGAGGGGTGGCGTTGGCGGTATCGCTGGATATTGCCAACGCGTTTAACACCCTTCCCTGGGAGGAGATACGGTGGGGGCTCGAATATCATTGGGTACCCCCGTGTCTCAGGGCAGTCGTCGGGGATTATCTCCGCGGCAGGTGGATCGTGTATCCGGGCCGGATGTTGATATGCGGAGGGAGGTCTACTGCGGTGTTCCGCAGGGGTCGGTCCTCGGGCCACTCCTGTGGAACATCGCGTACGATGCGGTGTTGCGGGCCGACCTCCCCGACGGCGTCAGTGCCGTGTGTTACGCAGATGACACACTGGTGCTGGCCGTCGGGGCTCAGTGGGGGAGCGCCTGGTTCCCCGGTTGGAGAGGATGGTCTCGGCTTTAGGCCGGATCCTCCCCAACCTGGGGGGCCCGGCAGGACGAGTTCGCCGCCTCTATGTGGCAATGGTTCAGTCGGTGGCCCTATAAGGGGCCCCCGTCTGGGCGGACGACCTGGCTGCCTCCCGGCGCAGCATGACGATGCTGCGTCGGGTGCAGAGGCGGATGGCGCTGAGGGTCGTCCGCGGCTACCGGACAGTGTCGCATGAGGCGGCGACGGTTCTTGCGGGGATGCCGCCCATGGATCTCCTCGCGCGGTCGCACGCGATGATGTATCGTCATCGTGTCGACCGTCGCGCGGGAGTGAGGGCGGTCCCGGGAGAGCAGGAACCTGCTTGGGGCGATTTGAAGCGCCAGGCCCGGCAGTTCGTGGTGCTCGCGTGGCAGGAGCGGTTGGCCCTGCCAACTGCGGGGCACCGGACAGTCGGCGCTGTTCGGCCATTCCTGTGTGAGTGGCTGGACAGAGGCCATGGAAGCCTTACTTACCGGATGGCACAGGTATTTTCCGGGCATGGTAGCTTCGGAAGACACCTGTGCCGGATAGGGAAGGAGCCGACGGCGCGTTGCTGCCATTGTGACGCCGAGCAGGACACGGCTGATCATACCCTCCAGGTATGCCCAGCTTGGGAGGGGGAGCGCCGTGTCCTGGTCGGCGTCATAGGGCGGGATGTCTCGCTGCCGGGTGTGGTGCGCGCCATGCTCGGCAGCGAGAGGAAGTGGAGGGCCGTGGCCTCCTTCTGCGAGACCGTAATGCTGCAGAAGGAGGCCGCGGGAAGGGAGCGCGAGCTTCAGCGGCGCGCTGAGGCTCGCGCTCGTATGGTGGCGCGAGGGCGTCGCCCGGGCGCCAGGCGTCGCGGGCGGCGGCCTTTGCGCGGCGGATGACCCTGGCTGGGAGGGGGGCCCTGAGGGGAGCCTCCTCCCGCCAGACGGCGAAGGGTCGGACCGGGTGGGTCCGGCCCACGGGGAGGCACCCTCGGTGGCCTGGAGTGGCCATGAGTTCCCGGCCGCCGAGGAGTGGAAACGGGGTCGCAGGCGGTTGCGAGTTGGGGCTCGCAGCTGCCACTAAACGCGGCCCCTGGACGGATGGCGGCGAGATGGAGTGGCCCCGTCCTGCCGCTATGAGACAGGGTGTCTACCAGGGGGACCGTTTGTCCCCCCCGGGGATGGGCGCAAAGCGCGGGCACGGCGAGGATACCGGAAGAATGCTTCGAGCAATTCCCGGTATCCTTTCAAATCGTGCGGATGTGTCACCGTGGGGTTGTTAGTGGGTAGGTCCCGCGCCCGTCATTCTACGGGCGCGGGGAATCCCACACACCCCAAAGAGGTGGGAGGGAGTCTTTCGAAGATTTTCCCCACGACAAAAAAAAAAAAAAAAAGTGGCAAGTAAGAAATCAGTATACCAGTATGCAAGCAGTAAGCCTGGAAGCAAGCAGAAATCTAGTAACATAGCAGTAGGTTAGTAACAAGGCAGTAAGTTAGTAACAAAGCAGTATGCTGGAAAGCATGCAGGAAGCTAGTAAGGAAGCATTTGGCTAATAGAGAAGCAGTAAGAAAATATAGAAGCAGTAAGTTAGGAAGAATGCAGGAATGTAGTAAGAGAGCAGTTAAGTAGTAAGCTTGGAGTAAGCTACTAAGCATGCAGTAAGCTAGTTAGCAAGCAGTAATATTGTAAGCAACCAGTATGCTAGTAAGCAAGCAGTAAGCTGGTAAGAATTCAATTACCTAACAAGCAAGCTGTATGCTAGCATGCGAGCAGTGAACTAGAAAGCGAGCAGGGAGCTTGTAAGGAATCGGTAAGCTAGTAAGCAAGCAGTAAGCGAGTAAGCTAGCAGTAAGCCAGTGAGCAAGCATTAAGCTAGTAAGAAAGCAGTGACCTAGTAAGCAAGCCTGAAGCTGGTAAGGAAGCACTAAGTAAGATAGCAGGCAGAAGGATAGTAAGCAAGCAGTAGGCGAGTAAGCTCGCGGTAAGCCAATAATCAAGAAGTAAGCTAGTAAGAAAGCAGTATGCTAGTAAGCAAGCAGTGAGCTAGAAAGCACGCAGCATGCTAGCAAGCAAACAGTAAGACGGTAAGCGAGCAGGGAGCTAGTAAGGGAGCAGAATGCTAGTAAGCTAGCAGTAAGATATTCAGCAACCAGTAAGCTAGTAAGCCTGCTGTTAGCTAGAAAGCAAGCATTAAGCTAGTAAGCTAGCATTGAGCCAATAAGTGAGGAGGAAGCTAGTAAGGACGCTATATGCTAGAAGGCATGCAGTAAGCTAGGAAGGAAGCAGCAAGCTTGTAAACAAGCAGGAAGCTAGTATGGAAGCATTCGGCTAGTAAGAGAGCAGTTAGTTAGTAAGAAAGCGGTAAGTTAGGAAGAATGCAGGAGAGTATTACGAAGGCAGTTAGGTAGTAACTAAGCAGTAAGGTTGAAAGAAAGCAGTTAGATATTGCGTTGGCAGTAAACTAGTGGTCAA